>NW_009647679.1:331959-336001 GCF_000708025.1 Charadrius vociferus
CCTACACTTACTTTCTAAGCCCGTAAAGAGTAACAGCTCCACCCTAACACCCTGCAAACACACACCAAGCCGGGCTAAACATATTTATTGAAAAACGGCTTCCTACTGACTTGAGATTAAAGGGAAGCAGAAACAGTGCTATTCAAAAGCAACACGAAAAATCTATTCTTACGTTTTTCCCCAGTCTACATCTGCACAGGCTGCATTAACCTGGGAGACACTGGTGGCCAACAGCTTTGTTCTTTCTTAGAGACATCGTGTATTTTGAAAAGTGAAAAACATTTCATTTCTACAAGGTTGAAGAAAATAGTACATTTGGAGTAAAACGGGCCTTCGCTGATAAGCCTTGATTTCTGCCTCCGACTCTTCATCGCCCCACCCCACCCCTTTAAATGAGCTCTTCTCCGGCTGAAGAACACTGAAGGTGTCCCCTGACAGAAGCCGGGACTCCTAGCAGCGTAATTAACTGCCCCCTCTTCGTCATGCTCATCCACTAAAAGTGTCTTCAACCACGCTAGAAACCTTAGGGATAAAAATTAAAATAGCTTTTAAAAAACAAAAGTTTGGAAATCTTATCTGGCAAAAGGTGGGGAAATTGGTGTTTTATGAAAAACCATGAAACAGCATATGATACAACACTTTTGACCCAATTTAAGCGTCAAGAACCATGGTTGTTGACATTAATTATTATCATGAAAGGCCATATACTTCTTGTTTCGTGAGCTACGCATTCTTACCGCTTCCCTTCTGGCATGTTGTCTAGATACATGCAAGGGTAAGAGAGGGATTATTCCCGAGCACACAGAATTTCATCTGCTAATAATCTTCACAGAAAACTTACGAAATTGGACAAGAGCACAAAGTATCTTGGGCTGTACCTAACAGACACTTTTTCAAACATTAACTATACTCCCGTTTAGAGTGGTGATTGAGCGCACAGGAAGGACACTGCCAGCAAGAGAGTCACTTTTTGATTATTAAAAAAACCAAAAAACAACCCAACTATTAAAACCTAAGGAAGACCCTAACATGATAAATTTTCCTTTTGTATTTATGCGTTGGAAGTAACTGCCACGACACCCGAATCACGGTCAGGGCTAGCCGCGACTACACACAGGCTGAATTACCCAAATCATTTTGCAATACACCATAGTATTGCAAAAGTTTTATTAAGGGGTAACCCAAAGACTTTATTCCCCATTTCATTCACTACACTTAATTTTTCAATCTACTAATCAAAATGATACTGAAAGTGGTAATAAAATGGAAACCTAGTTATTGGGAGAAGAGGAGACACACACACATGCAGTAACTTGCAGCACTAAGCCAATTTCTGGGACAAAGGCTTTGATTCATACTGCTCAACTTCAGGCACTTAGCAAGGATAATGTGTGAAGTGTCTAATTGTTCTGGGTTTCTTATTACAGTTCATGGAAAGCACCGGGCGTCTCCAAATAGAGATTCAACTCTCCCATTTTCCGTGGAATACGTGAGTGAGGGGCTCCCGAGTCAGACATCCAGGCGCGGTGCCACAAGTGAGGAGGGATGAATCCGGCAAAGTGAAAGGTTGAACCCATTCAGATCTGGGTTTCACAAAACCACTTTGTGGGGCCCAGTTACGATATCCATAGCAAGGCCATCCAGCAAACCAACGTCCATCGGGGAAACGTATGCAACCTTCAACAAGAGAGGCACAAGAAGTATTTATCTTCTGAACGCAAACAAGTATTTGGAAGTTCTCCATGTAACTCAACCCTTCTCTACTTCCTTCTCGTGACATTTCAAAAGCCGAGTACAGCAACTACCGCTGTGACTGGCAGGTCCCAGTAAGCACCCACTGCATCTCCCTGCTGGCTGAAGCTGGTCCGATGTCAACCAAGAACTTCGAGGGGGTTGAAACGAGCGTTCAGAAGCACCTGCAAGAATTCCCTGATCTGTCTCCAGAACTCACCAGAACTGTGAAAGCTGCATGGGTTAAATAAAGTGACCAACTGTTACACGTGGTACTTGGCGTAAAGGTATCATGACAGCGCGCCCAACACCCGGCGTCTGGATGTGTTCATTCTTTAGGGACAAGAGGCAAACCCCAGATTTTGGCATCCAACAGAATAATGGGGTAATTAAAAATATAATACAGGTTGTGGCAGCAGGGTTATTGGAAAAATTGCTTTGAATGTATTGTGAGTTATCTGCGTACGTTTAAACACAGTGATCTCTACCGATTTTTTTAATTAAAGAGTAACAACACTTTCCAGCTTCAAAGCACAGTACAGAGATAAACTAATTAACATATAACAACTGTGTGAGGAAGTTTAGGAAAATACTGAATTCGTCAAACACCAAGAGCTGATACCGTATCAAAGACCAAGAAAATTCTTGCAACTGTCCCATTTCCTAAAGATTCCAAATGCAAAATTACAAGAGAACAAAACACCTATACACTTTGCATAAAGAACCAAACTTTAAAAAC
Source organism: Charadrius vociferus (assembly GCF_000708025.1). Taxonomy (NCBI): domain Eukaryota; kingdom Metazoa; phylum Chordata; class Aves; order Charadriiformes; family Charadriidae; genus Charadrius; species Charadrius vociferus. The sequence goes on from NW_009647679.1 coordinate 334,430, forward strand.
CCCTAATTATAGAAGGCTATACTTTAAAAGCACAAGTCCATGCAAATGAATCCTGCGATGCCAAAAATATTTTGCCCAAGGTTAAACCAAGAAAATACATATTCCTAAGTAATTTTTGATCAGCAAGTGATTGCAGTTCTTTGTTTTTCTGCCCAGCCCTGAAGAGAAATCTGACTTGAAGAGACATTAGCATACAAATGGGATATGAACTTTCAAAGCTTATGCAACTGTTACTCCATTACAGACAGCTCAAATCAATTAGGTTGTTAAAAATCAGAGAATAAATCTTTGTTTCAGTTTAAAATATGAGTACTCCCTTATACCTCAGAGACATACATGAAATTTGAAGCAGGTAAAAATTCAGCTTGTTGAAAAGGGGGAAAAAAATCCCAACCAGAATTCACTTAATGTTCTCTCTGCCACTGTTATTTTCCACCCTTCCCTCCTCCTTACTTCAGTGTTCCTTTCCCTCTCACCCCCCCTCAAAAAAAAGGGATGGAGAGGAGGAGACAAAGTTTTCCTCTTAAGACGATTTGATTCAGTCTTCAAACACAGTAAGTGTGAAATCAGAGGGGTGTTTATCCTGCTCACTGGGGAAAAACTCAGCATAGCCACGACTACATAAATTCCAAGTACCTCTGTAACAAACAGAAGGAAAACAATTAAGAGTAGGCCAAGGCTTTGCTGCCAAGAGTGAAGGATGATTTCAACAAGTATGAGACATGCAGGCACCTACAACTAACAAAGAAATAACTATTTATTTTAGTTAGTCCCAACTGTCCATTTTTGTAGGTTTTCAGTGAACGGGCTTTGCCAAAGCTTTCTCAAAGTTACATGGATCCCACAAAAGCTAAGACTCACTGATGAACCTATTTTAGTTTAAACATTAGGAAAAACAAACAAAGTGATGGGTAGTATCTCACCAAAAGGTAAAGAATGGCTCTATATGAAGCATATTAAAAATAACCACATTTTTCATAATTTTAATAGCCGCAAAGAACACTCTGCTTAAAATTCTCTGAAGACTAAAGTGACAAGATGAAACCAGATACTAAATAACTAATGGTGTATATATTTTATTAAATGTTATCATTTTACATTTTCATGCAGACAACATCATAAACAGTGAAAAATCCAAAACCTGCAGAACAAAAGATCTCTTGTGAGCAAGTGTTTTGCAATAGAACGTTAAACCTTTTCAGTGAATCACAGCATGATTTGCCTGGAAAATACACAAGGTTGACGAGACTTTACACACGTCCTCATGCACTTCTGCTTCAGTTTAACAGTAATACATGCACTAGACCCTCTGCATAAACAATTTCTGAAAACTCAGTTATAAAATGCTACATTAAATCTCCTCCCCCAATTCAAGACATGACCTGCCAGAGGCCAAACCAATACTAAAAGAGGAAGAGGAGCCAGGCCGTTATCTGTCACTTTATGCTACATCCACTAATCGGGTACTTTTCTGCACACATAACCATTTACTGCTCACTCCAATCTCTTGTGGATTTGCCTGAACAAATCTACGTGCGGTGTGTGCTTCTGGTATGTGGAAAACTCACCTCC
>NW_009647679.1:336049-340068 GCF_000708025.1 Charadrius vociferus
TTGCACACACCCCAACAAAGCATGAAAAAAAGTCATTTCTTCAACTTCCACATGCCACAAGAAAAGCCCAAATTTTATTTGAACTCATGACATTTTATTACCCTAAAACTGTTTCTCAGGTAGCAACAATAAAATTGTCAGTACAAGCAGTCCGCTGTTAACCTTGCTCAAAACATGGTGTGCATTATCAACACTGGTTGCATAGCCTCAAAACAGTGAATCAATAAAACTGATTAACAGCTGTCAAAATGTTCTTACATGTTCCCAAGGCAAAGAAATATATGTAACAGAGCGTAGAAAAGGTTTTCTTCTATATAAATATATTTAATACCACTATTTTGTCTGCACATTGCAGAAAAGCTGGATCAAAAAATGCTATTTTACTTGATGCAAAGTTTTTGAGGTCCCGAGTTCTCAGCAGAATCCATTTCCCTGTTCAACAGCAGCCTCTGTGGAAACTCAGTACCGGACAACTTTCTGCTTTATCCGTATTACGGAAAATTTCAGCACGCCATAAATCTGTCAATTGCAGTCCTTATTCCAGGATATGTACGGAACTTTAAGTAACCAGGGACCCTTCTTTGAGGAGAAAGACCAGAATATTTAATAGGAGCAAAACTCTTGCTGTGATAAACTAAAAAATATGAAATTGGGTGCTTTATATCACTGTTGAGAAACAGCACAGTGCTCTGCATTAGCTAGAGCTTTCTAGCTGACTCGAGGGCTAAGGAGACTGTATTACAAACAAACAATTGGGGGCATACACAACTATTTACCAGAATGCTGCAGTATTTTCAAGCCAGCCAGAAACAGCGTTATGATATTTATGCAAGAACCTCATGCCAATATAGAAACCATAATACTCTAATTCCTCAACCCGTATCAAACTCTCCCTGTGTAGCCACAATGGGATTGCAAGTATGGATACGCTACAGTTTAACTTCCTAAAACTGGACTTGACCACTTGTGGATGTGTATTTCTATCCCTAGAGGAGTGTTTTGTAACAATCTTCAAGGATGCGCTGTGCTAGATCAAACATACATAAAGGTTCATTTGAATTTGCGCTTGCCTTTGTTTCTGTAGGGGGATACAGTACCATATGAATCCCGACTCCCGTCAGCTGAAGTGTCAGCAGCGAGAACAGCAAGTCTAGAGCTGTTCCTGGACAGCCAGATTGGATCCCAGACGTCTAGGCAGGAAGGAGCAAGCATAGCCTGGTAGCTGCTCTCATTTAAGTCAAGTGCATGGTTCTGTTTACCTATTAAACCAAATTTATTCCCTTCAGATAAGAAAAAGAAATAACAATTACTGGAAATAGGTAATTTTAAAAATATAAACCCAAACAAGAATTGTTTTGTTTATAAAACAACTCTCTCTCAGTAATGTCGCAGCTGTTTTCACTTTGGCAAAATAAACTAGACTGAACTGCTGTGCTCAGAGTACCAAGTGGTATCTGCAAGGATGCTGAAATACTAGAGGGAAGCTAAAGGAAGACCCTCCCCAAAAAATTATCCAGGGAATTAAACCCCTTCCCCCGAAAAAGAAAAGCCCACAAGGCAAGATTTAGGATTTTAGCTTATGAAACAGAATTCTGAGGAATGATCTGATCCCTACCCGTGGGTCCCGACACATGAAAGAGGAACTCCAGCAGTGCATGGCTTTTGAATCTTGCTGAGAAGCGTTGGATGCAATAGCAGGAAGTTAAACCTGAAATGAAATACAAACCCGAACTGCAGATATTTGAAACAGCTTACCAAGAGAAACTGGTGGACTCGCCAATACTTAATCTCTACAACAAACAGGGAAGTCACTCCAAAGCAAGTCATTTTAAATAAACATATACACACAAAGCTAATGGATCAGTGAGACTTAGGGGGAAAAAAAGTTGGGAAGAAATCATAAAATGTGAAGAATGGCCTTTCAAATGAACGTTCAGAGTATAAGATTTCAAGAATGTGTAACATTCTGGCAACTATACATTTTTTTTCTTCAGTTTCTCTGTAAAGTGAAGAAAACATGCATCTAGACTATCTCAGTCTGACAGAGCGCCTGAAATCCACTGTCAGGGGAAAAACCCGCTGCTGCCAAGACATGAGACTTCTTTGAATACACATTCAAGCTTCTAATGCTTCATGCGTACGCAGGCAGACACGGCATTATTTAGCGTTTTTACATTTTACACACACATGGAGCTAATGCTCTTTTCACGGTATACATTATAATGTGGGGAACAGGTTACAGCAGGTGGACCTTTGAACTTTTGCCTTCCCAGCAATGTCAATTAGCAATATGAATTTACATATTGCCGCCTGACGTGCGGCAAAGCTCACAATCCTGCTGCTCCCATACCCTCTCCCTGACACAGCTCAGAATGAGGTAACTCGAGGACAGCACAAGACCGCTGTGGAAGACACATTTTAATATTCTGTAGCACAGAAAAGTACAGTTCTCATTCCCATGAAGATCAGTTTGAACCCTGAATCATATGCTTTAATCTCTCTTCTAAATGTTTTTTTGGCTTTCGTTATAAAGGCACTAGACCGTTTTGGTATTCATACAAATATCTGCTTGCTTTGAATCTTGCTGAATGATTTCCTCTGGCAGCTAGTTTCATTCTAATTGCATGGTTTGAAAAAGTATTTCCACCTACCATTTTTTCAAAACTCCCACTTTCTAAGTATCAGTGAATGTCCTTTTGGGCTTGTACTATGAGACATCACAAAGTTATCCTGCCATACTAGTTCCTCTTAATGGACTGACAAACAATTAAGTTTTAACATGTCCAAGCTATCCTTTTTCACAGCTGATCATACAAAAAATATTCAAGTACTACGGTTAATGAGTGTGTTTAGCAATACTTTAATGCTCTAAAGGAATAAGGTTACCTGTTCTGAATGAGGACTATGCTGCTTCCACTGCTTTTTTATGACGACTTTTCTTAAGAAACTATGGTAAAATGAACTTTATAACATCTTCTGCTAAAGAATACTAGAGTCCTGTGATAGAATTCTAAAACAAATCTTGGCTTCACAGGAGCAGATGCGGTTGAGTTTAACAAGCTAATAAATATTTTAAGTGACTAGAGAGCTGGGACTTTTATAATATGATCCAGGTTTAAAAGCTAAGAAGGGAGTCAACAGGTACTAGAAAAAGAAAACACAGAATACCTGTGTGGGTTTCTGCCTACTGCTAAATTAGAGAATTTAGGCACTTTTATAAAAACATTCCATTTTCAACAATGCCTCCAGAAGTTACCCCAATGTCATAACACAAGTGGGGGGGCCTACAAGAAAGCTGGAGAGGGACTTTTTCCAAGGGCATGGAGTGATGGGACGAGGGGGAATGGCTTCAGACGGGCAGAGGGCAGATGGAGATGAGATGTGAGGAAGAACTGTCTCCCTGTGCGGGCGGTGAGCCCCTGGGGCAGGTTGCCCCGAGAAGCTGTGGCTGCCCCATCCCTGGAGGTGTTCAAGGCCAGGTTGGACGGGGCTTGGAGCAACCTGGGCTGGGGGGAGGTGGCCCTGCCCAGGGCAGGGGTGGCACTGGGTGGTCTTCAAGGTCCCTTCCAACCCAAACCATTTGGTGATTCTGTGATATTAACCTGCAAACTGAAGACTACTGTTTAAAAAGCTTAGTGGATAAAATGTGATCACCAATTGAAAAAAAAAAATAATATACAAGCTCATGCAAATTACAAATCTAGCCTCGCTACATTCTCTTATACTTTGCTGTGTGAGATGGTCAAGCTGCTTCATTAAGTCATTCAAATACTAAAGCATGCAGCATCCTCAACGTTTCACACCGAGACTGCCTAAAAAACGAAAGAAAAAGTGGAAATAAAACTTCACACTAGACTCCACAGGCGTCTCAAAACAGCAACTCAAACCACAGAACCAGCACTGCCCTATGCTTTGGAAAATAAGGTAAAGCCACCTAAGCCGAGCGACCCATAACACGGCGGGCAGGTCAAGCGAGAGGGCAGAATCAGGAACACGGCCCCGGCGCTCCCCGCCGCGGG
>NW_009647679.1:340125-391803 GCF_000708025.1 Charadrius vociferus
GCTGAACCGAACCCCCAGACACACAATTTACCTAATCCTGTAATAATACTTAAATGCAATGCTAACATCCATGGGAAAAGAGATTAGAGATGCTTGTTACAGCTTCGCAGCAGACAAGGGCTTCCCTGGAGTCTAAAACTTACAAATTAGTGGGGCTTTCTGTTGATCAGTTAAGAATATCATTGACATTGCCCCTCGCAGCAGCTTTCAGTCATACCCATCACTCCAGTCACACACAGTCTTTGGATAAACAAGATCTCTGTAGTAAGGGCCATTTGTGCAGTAGGACCTAAATTCAGATGAACAGTTTTAAATACATGATCTTCATTTAAGGGAAGGTATTCAACAGGGGAAGCTCTGAGCAACATTAAATCTGCTCTAATACTTAGCACTTTCCCCTCTGGAAAAGAACACTGCTATTGAAAAAGCCATCTTTAAAACTGATAATGCACTTAAAGGAAACATAAGTTCAATACAATGTATCTTGGGTTTCTTGCACATCATCCCTCACAGCTTTCAAAGAAAAGGGGGAACAAACAGAAAGCCTGAAGCTCGGCTGAAGAAGAAGAACAGGGAAATTCTTGTCTACCCCTTACCCAAATCCCAAGGATGACATTAAGAGACCCTGCTGAGAAAGACCAGCTGGGGTCTGGTCTTGAATTTAAGTCCAAATCAACTCCTACTTCACTACAGTAGTTTAAAATAAAAGTGCCGCACTCTGCCTTTACCCAGCATAAAGCTGATGCTGCAGCAATACTCCTCAGCCAGCAATGGAAAGCTTCTAAACCCAAGGGAAGACTAACAATATCTTTTGTAGTCTTAAGCAGTTATCTTCACTGAATGGATAAATTAATACATATTTCTCTCTAAGTTTCTATAGTACAAAAAGAATCTGGAAAAGCACAGGAAGCACAAATTCATTCTTTATCTGCTGGGAAGGTGAAGGCCATTGCGTTGACGTCATTCACACTCTACCCAAGGTTAATACATGCCATATCACTGATTCTGTGTCAGTTATCACTAGCTGGCATGTTATTTAAGATTAAAAGTCAAATTGGAAAGCTGAATGGTAAGATACACACACAGAGTAAAAGACCGAAAGTGAATAACTGGAAGTAACAATGCTTCCTGCAGTAAATAAACATGGAAATGGTATCTCTTGTAGAAGAAATTGTTAGTGAGAACTTAAACGCAGAGGAGAATCTTCCTGCCTTTCTTTTGCCCCTGGTTATGGTAGATCCTCTACCAGTGAGTTTCAGTTGCACAGCCTGGCAAAAACAAAAAAAGAGGGGGGGAAGATGGTTTTCTCTTGGCTCTACGGCACAGCCTCCTCCCAAGCACAAGGATGGCTCTGCTGTTACAGCTCTGAACCACAACACCAAAAACGATCAGGGCTCAGTCTCAGCTACAGCACAGGCTTCATCACAGCCTCTCCACATCTCACCTCCCACTTCTACCTGTTGTCCATCTCCTCGGCTCGGTCCCTGCTGGTAAGCTCTTTGGGGCAAACTCTAGTAATCATTTTAGAGTACAAATGCAAACAAGTACTCTGCTCCAGGCCTCCGGAAGGCTGACAGTTTCAAATGGCCTTTTCAGAGCAAGATCATTCGTTTACGTTTCCAAAGGAACAATTTCACCCTTATGCACAGAAGGACTAACATGCTTCATTAATCCACAGTGACTGCTGCGGATGTCAGCGCGGCTGGGCAGAGGGGAATAACACCAACTTTGTCTGCTGTCACTTGGGGCGGCAGGAGCAGGGGGGAAGGCAGCCGCGATGTACCGGGCAGTAGCGTGCAGGACCACCGCCATCACTACCCGTTATTGGCATTCCCTGTCAATACCAGGAACGCGGCATGAGATATTAGCATGTTGCGTGCTACATTGATTATCTGCTTGCTTCTGTGTTACTAAAGAGTACTGTACAAGCCTGTTGCTCAATTTTATGGTACTTAGGAGCACGTGAGAGGCCAGGTCTTATTATTTCTTTGTGACTGTTTTGGTGAGCTCTAGCCTGGATGTGCCTAGGCTATTTCTTCTTCTGTGATGATGATTGTAGCACTTGCTCTGATCCCAAGCCTGTTGTTTCTGGTGCAGGTTTTTCACAGTCTTCCAGTTGTTCATGGTGCACTTTTAAAAGTAATTTTGAGATTGTAATTATTGACTTTGCTTTTCTTGATAAGAAACCACTGTTACAATACAGTAGTCTGTGAAGAGGATCTCTAAGTATAACTATTACTCTGTTGCCTTGGGCAAGTCACAACCTCTTTTGCCATTTCTCCATCAGTAAAATGGGGATAATAATACCTCAGAGAGTTGTTACAAGAAGTAGTTAATGTTTGTAGAGGGCTTAAAAGACCTAAGTGTTATTAATTAAGCCCCATGACACATTAAGGTAAGAGTTAGTGAACCAGGTTTACACATGGATGAACTGAGGCAGGAAGAGCTTATGATTTAGCTAGAGTAACATATTGGATCTGTGACAATAGCAGAAAACAAGTTGTAACTACTTCATGCTGTAGGCATAAGTGAACAGTTCTATATAACAGATATGCTTCCAAGATTATTTGCCCCTCCCTCACCTCCCCCCTTCCAATTTCAAGCCTTTCTACTTCAGGAGGTTTTGCCTGTGTGACTTCCAGTTGACTGGATAGCTCCAAGGACACTTGTGGCTTGCCCACTTAAAAGCATTTCAGCAGTTTTCATAACAAGATATATGTTCTAGGATGCACGCCAAATCCCGACTTAAATTCCATAAAACATTCTCCACTTTTCCCCTGAAAACATTGTGTGGAACTTAGTTAAGACTTGATCCCGTTCCAGTCAGTGGAGTATGCACTAAAGCTGACATTCCTGTTTCATCTAGGAAAGTTCTTTCATTAAAGAAAAGATTCTCTTGTCAGTCTGTCCCAGAGATTTAATGGTACAGTTAGATCATTTTTCTAAAGATGTAAACATTCCACATATGCTGGAGCTGTACATGCATTTTCATAATTTAAAGGTAATTTTCCATCTTCAAACTTCCACTGCAAGTGTTGATAACTTCCTTCTACTGTGTTGATTCCCAGCACACTGACATGACACTGTTGCAGGCTGAATAGCATTAAGCAGTTAAAAAAAAAAAAAGTCTACTGAATTCAAAAGGAAACTTAGTCTTCATCTTACAAAGTTTTTCCATACTGTATTGGCTTTTATTTTCTTTGATCACTTGTAATGCTGCTGAGGTTGACACCAACAAAAATAGTGTTTGCAGAAGACTTTAAGAATCATGTTTTTTCTTCTGACAGTTTTCTATGCAAATATTTCATTCCTGTGGAAGAAACTTTTTCATAGGTGTAAGTGGAGTAATAACTTTGAGTACTTGAACATTTTTGTAAGAACCGATACTGAAAGTCAAACTCAACTATTTTGGCAAGAGCTTGCAAGAAAAGCTCGAGCTGGGGGTTTGGACAAGATGACCTCCAGAGTTCCCTTCCAACCTCAACCGTTCTGTGAGTCTGTAAAAGCAGGATGTGTCAAGTAGGACTGGAATTTGGCAGAAATTTAAAATTAATGTGCACTTCTAGACTTATGTATACTCTGACAGAAGCTTGAGACTTCTTGCCCTTTTGAAGGAGTAACTGGAAGTTCCAGAACATCATCATGATAATTTCAAGATCACAGCTGAAGCCAGTGTAATTGTATAACCCTGAAATTGCCTTTTCCAGTTTATGGATGTGCAGCTTTTGCCTATTCAAACCCAGTTCTTCCCTGTCTGGGTGTTTTCAGCCTGGTCTCCCTAGGGGACCCCGTTCCTATGTATCATGGTTTTTGGACTTTGATAATGTCAGCATAAGACTATTAGGATTATCCCAGATTTAAAGGCTGTTGTCACCCCCCTACCCCCCTGCGACTGCATCCTTATTCCGTACTTTCTGAGGAGTGTTCCTCTCAGACAAGTGCCTTTCTGATTCATTACTGTGAATAGATCAGATATGATGGTTCTTACTCTTATTAGCCCAGAAAAAGGACTAAAGGACTAAGTCTGAATGAAATTCTTTCATTTCTTGGCAGCTTACATTACCACTAAAGCGTTGGCACCAATCTCTTGTAAATTTTAAATGGAAGATTGTTTTTCATCTATTGTATATGAAAAGTTCATTTGATGTTTATACATCCCAGTTAAGTCTTCAAAAAATGCAAATATGCACCATAAGTGCATAGTTGATTAATCAAATTCATAATGGATTACAATTTTTAGGGGGCAGACTATTTAAATTGAATCATGCAGCTCTGATCCTGTAAGGGAGCAGTAAGCTCTTTACAAGCTTGTGTAAAAAGAGTAGCGTCTCAGGCAGGGATTTTGACAGTGCCAGGCCCTACAGAGTACTTTAAACATAGGTTAATTTGCTGAAGTGCAGTGTTAGTGGCAGCGCAGTGTATCTCTTCTGATTGCTTGGAGGAGAAACTCACATACGCCGAGATACTCAAAAGCCAGTATAACATGTTGTTTACATGTTGAGTTGCCTAGATGGCCATTATTTAGTATTTTAGAAAAATAAATATTTTACATTCACAGGTGAAGACATTCTCAATAGCACTTGAAAAATTAAGTGTGAAATCATCCACATCTAAAGCAATCAGTTTCAGCGGTTGGATAGTAGCTTCCCAGTTGGCAGTCTTAACTTTTTCTAAACAGATTACTTCCCAATCAGATCGGTTTCAGTAATTACTTTGATTAAGGTCCTCTTAACTACGGAAAATAAATTCTTTCATTCCACCTCGTGATCCAAAGAAAACACTTGTCAGGACAGTCCGGTATAAGAAAATAATGAGTTGACTGTCAGCCTGAAGTGTATTTTCACCTTTGGCAACACTGTCAGATGTGTGATCTGACATAGGTCCTTTGGTGCCTCAGTTTCCCTATCTGATGGGTTAGTATTTATGGTAATGCTGAGATCTGTGGACAAGCCAATGGGAAGGAAATGTGCAGCCGCTGGTGGACAGGATTAACTCAGCAGCCACATTGATCTCTGCTGCATTGTGGCATAAAAAATACAGCTCCCTGTGGGGAAAGTTTTATGAAAGTCCAGCCCCATCAATCAGGTTTCAATGCATCTAGCTAAAAATAACCCTAAAGCAAACATTTAGGAAGCTGCCTATCTGGTGCATTAGATGTAACGAGGATCCTCTGTCCGCTAAGGATAGGATGCCAGAGGTGCATATAAAAGAGGTGATGGAAGTTGAAGTTATCCCTAACAGTCCTAACTCCTGTCGGAATTCAGAATTTCTTTTAGTTGGGTGAGGAATCTAGTTAGAAGGCATAAAACACTTCAAGTTTCGAATTCATAATATTTATTGTAGCAGTGTAACTTTAAGCATAACACTATCATGAAAATAAGTTTAACTAAAAGGAGTTGTTAACTTAGCAGCATCTGGAAAATAAGCTATGTGTACTTAAGGTAGCACAGTGCTAAAAAATAGATCCTACTGTTCATTGCCAATATACCAAGTGTAAGTAGGAGAAAAAAGATCTGAAACATTTGCATTAGAATTTACCTATAAATAAATTGCTTTATTTTATATATAAACACACAGTGGCAAGACAGCAGGAGTGTCATTATCAGCAGAGTAAGGCTAGGAAGGTGATACTGTAGGGCACTTTAGCATCCTTGAAGCCTCATGAAAGAAAAGGAACCTGTCCTTATTTTGGCTATGTTTAGGAATAGCTAATTTAAGTTAATAAATTAGCAGGAACTCAGATCAAATCAGAGCAGTTGTTCTAAGCAATTTAGCTTTAGCTGCACTGATTCAGTCTAAAGCATAACTTAGTTTACTTTAGGCCATTCTAAAACACGATTGCTTTGATTCACCCTATATTTTAGGAGGTGCTAATTAGAGGAAGGTAGGTAATTCAATCTAAGGATTAGACTGTACCACAAGGACTTTACTGGCACAGCAATAGCAGCCTAGTTAGTGGTAAAACCCCTACACAAAGGGGTTTCTTTTGCCAGCACAAGTTGCATTTGCACTTAGTAGGAGGCTTGTTGCCTGGGCTGTATTTGACTAGGGAAAAACACCTTTTCCCCATTCCCTTCGCATTTCTAACAGGTAGTGTGGTACTGGTAAAGCTTCTGGTTTAGACACAGCCTAACATACATTCCCTTAGTCTAGATAGAGCTTCAAGGGTACTCAGTATCTTCTGCTTAGTATACAGGGCTTGAAGGTGCTGGAGCGAAGAGTCTAGTCCAGGTATATTTATTTCTTACCCCCTGCGGTGCTTCATCCATTGTAGTTTCCTCTAGGCTCACTCTTCTGTGGTTTACATCTCATAGCTGATGTTTTTGAAGTATTCGCTATTTCAGGAAGGAGTGGGCTGACTTGAGGTAACAGCTAGGTTCTGCAGTCTCCTTTGTCCCTGCTGCTTTTTCCAATACCTTTATCACATAAGATAACACTACCTGAATTGCTGCTTCTCTCTCCCTTTCCCAGGAACTTCTCTCATTTTACTATCCTAGGGGAGCTCATTTAGGTGCAGCAGGCTTCCTTTTATATGAAATACCGCCTTTGGGCTGTCGTGTGATGCCTGGTCACCTGATTCAAATCCATCACCTGGGAGGGAGATGAATCCTATAGGTGAGGGCTGAGTTCGTTCTTTTTTGAAAATGTGGCTGGCTGTGACACTGCTTGTGCTGCAGTCCTGTGTAGCTGTGCCTGAGAAACGGTGAAGAAAAATGTCAGAAGTTAAGAAATAAATAAAGAGGATAAGAGAAAGCTAGTTATTAGTAGCAATCTGGGTAATTGTTATGTTGTTTCTGTGTTTGCCAAAGAAAAATGTAGTATGAACTGAAGTTTTAAGGTTTGTTTTCAGAGGAGAAAGAAGTATACAAGAAGTAAAGGAGGTTATTTATAAATAGCTGAAACGCGTACAAGAATGTTAAAGGTACTTATGAGCTTTGTGTATACTTGTAGTATATTTGACTGAATTACCTAGCTCAGTTTATTTGGCACCTTAAACTCTTGTCAAGACCAAGCAGTTGTAATTAAATCAATTTAAATACGCTTGGAAAAGCTCATTTATTTTGCTTATCAAGACATAACTGATGACTATTAAAGAAGAAAACAAGAAAATTTGTGGGATTTTGATACTTCTGATTTATGTTCTTAAAAGTATAGATTTGGAAGAAACTTTTGAAGACTTGAATATAACTAAAGTGATAAACAACTGTAATTATTGGATTTAGAGTTTCTTAGTTTTGTGTTGCTTAGTGTTGAGAAAGTTTACTGGTGCTCTTAAGAGAGTTTTTGAGAGCTCAGTTGAAAAAATGGGCTGTATAGATACAGTTTCAGGTGAAGAGGTGTTATGCTTAATTACCCTGTTGGACTTATTTGAAGGTAATTCTCTTTTGATAGTAGATTGGTTTATTATATACCTGGAAAATGTTTGATAATGTTCAATTTCAAAGATTAATAGTTAATATAAAAATGCCCTGAGTCAATTAACATAATAGGGTTCCAAACCATAAAATAGTTTAAGATTAGAAAATAAACATTTGTCATCAGTGGTCCATGCCTTCAAAATTAAAAAGCTGTTTCAAGAAGATTGCTATTTGCTCTTTCTTTTCTTTATGTATTTTCTGTTCCCTTTTAGTTTAGGTGCTGTAAGGTTAGAGGAGTATGTGTAGCTAATCATATGCCATTTACTTTGTTGCTGGGAATATGAAAGGCTCTGTTCCTGCATTTTCAGGTAGCTGATATCTTGTCAGAATTACTAGGGTAAAGGGCTTTTTCATTGTTGTTGTTTGAACATTTATTTTTATTTTTAAACTAAAGTAACTATGCTGATAAACCCACTACTGTTGTATCAGCTTCCTTGGAGCCCTGTCAGTCTTCATCAGTATTGTCAAATAGTGTGGTGTAGAATGAGTCTGTTGGTGTTGAGGTCTTGATGCCCATTCTGTTTGTGTTTCTGGAGGTTTTAGCTGGGTCAGATCCTGCGTCCATTAGTGGTTGAAGTGTATCTTCCCGTTTAGTTTCAGTCGGAGGGCTCCAGTTGGTATGCTCTGAGACTGCTCTGCTATGTGAACCGAAGCGCTCTAAATGGGATGATGAGATGATCTGTTTCAAAAGCTCACACTTGATCTAAACTTAAAAACTGGTGCAGATTTATGTTAAACAACATCTTGCCTTATGAGAAGGTGGAAAATGCTGTGCCACTTTTAAAGTTTTTGTTTGTGTTAATCTCCTTGTGAAAGGGGTGAGAAGCACGCAGCAGTCGATAGAAGGAAGGACAAATCTGATGTGAAAAAGCTCTAAGAGAGGGTTAAGAGCCTTCAGTTAACCATCAGAGGATAGAAGCAAATCAGGTGAAACTTGTGCAGAGTTTTCTGAATGGATGCGTTTTCACCTGTTATTTGAGTTCCATAGCTTTGCTCTGCTCTTTTCCCTGTGGTTAGATGGACACTCCTCATCTGCTCTGCACAAAGTCTACCGAATTAACCCAGTTTGCAATAGATGGTTGTTTAAACTAATCTGGCTGGACTTTGTTTGTCCTCTGTGTTCAAAGAGAGTTTAAAAAACTAAGTTCTGTTTTGTAACATATATGATACTGAAAGGGTGAGGAGAGAATTTATTTTTTTTTCCCCACTTTAATGTGCAGGTTTTTAAATACTACTCTGTAGGAGTTTTAATCAACTGTGGTACTCGGGGACAAAAGATGTAAACCATTTGCATGAATGGTGTGCTTAGCCTTTTTCTTCAAACTATTTCTGAGTTATTTTATTGTCATGTTGTGTCATAATTGAGGATTCTTCTTAACAAGACAGTCACGAGCACAAGCTAAAACAATCCAGTTAGTTACATGTTTCTTGAACAGCAGAATTGATAAGGTCTGTTTTCCCACAGACTTGTATTCTTCTGTGCCTTCCAGCCCTCTCGTCTCCTCTAGTACCTCCAGCCGCTCTATCCACAGTATTTCAAGTATCCCCACCTCCTATTTGCTCTCTCTCCTGGCGTCTGAAGTGCCTACACTGGGTTTGCTTGCTGGCTGAGCTGGGAGCAGGACGTATGGCTGTTCATCCACTGCCCTGCCTCTGCTGAGGAGCTGACCTGTTTTTCAGAGGTAGGCGAGGAAAGGAGCCAGGGTGGAGCGTGTCTGCACAGTCACAGTGGATGTGGAGTAAGGACTGGGCTGTGCCTGTCTTTAGGTTATTGGGAACGCTAAAAGGGTCTGTCTTGCCTACATAGCTTTTGATTTCCAGAAAACTTGTAGGAACTTAGTATGTTTGAAATTTCTCTGCTTCTGTGAAACCGGGTTGATATTAGTCAGTGGGTTCCACATTTACCGGGAGTGCACTGACAGACACACAGACGTGGACAGTGCAATTGTATAAGCCTTATTTTCTCTAGAAAGCAGGCTGTAAAAAAAAATCAACTGTAATAGAAAAAGCTTATCAATGTTTATGCTAAAGAATACAGCCCTTCAAAGAGTACAATAAGCAAATGAAACCCATGACATCAAATACTGTTGCTTTAAAAAATTGTGACCGGATGGCCTTTGTTAAAATAACAAAGGAAAATTTTAAACCCAAATAGTTTCACTGATTGCATAAAAAAAAAAAAAAACAACAAAAACCCAAGACCCAACCAAAAAACAAAATTAACCAACCAGCCTCACAGCTGATACTACCGCAGCTGAGGCTGTAGTTCCACAGCAGCTTAGAAGAGTCTCTGCTGCTAGAGTCCCCCTGACCAGTAGATGAGGTGGGCCAGGATGTGTTCCTTAGCCTTGAGAGCAAGTGGTGTGACACGGGTTGCATCCTCCCAGCTGAGCACTGTTCCTCCAAAACAGGGTGAGCTCCTCTGCCCTGCCTGTAGGGAACAGCCCTCTCCTGTGTATTGCTTTGAGCTGTTCCTGAGCACCATCCAGGAGAACGCTGTGCCATTGATACCATCCGGGCCTGTGCCAGAGAGCATGCTGTCAGCTGGACGGTTGTGTAAAGTTATGTAGTCCTCCATGGGTGAGCGTAGTACAGTGCTATAACCCCGTGCTTTGGGCTTGCTGGTTCACTACTGTGGCTGTCCTTTCCCCTGCCAGGAGCTGTATGTTTTTATTCCACCTGTGATTGTGTGTTGAAACATTTCAGTTTACTAAGCTGGACTAAAAATATGGCTAAATGGAGGGTTAGCTGAGTGCCAAAGCTGCCTCGGGGAGGGTGCAGGAGTACGACGGCAATTAGATTGGCTTAGGCTGTCATGGAGCCACAGCCTGTCAGAGCAGCAAACTCTTATCAACGCGGGTGAGAGTGAGCTGTGCTGGAGAAGGAGAGGCTGCAACTCCCCGTGCCAGCTGCTCCGCAAAAACTAACGTCTTGCAACTACATGCTGAGAGGCAGCGAACGGCATAGTCAGTGGAGGAATGAGTAGCTCCTTAAATTGACTTTACTGTCGGAGGAAACATCAGTGAACTGTAGCCTGTCATCTGCATATAGCTGGTCGTCATGCACAATGAAAAAGTACCTACTGA
Source organism: Charadrius vociferus (assembly GCF_000708025.1). NCBI lineage: Eukaryota > Metazoa > Chordata > Aves > Charadriiformes > Charadriidae > Charadrius > Charadrius vociferus. The sequence goes on from NW_009647679.1 coordinate 350,630, forward strand.
GCTGTGGGAGATGTAGAGGAAGGAGGTATGGAAATTAGAAAGCGTTCCTTCTATTTTTCATTAAATGTTTTAGTTAAAATATTTATAAATACCAAGAACACTCTTCCGTGATTTTGCTAAACTGTTTCTTCAAGGTCTGTGTTGAAAAGTACTATGTCCTCTGTCATATATGCAATGTGGCACAAAGGTGACAACTAACTTTCTTCCAAGTATTTGTTTGGTATTTAAGTTACCTTGCATTAAGTTTGATATTTAAGTTAAATTAGGTGTCCTCAGTATCTCGAAAAAATTCTCCAAAAGTATAATGTAACTGCTTTGTAATGTAATAAATTAACCACTGCCAAGATGACTTGCATTGCTTTGGAACATGGCATGGCCGTTTCTTCTTCTGTGGGGTCCCTGATGGAGAGGCTAGGTTTACTCCTAAATCTGGGGAACGATTTGAAAAAAATCCCAACAGCTGTGTAAGGTCACAGATGATATCAGCACTTTCTGTTCTTGCAGGTTTCTCTGGTTTACAATCTATAGATACAGATTTATGGGACGAGTGTGGAGATTAGTGGACTTTAGCCGCCTCTGTTCCATTCAGATTTACCAGTGGAGCATGTGAATCCATGCCCCGGGATGCTGATGTGCAGCCTCCCTTTTCTCTGATTCAGAAAGTCTTTTAGGTTGCCAGGCATACGAAAATGCTAGCTGATTTTGCATGGTTTTTTTCTTAAGAATGTCGACCTGTACCATACGGCATCAGTGACGGTGGTATTAACAGGTCTGTAGCTCCTACCTTTTTCTCAAACATAAACTTTCCAAAGTAAGGCACTAGACAAACACTAGCTTCTCACTCCACAGAGCCATCCCCTGCTTGTTTACGGAGCCATATCTGCTACTTGACAGCCATAAAGTTATTTCATTACATCTCCTTTTTAAAGTGGCAGAGATATGTTAGACTAAACTGGAGGCAATTAGCTTGTGAAATAAATAAGTGAAATTCGGGGTAGAATCAAATAACAATGGAAACATTATAGTGTGTATGCAGTTCAGTTTTGGCTTACAAAACTTTTGTTGCTCTTGGTAACTTGTGCCTATTATACTTTATATTACTGGAATATTGACTGGAAATTTCCTGTAACTTTCCACTGAATAGCCAATGAGGTTTGGGTTTGGGTTTTTTTTTTTGTGGATTTTTCACCCAAAATAAAATAGGAAAAAAAAATTAATGAAAGAAAATAAAATGTGTAAATTAGCTTTGTTGTGATGGGATCAGACAGGTCCCTGAAACTCATTTCAGTTAAGTTTTTGAAACGGAATGAGGTTCAAGTTCATAACATCTTAATATTATGTTTTTAAGGTTATATGTAAAAACATAGTATCACTCACGAATTAGTAAAGCTGCTAAAACTTTAGCACTTATTTTCATATCAGTTTTAACTTAAGTACATGCATGAATTAGCAAATTAATTTCAGAGACTGAAATTTATGAGAATTAAGTTTTCTATGCAAGAAATAGGCTAGAATGGGCTATGAAAAATTCAGGTTTAAATCAGCATTTATATGTAATGGAAAATGTTTAGTTTAAAATTTGTATGGACGGTGCCTGATAAAAATCTTGAAAGTGATGGCATTTTCCCCATTTTTAACAACGGAGTCAGTTGGGTTTTTTATTTTTAAATCAGGAAAGCCAGGTGTGAGAAGAGCATAATAGCAGCCGCTTCCAAGGCGGAGAGCACAGTTTAAACTATTTTTTAAAGGTTTTGAAGCTGTATAGTGCACCAAGGGAAAATGTTTTTCAGGGCAATAAGAGTCATATTATCATTTAAAGAGTTTTTGTCCTACAGTATAAAATAGTCTGCTATTTTTAAGGCCAAAGGAGCAGCCAAAAACGTTATCTAGCCTTTTAAAAGATAGCAACCTGACAAAGTCCTGTGGAATATGTGATTGTGGTTGTGATCCCACAGCAAGATTAAGGTGAAGTAGAGCAAGATTAGATTTTCTGGTGAAGTTAAGCAAAATGCAGCTCTCTTGCCTGTGTAGACCTTGCAAAAAAATAGCAGCTTCTCGTTACCAACACAGGAGTTACTTTGTGACTTCTGTAGCCCAACACAGACTTACTGGGGCATATTAATCTTGATTACTATTACCTTTTTATTAAAAAGGTAAGTAATATGGATGAGAATAACAATTAAAACAAGTAAGTAATTAGGCTTTTTTTGGTGGTCGGACAACGTCCTGGAAGGTCTCTTCAGGAAGTGTTTAGCAACCTGTCTATACCAGGGGTTGTAACAAGAGGGAGATGACTTCCAAAAATAGGCTCCCTGTGTGCCTAGCAGCATGGATTAAATGTCCAGAGAGCCTAATTTGTCTAAAGACAGCTGGTCCATTCCAGAATCTCAACAGGAACAGTGCTGGTTCTAGTGGAATTTGTTATCCGCTCGTCTAAAACTCGAGCACTGCAAACTTTTATTTCAAAACATCTCGGCTATTGGTGACCTCCACGATATCTGAAGATGACTAATGTAAATTCTTGTCTTGGCAACATCAGAGGTTGTAAATAGTCTCTTTCTCCAGCAGCAGACTTTGGGGTTCTGTTCCGAGATTAACTCTTCTACAGTTAACCCAGCTCTCCATTTTTCTTTGTTGGTTACTAGTCTGACCCAAACTGAAAAGACTGAATTAATTACAAGCGCGTACCCTCAGTCGCAAAGAGAAAAATATCTTGGCCAGGAGGGAATAAACTTTCAGTTCCAAATGCATATAGTATAATCAAAACAAAGCCTCACTAGCAAAGCAATGGCAAAACAATGGTGCCCAGAAATATGATGGCTAGAGCAGGAAAATAAAGGAGCAGAAAATCTATTTTCTGTTAAGGCCAATTATAAAAAGCTGTCTTCATTCTTTGGCAAAATCTTTCTGAGAAAATGCTTCTTCTATGGGAGAGGCTTAACCTTTGGGAGCATAGAACTACATGTGTGAGCCCCAGGCAGATGTGCAGAGGAAGCTTGGTTAAACAAGGGGACCAAAGCCTATGGTTTTCAAGTGTGATTTTCTTTCAGATTGAAATGACTTGGTAACCTGAAAGATAGGAAGGAGAATAAAAGGTGCTTTCAGTGAAACAGGGAAAATTGAGAGGTGCTGTTTGTGTTGCGTCTTTGGTAGTTATAATTGCTAGCTAGTGTTTTGATAAAACTTGTGGTTTCTTTATACATTTATCCAGATTTCATAACCAGGCACCAACATTTGAATAGTACATATTGTGTGTTTTGCTATTTTTATAAATCAACATCTTTTTATTTTGCTTTTACCTACACTATACTAGCACTACTTCCAAACTTCTTTGAATTGTGGTTTCCTAGTTAATAGTTGTCTCTCTAGGAGGCAGTTGCAGAAAAACACACTCACAGATTTGAGAAGAGTGACAAATAATACAGTATGTTGCAAAATGTGAAATACATCAGCTGGAATAACATGAAATTGCAGTAATTTTCTAGGGAAGGAGAATAAGTTGGTTAAAGAAAGTCCAAGAGTCTTTGAGGGGGAAAAGTCTCATCATCTTTGAACTAACAAAACGCATTTCCTTGAAGTTTGTAAGGTGCTTTGGGGCCTGTCTGGATGAAAGACTTTATCTATAAGTCATTTTCCTTGACTTTGCTGTGACTCCAGACAGGTATATCATTGCGCTAGGGTTATCCTGTGTCCCATATTTCACTCTCCCCCCCAGGCATAGGCTTCCCAGCTTTTTGTCTGTTGCCCGTGGTGACTCGGGCTTCTTTGTATGCTAGTGTCAGATCTTAAGTTTCTCGAAAGCATCACTAGTACCATGTGAATGGACTTCAGCCAGCTCAATGAACATGTCTTCTCGTTGGGATGTTTCTTCATACTTGAAATCTGGGTCACGTCGCAGTAGTGAAATGTGCTGACAAAATAGGACTGGTATTATTTGTTAAAAAGGAAATTGAAGAAAACATTTGTTCTTGGTTCTTCTTTCTGTGGATCTGCCCACTGTGATCCAGCTTGTATGTCCAGAAATATTTGAATGAAATGAACACATTTTCTCAGCAGTGGAGGCTTCATTATCTGAGCTGGTTGATAGTGGGACACTGCACCCGCCACTGGTAGCTCACAAGTTCAAACCCAGGCATCAGTTTTCACAGCTGTTAAATTTGGTGACAGTTCACAGCTTTGTGTGTGTTGGTCACGTGCCTGTCTGTATCTACAACATGCACTGGCACTTTTGCTCAAAATCTAAAAAAAAAAATTAAAAAAAATGTAATTACTGCCACCTTGGCTTGTGTGAAAAATATTTCAAGAAATGCAGTGGAAGTAATGCAGGAAGAATGTTGTGGTTGTTACAGCCTAATATATGCCACACAATTTTTCAGTGTGCTTTGTTTTGCAGTGTGAATTTTTCATACTCGCTGGTCATCGACTCCATGATGGCAAAAACTAACGTATGGGCACAGTTACTCTGAGAGGAGGGAGCGTTTTTTGGCTGGCTTTTGTCATTTGGAAGGGAGCTGTACTGTGGCAGCAGAAAAAAAATTCTGTCAACATAGGCTGTGTCCACAATAGGTGGTTAATATAGTCTAGAGCAGCAGAAGCTCTGTTGTGTCGAAAGTGTTGAGGATCCCAGCACAGCTGAGACAGGTTTCATCCTTTCCTCTTGTCTTACTGTCTCGTCTCCTAGGAGAAGCTCGGAGTCACGGAGGGTGGCCAGGGCTCGGAGCCCTCTCTAGCCCTGTACCCCGTCTGTGGTGCTGGGGAGAGCACACTGTCTGTGCGATCCCGTGAGGATTTATAGCATCTGTCTGATCTGCTTGGGAAAGACATGGGCATTCCATTGGAATGTTGGAGAGATTGACCAGAAAGAAGAAAAAAAACAAACCACCAACCAAAACCTAACAAATTTTTAAAAAATCACCTAATGTGTTCCTGTTGCTCACGGAGTTACACTCTGAAGTGTCTTCAGTTGTCTTAATCCTCTAGAACTCTTGGGGTGCTCAGGCTTCGAATATAGAGTTTTCAGTGGTGGCAATTCAGTGTTATTACAGAGTGCCAAATTAAATGTGGAAATCGTTCACCACTATAATTTTACATTTTCTTGTCAGTTACCTCTTCCTATTGTTCATCACTATTCTTCTTTAACCATCTTAAACTTTTTCCTGTATCAGAAATCCTTAAACCCTGTAATTATGTGTGCCTCACCTAATTTTTCTTTTAATAGTTTTTGGAAAAACAGATAAAACAGTAGTACCGTATGTGGTGGGAAAATAAATCACCCCTAACTGAACATTCCATGGAGGTATGTTCTTATTTAGAAATGTGAGTCATTCGCAGGAATTTCTTTCCTGTAGGTACGCTGTACCTGTGCCATGGAATAGCAACAGTATTTACAGGGCAGTGAGCATGACAACTTAGTGTGCAGGGACTCAGGAAAGTGGGGAATTTATTGCAGCTGTAGCATGTTCAGCTGCTGCTTTTTAATAGCTCTTTCATTTCTTATTTTCCTGTCTCACAAATTGTTTAATGAGAATTCCATTTAGTCCCTCTCTGCCGTGTATTTCTCTCTTGAAGAATGAGGTTTTTCTTTTTTTTCTTTTTTATTTTCCTTTTGCCCCTGCTTTCTGCGTTTATTATAGATGCAGAAGGAATTCAAGAAAGAAGGGGGTTTTTGCGAGTTTAAAATATGACAGTTATATAGTGCAGAAACATGGCTCGAGTCTTTAAATGTTCAGTATATTTGCTGTTAATGTATTTAGTTGACTTTGGGTCCGTGATGTTGCAGTAGTACTTCAGTATCAACTTTTCATGATGTGAAGGAGTTACACTACCGCACAGAGAGAGGATTTTGAGCTGCAAGCTCCTGAAAGAGAATCTGCTGAAAGAGAATTGAAGTGCAGAAGTTGCTTAGGATTGTTCAGTGTAATCCCACGTGCGACCCACTGTCCAACTGCTCGCCTTTGGTCTCGGCGCACCTCCCCGGCACAGCCCAGGCAGCGACGTAAGTCGTAAGTCGGTCTTGACTGAGCGCGGCTAAGCGGGATACTTGTTACAGTCGTTAGTCAGGCTCTTCGCCGAATGGCACGCTGTGGTGAAATCCGAATTGTGCATGTTTGAGGAAGGAAATTCATGTACGTGTTTAGACTTGATTATTTTGACTGAGAGAGCGTGTTAAGTATTGTAGTCTGGTTTATGCTTGTTTTCTGAAAAGGAACACATATAATTCAAGTAAAAACTGTCCACTGCCCAATGTATCAAGCATTAGGAAAGCAAACTTCTGTCATTGAGAGGATTGTAGGTAACTGTTGCTAAGTCCATTAGAGATATTTATAACCCGAGGCTTGATACCCGGGATGTGAAATGAGCCAAGGAACTCTCTGGCGGTAGTGTACAGATGCGTTGAATGGTTCCTTGCTGGATAAATACCCACCATTGACAAACATGAAATGGATTCATCTTTTGTCTGCCTAATACTTGTTTCAGTTCTATAAAAATCAGGCAACTTGTAGCAAATTTTAAGTAATATTTTTATTCCCAAATTGGAATTTCAGTAGTGTCAGTCATCTTTCAATGGTTTACACTTTTATCTAATTCCTTTTTACACCCATTTGTTTTTAGTGTAGTCTTGTTTAATTCCTACCCAGGACGTGACAGTCATCTTAGATTTCTCACCAGAATATTTTAAGACTGCTGTTTTATAAAGTCCAATTGCAGGATGTTTTCCATTTTTTCAAAATGTATAAGTAACATTTTAATGAATGTGGTTTACATCTTTGAATATACTAAATACCGTTATATTTTAGTGTTCATTTATTTAATTCTTAATTTCCCATGGTAAATTGTTATCTATTGTCAATCAAAACCTTGAATTAGTTCAGTGTAACTCTTGTCAGTCTTTTCAGAGTTTTTTGAACTACGTACATGAGAATTGAGAATCTCACTTGTGTATGTGTTTATACACTCGACATACATATTTTAGGGAGTCCTGACTATTTCAGTTCTGTGCAATACACCCTTTCAAGAGAGTTTGTAACACAGGTGATTGAAAATTAGTTTCTGTAATTGGCTTAACTTGAGACCACGGTTACGAGGGGCACAAAAGCATTACGATATAGAAGAGGCTTAAGAACAGCAATGCTCAGGCCCAAGTGTTGGTGTTTAGGTTAGAGTATCCTCTTCTTGGGCTCTGCAGCGGGGTCTGCACAAGGCATGAGGTTCAACCAGGCCAAGTGCCGGGTCCTACACTTGGGTCACACCAACCCCATGGGCGCTACAGGCTTGGGGAGGAGTGGCTGGAAAGCTGCCCGGCAGAGAAGGACCTGGGGGTGTTGGGCAACAGCCAACTGAATATGAACCAGCAGTGTGCCCAGGTGGCCAAGAAGGCCAATGGCATCCTGGCTTGTATCACAAATAGTGTGGCAAACAGGACCAGGGCAGTGATTGTCCCCCTGTACTCGGCACTGGTGAGGCCCCACCTCGAGTACTGTGTTCGGCATTGGGCCCCTCACGACAAAAAAAAGACATTGAGGCACTGGAGTGTGTCCAGAGCAGGGCAATGAAGCTGGTGGGGGGTCTGGAGCACGAGTCTTCTAAGGAGAGGCTGAGGGAACTGGGGTTCACTGAAAGAGTTGTCAAGCACTGGCACAGGCTGCCCAGGGAAGTGGTGGAGTCGCCATCCCTGGCGGTATTTAAAAGACGTGTAGGTGCAGTGCTGAGGGACATGGTGTAATGGTGGACTTGATGATCTAAAGGGTCTTTTCAAACCTAAATGATTCTGTGATGGCATTGGCAGGCGCACTGGGGATCAGGGCATTCTTGGACTGCAGTTGGTGGGGCTGGTGGCACTCCATACTGCTTGCTCGGTGCTTGCCGTCCCACACACGCTGCCCACCTCTTTGCTGCAAGGCATCAGGGCCACTTTGAACCCTGTGCTCTGTCACAGCGAGTACTCTGGGAATGGAGCCACTGGTGACTCCCAGCTTCCTCCATCTGTCTTTGCACCTCTGTCCTATTCAGCTCTCCAAAATACCCCGCTCAGGGGGCTGTGTGGTGTCCAGCTGTGTCGCTCGCAGTGCGGGCTGTGTTCTCTCCTTCTCCAGCGCCTGCTCTGTTGCATTACTTGGATGCCCATTGATTCCTTTTATGAACTGATTAAACTGGCGTAAAAATAAAGGAATTTTGTTTGGCTTGTCTGCTCGGTGTGCCAGCCTGGTCTCTGCGGAGGAGACAACTCTGAAATGAGTGTGTGAAGGCAATGAGGAGCGGGCAGGAGCAAGCCCCTGGGTTCCCTTGTGCCATCGTACCATATCTTAAAGTATCTTTGAGAAGTTTACTCTGGCGATTACATATTCTTGTACCTTCTCTCCTATATCTTTCTGATTTTATTCCCCTTTTCCCACTTCTCAGCGCGTTTCCTCTACCCAAGGGACCATGGTGGGTGCAGGCTGCCTCGGTGCCCTGTTCCTGTGCCTGGCTTCCAGGGCTTCCTGGCAGGAAGGACTGCAAACGCAAATCCATGCGACCCTTGGAATACACAAACAGAATGGTTCGTCCCTCTGGAGGGGACAGGGCTGGCTGGCGGGGCAGATGCGAGTCGGACCCCGATGGAAGCTGGGATGCTTGAAGTGCTTGTGACTCCGCCGCCTGCACTGCTCCTCTGCTCGCTTCTCTGTCCTACAGATTGCTGTCTGTGAGCTGATCTGTGTCTCCATGTAGAACACAGATTGAAGAATTTCAGAGAGTTATAATTCAACCAAATGAGTTGCTAATCAGGAATTATACTATATGTATAAACAGGATAATACTGCTAATAAAATTCCCTTTTCAAAGCATGGAAGGATGAGAGCTCCTTGGAGAGTTTTAAGAATATTTTTAACATGGCGAAACAGTGTTGTTTTTCTCTAACTTCCTTCCAACAAATTGCTATTTGTCTTGAAACACTGATATATTTAAAGTGTTTGGTTTAAAAGTTTTATGGCCGTTTTCTGTCTCAAGCTGTATTTTCTGCTGGGCTTGTGAATTAGTTCATCTCCCACATAGAAGAACACTGAGAAACCTTAAATGTAATTGTTCTTTTTTCAGCTGCCTAGGATAATATGATTTTGGTAAGTCACACTAACTTAAAGTGCATGATTTAATCCACACAATGTTGATTAAAAAATACTGATTTCCTCAATATTTTTGAAGTGAAATTACATTGTATGTTTTAAGAGATCTTTGGACCATCCTGTCCATTGATGTTTGATAATTTCTTCGATTTTATAATTAGGTCCTCCTGACTTGTACAGAAGTACAATAGTACAATGTGTCTATTGTGTGGATCCTTCCCATCATAAATCATACCCAAAAAATTAATCTGGCAGCAGTTTGTAAGACAGAACAGGCGAGATGCAAGTTCTGATAACAGGCATATTTATTTTACACCTTTGTATAAGAATGTTATTTTTATCTTTTTATTTTTCTAGTGGCAAGGAGTAGGAAGAGAAAATTGGATTAAAGTCTTTGGGGATTTTTTTGTTGTTGTTTCTCTGCATTGCTTTTTTCCACAAACAGATTCTTTTAAATGAAATGCAAATTTTATTGCAAATATTAATAATGAAAGGATACTCATATGGGCTCCAAGTTTCAATGCTTCTGTTACTAGAGGGCGCAAGATTATAAGGAACCAGTTTTTGCAAGTTTAGCCTATAGTTTCTCTTATTTTCCTTAAACCTCAAATATCAGCACACTTTAAATAAGTCACTTAAGAACCTTGACTTGTCCTTTTCCCGTCTGTAAACCGTTGTTGTATGAACTACTGATGGGAAATGCTGCACGTGTACATATGAAAACTGAAATCCCATGTTTGCTGGCAGTTAAAGCAAATATTATATATAACTAAAATATTTCGCTCTTGACAATACCAATTGTGTACTTTTTTGACCAAGTCTTCTAAAAATAGCGTCAGTAGCTATGTTATTCTTCATTAGCTTGAACACCCTCATTTGAGCTTGAGATTTATCTAACTGTGAACAAATGCAACTACATACAGTTTTTGGACTGTTTTGTAAAAATATTATCACAGTATTTCTGTTTGTGAGTCATATCTGTGCCACTGTTGCCTTCTCCTAAACAAGACAGTTGTTGTGACATTACTTACATTTTAAATGTTATCGATTATTTATTCTGACTAGTCAGCAAAAAGATACATGGCAAATGAACTTCAGAAAAGCAGATACTGATTCCTATAGTGATAAGCACATGATTTTCTTTTTAAAAAAAATACTGCCTTTTGTCATGACTTCAGCTAGGAAATGCATATTAGTCTCTTACCAGTATTTCTGTGCATTACAACTCGGATGGATTTCTTGCTACTTCTTCTCTCTGCTCCCAATCCAACATGTGCATCATTCTAAGCACATGAGTAGTCCCATTCAAGTCAACCCAGGTATGAGCTCCGGTCAAGTGAAGAAGGCGTATCCCTCAGTCCAGACAAGCCGTTACATTTATGCCCAAATTTGCCTATACCAGCAGTCCAGCTGAGGGTTGGAGATAAATGGGACAGATTCCCTGAAATGGCCTTTTACTCTGCTTTAATAAATATTGCCCTTGCATGAGTCTTGCTGTGGTCTAATCTTATTCCCAAATACAGTTGTATTGAAGATCAGTCTTGGGTTCCCTGGTTGAATTGCTGTATCCTCACCCATATTGAATGCGTAGTGTCATTTCTGATTTCTTCTTCTGTGAACACTTGACACAAATTTAGATTTATGCCTCATCTCAAATTTAATGTAGAGACTTAAAATGAAGTACTGTGAGGAACACGGAGCTGGAAAGGACTGCCTAGGTCATTGAGTCTAGTCATTTGATGCCGAAGACACCAGGCACCGTACAATCCTTTTCATCTTAAAAGCAGGTAGATTTTTTTGTTCCTACTACTCCGATTGGAGGGTTATGCAGAAACCTCATTGATCTAACGGTTAGATGTATCCATGGCCAGATTATATTCATTTGTTCTTCTGCCAGTGTTATGCTTTAACTTAAATAGCTCTTCTCTTTAATTTATATTAAGCCATATATATGGATGTCAAAGCTCAGCGCATCAGAACACTGTAAGCGTTACATAATTTTTTGAATTCATGATCTGAAGCTTAATACATTTCTTCAATGACTAAGTAGTCTTGTTTTTTCCTTTTATAGCTTTACATGTGTTACACATGAAGATGAGGCTGAGAACGCGGAAGGCTTCTCAGCAGTCGAATCAAATTCACACCCAACGTGCTTTGAGGGCAAAGAGGAAACATTCGGAGGTGGAAGAGAGCTTACCTGTTGGGGGAGGAAAACCACAGAAAAATGAAACCGGCTTGTTGTCTTCAATCAAAAAGTTTATTAAAGGAAGCACACCGAAGGTACACCGTCAGTGGGTTTCTTCTTTTGTTTTTTAATGAGGTCATACTCAGTTAAATTTGATTTTAAAACATTTCTATTAGGAATAAACAAACAGGTAATGTGGCAGAAGCAAAACATTCTTGTAAAGGATTGGAAGGCAAGAAGTACCTGTGATAGTTGTGTCAGGTAACGGATATTTGGGGTTGGGGGGGGAAAGACAATCCATTACATCACAGGATTTATTGCCTAGGTATTGCTTTGTGAAAATTTTGACTAATAAATTCAGTAGATTCTGAATTTCTGGCTTAAGGATTCACTGAATTTGGGAATTACCAGTACTGGCAACTAAGAAAAGCAAGTCTGTAAGCATAAATTTACTGAATTTTTTTTTGCATTTTTATTCAAAATCATTTAGGAGTCTGTCAGTCAATAAAGGTCTAACCTCACAAATTCAACTGTCGTGAAATTGATACAAGTACTCGGTGTATTATTGCAGTGAACACTGCCCCCGCTTAGTGCATCAAACTCAAACATTGTCAGGGCTGAGCCACTAAAGCTCATCTGTCTTGATCCAGACAGAAATCTGAACTTTAGTAATCTTCACATGTTAAAACCTGTTGCGTGTATGTTTTGAGGGTGAATTTTATATATATATATATATATATATATTTCTATGACTTTGGTAGGCTGAATGTAGCCTTGCAATTGCTTCAAAAACCTGTGGGGTTTTTCTGTAAGGAGAGGCCAGTAAAAAAAGAAAACTTCATTTACTGCCAGCAGTCCCGATACTGACATTACATAGCTGTAAATTTTAAAGAAGAGTAGTCAAGAAGTCATAACAAAATTAAAACGCATCCCAGATTAACTATATGGTAAATAAAAATAGGATATAAATTCAGCAGTACTGTCTGGTTTTTGAACTAAGTGTTTAAGCGATAATTTTGTAACAAGCTGAAGCTGAAATAATTTTAATTAAAGTAACAGTATATTCTTAATTGTCAAAAATATAGTGAAATTTAATATTTCATGGCATGTGTTAATTACTTATCATAGAAACATTGAGGTACTGACAAAGAAATATTTCAGTAAAAATAGATGGTTAAATCTGCTTACATTTTGGTTTTCATTAAACTGGGACAATTAATGTATTTTACATTCAGCATCTATATTGTAGCACAGTAGTGCAACTTTTTGGCTGCAAAACCACTGCAAGAAAATGCTGAAATCTAGGCAGAACATTTTACATTGGAATTTTAAGATAAGGGAAATATGTCTGTTTTTTCTTTCCTTTGTCTTTTTAAGGTTTTGTTAACTTTCTCTCTTCCCCTCTTCTCTTCCTCGCCCAAACCTTTGAATTACACTTCATTCCTTTTTTTGTCTTGACAGTGTTTTTTTAATATAAAATGTCCGCATTTTTCTCCTGTTTCCTTTCATGTCCTCTCCTGTGCCTGTAGCAGGACTTGGAGTGGTTCCAGTGGCATTAGCATGGCATGATATTGATACTGCCGGGCTATCTTCCAAAGCGTTAATGACTTAACAAAGTAGTCTTGTGGTTGCCATGGAGACGTTATAACTCTTTGAGATAGTGTATGTGTACAACTTGCATGGTAGTTCGTTTACGGGTATGCTAAAATCTAAATCCCCACTGAGGTTATATGGTTCTATGGCAATAGATGACTTCGTAACAAGTGGATCTGGGTAATTGCGATCATAGTCATAGGTCATTTATCTGATGTTGTAAAGATGTCTTGTTAGAAATATTCCTTAAACAAACAAAACCTGAAAAGTCGTGATAGAGTGAGTTAGAGAAACCAGAGACTAAAACGTGGCTCTTCAAATGTGGATGGTGGTAGGTCTGATCTTGAGGTCTTTTGCTCACCTATGGCCCCCACGCAAGTCAGCAATAGTATGGAGGGCGCAATAGTATTTGTCATTTACACAATGACAAATCTGATATACCAGAAAAACTGATACACGTATGAGTACAGGAAGTACTGTTAAACTTTTTAAATTTTAACATAGGAAATACTGTAGAACTTGTTGCAAGTTCCTCTAAACTTGTTCAGTTTTGGGGGTTCTAGCGCTGTCATAAATTGCGTTGTCTTCACATATGTTGTCATTACTTCTAGTCTCAGTTTAGGCCATTCCTTAATACTGAAAACAACCTAAAAGCAAAGAAAATGGCTATGTCAGGGTGGCATTGCCATGTTCCTTATGGCGCAACTATTGGTAATAATAGGTTATATTGAATTGAATAAATCATAGCATTCAAATAGTTTATTATATAAATACATATAAAAGCTATATTTAATTCTATATCTGTGCAATAAAATTTTGAGTTTATAAACCAAATAGCACAATAGCATTATATGTAATTTCACCTTTGAATTCTATTAACTAATACCGTATGGGCACGACAGTGTGAGCTTTCCCACCACATCAGGGTAGCTCTTCTTCTGGAGGATGAAAGGGGTCTCCAGATCTAGTGAATTCTTTATGCCTCTGCTGATATCATCAGCCAGATTCCCTATTCCATTGTAATGTTTGTAATGTTTCTACACTTGTTTTCCATGAAGCAGAATGAGAGCACAACTCATTTTATGAAGGCCAATGGATAGCTTTTAGAAGTTAATTTCTCCCATTTTTTTTCCCCGGGGTTGAACATTTGAGCAAATGACCTAGAAGATGAGATGCCTTACTGTTCTTTTATCAGTTCAGTGAGCCATCCATTTTCTCTTATTGTATGGATTTATGATATATACAGGATTATTAATTCTAAGTGGTAGTAATTTGATCTCACCAAAGTTGTTCGTCAAGGATATTGCCAGTAGGAAGCTTTGGGCATCAGTGGTGTTCACTTGACTTCTGATAAGGATGTCAATACCTTTCCATGTTTGTTAGTATTTCTTTTAGCGACTGCACTGTTAGCATGGGCTTTAGATTAATTTTTCTAAAAGATCTATTTACTTTTTTTTTGGAGCACGCAAACTGTTTTTCTCTTTTCTTTTTAAAGATGTGAAACTGCTGCTCCAGAAAGGTAATACTGTGATTCAAAAATTGAAATTTTAATTAACTTTGGTATGGTCTGTGGCCTCGTTATTTATTTTGATTTTTAATTCCATTTATTTTCCATTGTCTCACACCTTACATTGCAGTGTACTCTATATGGTCATGCTTTAGATTTCAGATTTTATTAAGTTGTAGTAGGCGCTTCAGGGAGAAAGGGGAAGCAACCTGTCTTAAACGTGCGCCTACACATATACTCATGCACAGAAAATATGCAAAACTGTTTGGTTCTATATCAGCCATGTGAGTGCCACAGGGAGAGCAGTCATTTACTTCAAGGTAAGGTGAATCATTGGGTCGTAATTGTTGCTTACAACATTTTAATAGCTGAGTTTTGCCATGTACTACCTGATACGGATTGAGTAGCAGCAAGATACATCCTCGTGTACAATTTATTAAGCCACTGCATGCAGAGAGCATGGTGGAGAATTTCATATTGGACATAGCGGTGCAGTTTATTTCCTGTGTATTTCACAGGCAGAGAAATGGTTTCAGGTAATTTTAGTTGCCTTGTCTGTACATTTCACCAACTCCATAGCAATTAAATATTTACAAATTGGCTATCCAGTGAAATGGTAGTGAAAGACAGTTTCTCTACTACAGAAATTCCAAGTACAGTTTTCTTTCCCAGTACTTTGCTATTTACCTTGAGTTGTGTAAGTTTAAATGAATTTAAAATTCCAGCTGGCCAGATATACGTTGCATATTCTGCATCTGGAAGTGGAACAACAGATGGATCTTTTGTGAAACTTTCCCTAAGAGCTAACATTTTCTGGTAGTATTCAGTGGAGAAAAGAGGCACTATTTAGTATGTTTCTTTTTTCCCCCTTTTCTGTTTTAAGGAAGAAAGAGAAAATCCTGCAAAAAGAAGTAGAATTGAACGGGATATAGATAACAACTTGATTACATCCACACCTCAAACAGGAGAAAAGCCTAATAAACAGATCTCTCGAGTACGACGGAAAAGTCAAATGAATGGAGGTTTGTAAATACTCTAATCATGTGTTGTTGCAGTTGAACAGTGATTCGGTAGTGTTACAGCTGTTAACTAATATAGGACATTTCTTCAGTTGTGGAGGTTATTAAAGGTTTTGTGATTGACTTCAGGGAGAGCAAGGCTGAGCTAATAGGAGCAAAAAAGGTTTCTAAGACTGTAAGCGACAGTTCCAACATTCCTTCTCAGACACATCCATTGTATCTTTGTAAGAACAATTTGGATATGTGATCATGATCAGCTATTTTGGAACTAATTTAACTTTTTTTTTTTTTTTAAATTAGTATTCTAAAGCCAATGATAATTATGTTGTTTAGCTCTTCTGCCATTTTCTCACAAAAAAAAGTCAAATATGACTTCCCAACTCATGACCTTTGTGGAAGTAACCAGGTGTCCTTAGATATTGAAAGCACTTGTCAAACACAGGTTTCAGTCATGGAATCGTAGGGAAATTTAGATTGGATGGGACCTCTAAAGGCCATCTGGGCAAGTCCCCCTGCTCCCCTCACAGCAATGTTGGTCCAGCTGGAAGGGAGATCTGGCTTTGGAGTTTGAACGGGCTGCTCAGAGCCTGGGCCGGTCCAGTTTTGAGTATCTCTAAGGATGGAGATTCCAAAACCCTTTTGCAGTGGTTGACCACCTCGCCATGAAAATTGTTTCTTTTTGAATATCTCTAATAATGACATGATTAAATGGTCAATGACATTTAAAGTATCAGCTGTGGTTCCAAATCTGACTTTAAAAAAACATTTTTTAGACTTCTTTTCTAAGGAAACAAGACTCATGTGATTGCGCTCCCTGTCAGCGTTCCTTCATTCTCCATTCCCCCAACAATTTTGGAATGCATTGTCTGCTCTCTGCCAAGTTTGTCAGCAAGGCAGAGGTCTCAAAAATTTCAGAGTCCAACAAGGTTTGCAAAATCCGTAGCTAACTAGAGAATAGAGCTCCAAATGAGTCACTTCAGTGATGGTGAGGTTATAGCATGAGAGAATTACCTGTTTGGTTGTTGTCAGGTGTCTGTGTAACAACATGGTTTTAGAAGAAACCCCTTTTCCCAATATTTGCTACTGTTAATTAAAGTTTTTTGACTCCTGGAGAGATAACGGATGTGCACCCACTTATAGTGCATATCCCTATAGTGTATGTCTGCATGTAATGCGTATCTGCACGTATAGCGTGTTGCATGCAGACAGTGCTCAAAGATGAAAGAGAAACTATTGACTTAAATCACATGTCCTGAGATATGCACCCAGAGCAGACTGAACCCATGTCACTGTCACAGCGATATGAAGTTCTTAGTTAAGATATTCTGTATTAGTGAAGGCACCAGGTTGCAGCTGGCACACCCTACGCTTTATATAGAAACGATAGGAAGTGTGAAGTACTCGTGCAGCTCCATCAGGCTCAGCTGACAAAAAGGTTCTCAGCTCATGTGCACAAAATACGTTTGCTTACTTCCATATGGACAGACAGCTCAAAGACTTGTTACTGCGAAGTAAGTAATTTCTCTTCCATTTCAGTCTCAGAATTGTGTCTTGGATCTCAGCCACAAGATGGCAATTTTTAGGATGTACTTTACTGTAAATGCACGTTTATAGAAAACCTTAATTGTTACTGTTTTGTAATGTGAAGGTTTATTTAATTCTGTGTCCTTTGTTACCTGATAACAACTAAAAATTATTTTACTTCATAATTGTATTTATGCATATATATATGTGTGTGAGTTTATTATTCTCCACATATACACAATGGACTTGATCTTGTGCAGTTTGGAGGTTCAGCCACTGGAGTTCCACTGACACTTTCTCCTGTTCCTATCTAGTGGAGTCCCACTGATACTGACACCTATTTGTTGTTGACTGTGTGCAGTATCTTAAACTGTCTTCCAT
Source organism: Charadrius vociferus (assembly GCF_000708025.1). NCBI lineage: Eukaryota > Metazoa > Chordata > Aves > Charadriiformes > Charadriidae > Charadrius > Charadrius vociferus. Next base: position 367,940 of record NW_009647679.1, read on the forward strand.
CATCAAGCCCATTGAAAGGATTTAAACTTCTGTTATTTGTTAATCTATAGAATACTTTTATAAACAATGAGTGTTTCCTAATTTCAAGTGTTAAACTTAAGATCGTGTTGGAAATTGGCATTTTGTTTTTATGTTGATAGCAAATTGCTAGCTCTTCTTTTTTTTTTTTAGTTAAATACTTAGGCTAATTTTTTTGTCAACCCAGTTGAACCGTGAGCAAGAGAGATCTTTCCTATACTGAAAATAATAACAATAAAAGAGAGGATATAACCGTGAAAAACAGAAGCATGGTATTATACTTCATAACTTTTCTTTTACAGAAGCTGGAAGTTATGAAATGACAAACCAACATGTAAAGCAAAATGGAAAATTGGAAGATAATCCTGCCACAGGCAGTCCCCCACGAACTACATTACTGGGAACCATATTTTCTCCTGTTTTCAATTTTTTTTCACCAGCAAATAAAAATGGTGAGTATTATTTAAAAAGCCAGTAGCATTAAAGCTAAGAATGATAGATTTTTTAAGAAAAAGCTGTTCAGCGTGGCAGTACGCTTTTCATTCTGAGCTACAGACCAAGAGTTACTACTACCAGATAAAAGGCCTCCGTGAGTCTTAGAAGGTTGATCATTAATAAAAGAAGCAATAAGTCTATATACATTAGAACATTTCTTTCATTGGTGTAAGTATCTAGTAGTGTACCTTTTATTTAAAAAAAAAAAAAAACAACCAAAAAACAAACAAGAAATAAAAAAGCCCAACTGGTTTTAAGTTTCTTGTCCCAAACAGACATTTTGTCATGGTCTTCATTTTGGTTCTTATTTTTGTTACACGAGTCAAATGCAGCCACCTTCAGTTATTCAGGAACTTTTTTTTGTGTGATTAGTAATGACAATCAGTATTCTGATAGGCAACTCAGCTTAAAGATAATGACGATGAGTGTACTGAAATCTTAATTCAGGAACATCAGGATCAGATTCTCCAGGACAAGCTGTTGAAGCTGAAGAAATAGTCAAACAGCTTGATATGGAACAGGTAGATGAGATTACTACAAGTACTGCAACATCAACCAATGGAGCAGCGTACACGAGCCAAGCAGCGCAGGTCAGATCTCCTGTCAACAATGGTTTAGAAGAAGTGGAGGAAACAAACGACCGTGACCTGCCACCACTTACAGGTAAGAAATGTGCGTTTGCCTTGGACGCAAGTGTTGAAGCTGTATGTAATTTGTACTCTTTGGGAAATCCTAGTACTGGCATTTTGTATAAATTAATATTCCACATTTGCTTAGGGCATGCAAACAGTGTTAATATGATTCTTATGTTTAATAGACAACTCTCTCTCATGCACTAAAGACACAGTTTTGACAAGTCACATCTATTCTCAGTATAATTCATTTGACTCATTGCATTTCTTCAAAAAAGATTCTAGACAAAAGGCATTTTTATTAATATTGAACCCTTCCCATCCCCTCACTTCCCCCCATTAAAAATGCCCACCCTGGACTTGCTGATCACGACAGAGAAATTTGCAACGTTTTGGTATCTTACATTAGAACAACATGGTGAGGTGAAGGAGAAACATAGATCCTACATTAATTTTCCACGTTTTCTTCAGAAGACTCACCGTACATCTTTTTTGGACAAAAAATTGTATCCATAAAATTCAGCTTCTCTTTGTGGATGGCCAGCATCAAATTCTTAGCAGTTATCGAAATCCTCCCTAGACCCTCAAAACATTGGTAGTTAAGTAGTACCGAGGGTTTTGAGGACTTCTTCCAAGGAAGTAAATTTACCCTCTCAGTAAAGGGGCTGCTGTGTGCTCCACAGGTCCAGTCCAGACCTCCTGCTCAGGTCTGTTGCCTTGTTTCGGAAGGGCCCCTCAGACATGAGGCGGGGGGGAGCTGCGGACTGGAAGAGTTGTGCCAACTTCTTAGGCTGGAACGTGCATCCGGGTAGCGCACATCAGCAGAGGCTGTGTGGCTGCCTTGCTGTGCCGTGGGGGCACTTCCAGTTTGGGCAGACCGGGAGGCTCCGTAGGGTGATGTGACATCAAGCTCTCCGGTGGCTCCCCAAGGAGCTGCACCGGCTTTTTCAGATGGACCGTGGGGACCGGGAGGGTGAGGCTGAAGGGAGATTTTTTTTCACCGTTGTTTGAGGCACTCGTGTATTAAGTGTAAATTGTCGCTTTTAAAAACTGCACTAATAAGACTAGCTCTTGTGGTTTTTTTGTTTTATTTTTTGTTTGGGTCGTTTTCATTGAATTTTAGCACCAGTATCTCCAGACAGTGGCTACTCATCAGCTCATGCGGAAGCCACCTATGAAGAAGACTGGGAAGTCTTTGATCCGTGAGTGCCAATATTTGTACTGAAAATATTAAATTGATCATTTTGGGTATTGGATTAAAACATGGGTTTTTTTTAGTTGGAACATTTTTATATTATGGTAATGAATTCCAAAAGCTCTTAACTTAAAAAATAAGTGTTTATTGGTGCAGGGTTTATTTCAATTTAAAATACTTACTCATTGTGCAGCCTTAAATATTTGAAATATTAAGTAGGGCTACAAACATTGCCAGTTAAATAATGTATATACATTTCTACAGCATCATCTGTATTCTTTTCAGATATTATTTCATCAAACATGTTCCGCCACTAACAGAAGAACAACTTAACAGGAAGCCAGCTCTTCCACTGAAAACAAGAAGCACACCAGAATTCTCATTAGTTCTAGACTTGGTAAATATCTTTGTAAACACATACCAAAAGCAGGGGGTATGTAGCATTTCATTTATTTTGGTTGCTGCTGAAATGAGTAATGCTTGCTTTCCTGTTGAATGTTAAACAATTTTCATAGTATTTTTAGTTAAAGGTAGTCTGCATTTAAAAAAGAAAAGTAATAGTAGCAAGAATAGAATGCTTGCTGTATTTGTTGAATACCTAACGTCCTTTTAAAAAAAACACATTGCAATTTCTATCATATCAAACAAGGAATTATCTGTCCCCAAGAAACTTTCCTATATCCAGTGTGGAAAAAAATGAGCTGTAATAAATAGGAATAATCAGCTTTGTATGTCTTATGTCAAGAGTGACCAAGAATGAATCTTTTAATTCTTAAACATTCTTGTTCTTAGAGGGCACAAATCCACTTTCTTAAATATTCATAGAAAATATATTTGTCTTTAGAATATTTTCTTTTAGTCTCTTTGTTTTGCAAGTTGTTTCAGACCTTGTTAATGATGTAAGGAGCGTTACTTTATCATGAACAGTATCAGTTGGTGTGTCCTCTAGTGGTCATATAAATGGATAGATTATTTAAATTGACAGATGCAGTTTTGAACTGAATGACAGGATAGCCTACAAAATTAAAATATTTTCCTATGATTATGCCCCTGGCATACAAGTCTAAGTGAAATTTTTCAAACACTGCAAGAATAATGAAATGTATAATTCATTCTAAGAATTCTTCAATCTTGCCAGCACATACACAAAAACAATTTTTCCTGACTAGATAAACCTACCTTAAAATGAGCATAAAAATCCCGTAAATTACTTCTATTTTCAGCATTCTTTTCACAACATTTTCTTTCTCTTATACCATCTTTGTTTTTTTTACTAGGATGAAACATTAGTGCACTGTAGTCTAAATGAATTAGAAGATGCTGCACTCACTTTTCCAGTTCTTTTTCAAGATGTCATTTACCAGGTAATTAGCGTGCATAGAAAAATGTATACCTTTATTTTGTTTAACATATGAATTCTTGCTGTCTGTCTTTGTTCTCATCTTGTTTAAAGAGAGATAAGTAACTGTCTGGCATTTAACAGCTCTCTGGGTTATAAACTGCAGGTGTCAGACTTTGCGAGGTGAGTTATCCTGTGTTAGAAATACTGTGGAGCACTGTTTATTGCTGCCACAACGCGGTAATGTCACTCCCCGATTCCAGTGGTAAAATTCATGGCTAAGAGAGCGTGAATGATCTTTGTAGCAGCAGTCTTCAGCAGCAGCCTTTCTCCTTGCCAGCAGGTGGAGGCAGGAGCACTGAAAGTTCAGCCAGATCATTTCCCAGGTACAGCTTCTCAGGGACTGTTAACTTTCTTCCCTTGGTAGGACAAACCAGTCCACATTGCTTGTTCGTTTCTTTTTATATAGAAGACATCTTCAGAGCCTGACATTACCTAGCTTCTGTCTCAGTCGTTAGTCCTGCTGTAGGCTTTGCCAGTGCCAGTTCTACCTCTTCACTCCCAGAGAGAGTCTGCTGGGTACGTAGAGTGATGTTGGATTGTCTTGTGGAGACTGCTAGGGTTTTGTTCTGCTTTAGGAGGTATTGTTAGTTGTGTGTGTTTCACATTGACGCACCACAGAGGAAGCAGCATGGGAAGGAGGAACTCTCTTCCAGCAACTACCAAAGGTGCTGCACTGAACCAGGCTCTCGTTCTCAGGTCCTTTTGTGTGATGTACCTGGGAGTAGCAACAGCTCCCCCACCATGTAGTTTGCACAATATTGCACCCCGCTGTAGTATCTTTGGAGAATGAGCCAGTCATCAGGCACCGTAAAAGGACTCTTGTCCAGGTATTTTTGCTGATTTAAAAAATGTTTTTATGCACTGTTTCATATTAAAACCCTTGCAGTCTGAAAAGCTGAAATGATTTTTAAACATGGGTTTATCTTATCTCTTACTTGGTGACAGCCATGCACAGTTTCCTCCAGGCTGAACCTGGAACGAGCCTTAGAATTAGTTCTTTGGAGATTCTTGACGCTGCAAACAGAATCAGGAAGACTAAAGCTTCATTTTTTTCCTTCCTTCTCTTAAGAGATCTCAGTATGATTTGACTATTTTCTGTCTATAACTGTGGTCCTTCTAGTGATTGTATGTTTATGCTGAGATCTAATCAAGATTTTGCCTTTAGGAAATGGAAATCAATGGAAGGAGTGACTTAAAATACTTCTAAAGCTTTGTTTAACGGCATTGTGCACAAGGCTGTATAGCCCTTGATACAGCACAGTTACTAAGTGGGTCCTGGATAAGTTTTCTCTTAGCTCTCTCTAGAGTCTTGCCTGGATTTGCCAAGGAAAAACGGCTTCTTGCAGCCTTGAGAAAGTCGGCCACTGTCTTTGAGCACACTCTCCTAATCACTATATTCTCTTTTGCTGATTTTACATCACACTAGACACTGACAAAAAAAGTCACCTCTTGCTAAGTAACAGGTAATAAGCAAGACAAATGTTTAACTAGGGTATAATATGCAAAAAGACAAATAATCCTCTCCTGGGATAAAAGTCGAAAAGAAGTTTGTTGGTATTTCATACCCTTAGTGTTTTAGTCAATGATTAGCTATTTATAAGCGTTTAAAATGGGTTTTTTGCTTATCAATTTGGCCATCACCTCTGTTATAGTCCTGTACTAATTTCACATCTCCGTATTTCATTTTGAAAGTCATTTCAGCTGGCAGCAGAGAAGCAGACACTAAGCTGTCTGAGCAAAGTAGAAGTCAGCAAGTTACTATATATAAAGTATTGCATAATATAACCCACTGAAAACAATGCGAGATGTGAAAGAGACATTTCTGAAGATGTTTTCCATTAGTATCAAAATATGTACCGCTTTCCTGTAGGTTTTCCAGAAATACTAGACAATTATCTATTAAATATTTCTTAAAGAGTAGAACCTAGCTCAGTGCTCGTTTTCCTACTGAATATCTTGTCTTTCTGACCTTAAGTCTGACTAACACTGCAAGTGTGAGCCTGGGTTCATAGCATTTCAGTTTTCTTACCCCTCTGAAGGCACCGGGCCAGTGCTGTTGCAGTAATAGTTTGCTGATAAACCGGGCGCTTAGCGACAAGATGCTCCCGAACTGCCCAGTGTAAGATACTCCAACGGTAAGAGTCAGAGTGACTGGGGTTCTAGAAGGTCTGTTATAAAATACAGCTGAACTCCGTTGGCCTGTGGGCCAAGCACAAGTTCCATGTCCAGGAACTCAGCTCTGTTGTTGCCTGTTTCAGTGATAGTAAGTGATGATCTGTTTTTAAAGGAAGGTTTCTAAAAATACGGGCTTGTTTGCCTGTAAGTTATTTCTCACAACTTACCCAGAGTTACGCAAAAGAGAACTATTTAATGTCAGAGTACAGGGCAGTGTTCTGCAAACTTAAAAATTGCCATGTGATTCCAGCACATGGAACATATAGGGTTTTTTAAACCTTTGGATGAATCACTTACTGATTTCCATTAAAAAAAATTAAAAATCTTTGAAAAGGGTACCGTGGGGCTTGCTTACATCAGGGTTCTGAGACAGAATTTGTTTGTGTTTTCTTGGTTGAAAAAATCTCTAAATTATGCCGTTTTTTAAGCTTTGAACTTAGTAAAAATACAGTCTTTGCAAAACTGAAGTTTCTTAAATACCATATCTGTTAATTTCTATGTTGCATCTCACTGGAAAACAAAAATAAATGTTCAGCTCTTCAACTGTAGACTTTAGACTTTGTACTCTTCGTATTACTTTACGTAAGATAAGCACCTTATCTTATGAAGACATTTATTTTTTACTTTTTTTTTTGCTAAAGAGATTTTGTTTCTGTTGCTGGCTTCCAGTTCCAGACATGAGATCATCTCACCCTCTATCCCACTCAAAGGGTACCTTCCGTGCACTAGCAAGATGTAGTCAGAAGGCAGATGTTTTCACTCAGTTCTTCAGCTGAAATGCATCTTTTCAGATTTATCACAGAATAATTCCCTTTGATCTTCATGATCCTTGAAAGATGTTCCGGAACTCCATAGGTCAGTTGTAGGTTATTGAATATAGTGTTACATGGATTCCATCTTACTGTCGCCAACAAGGACTTAGATGCTTCACTTTGTTACTGCGGTGGAATGAGGCAAACAATGCTTGTGAATTCTGGCTCTCCCTTCTGATGAACTCCACTCTGTCTGTCTCTTGGAAACAACAGAAGAGCCATCAAGCTTCAGATCTGCAAGCCAGGAAGCTTTAGTGTGTCTTGGGCAGCGTCCACAAAGAAATCTGGCCTTAGGTTGGGAAGACTTAATTTTAGTTCAGTAGAACCTCTACAATTGCACTTCTGCCCCTTGAAGAGCCATGGCCGGCTATGCTTCAGGCCGTTTTGTCTGGTTATGAGATGATCTTCATCGTCAGTCGCTTAAGACACGGTCCAGCTGGAAAGGAGTCGGGCTTATTTACCTGGCAAGTCCAGCCTGCTACCGGGGCTGGAGCGAGACCCCGCTCCGTGCATCGTGTGCATCTGGTGCTGTCTGCACGTGCCACCGGTCCTCGCAGCTATTTCAGGGAAGGCTCGGAGCGGTCGGATTAGCCTGGGATTGGTGTCTGACGGGCCCCAGGCTCTGGTGGGGTATTTGGATTTTGCACATTTAGATTTTGTTGCCATTGAAATAACAGGATGTGATGATCATTTCGAGGGGGAAAAAAATAACAAACAAAAAAAGCCACCAAAAAACTTTAATGGGTCTTTTCATATATATTATGCATTTATGAGTATAAGTGACTTTGAAGTAGATGATATCATGTATCTGTTGACGAACTTTCAGTCTTTAAAAATGGGGAAAATTGTTATTAGACTTCTATCTATATTTTCAAAAATTGTCTTTCACGTTAGATCTACTCATTGAAGTGAGGAGTGTGTTTTCTTCTACTTTGGTTACTTAATTCTTCTACTTTGGTTACCCGGAGTTCTGTGTCAGCTCGTTGTAGCTGGGTGTAATGATGTGGTTGCCTTACGTTCTGCCAGTGTGTCATGCATCAGTAAAAACAGACCAGTGAATCTGCCACTGTTGTCATTGTGAAATTATATGTGTGGTATAAGCTGTGATTGGAAATACATATTCTGCAAAAAAATTATTTTCCCTGGAGTTCTTGTTTGCATTCACATGTGAACTTCTTAGAGAAATATTGATATTAAGGTAGATTCCCACTTAGAACGGCGTGGCAGTAATCTAAACCAGAACACATTACGGAGGTGCTGCAATTACCCACCGGCTACACAAACTGAAAAAGAAACCGGAAAGCGTGTGCAAACGTGAAGAACCCTATAACTGTTCTCTGATCTAATTAGATGATTTTTAAAATTCTTTTAAGTGGCCATTGTGACCAATAAAATTCAATCCAGATTTTAAAGGAACAATAAATTATCTAGAAAATGGTTTTATTTCTATTATATTGACAGATAGCTTAGCTTACTGCTTTGGTTGCCAGGAGAGTTTGTAGAAGAGATGTTAGAGACTGTTTCTGAAATGACATCTATGTTTCTTCTGTAACAGAGAATAGGCTTGTTAACTTGAAATCAAGCTCTTGAAGAAACCTTAGAACCAAATATCCTCTTTGACTACCATTATTTGCAACCGTTACTTCCTGTGCAGTGAAAACATTAATATCTGTTCTGTGACTTACTTGTTAGGTTTGAAGAGAAAGATTTAGGTTGTGATACTGTAAATATTTACTCAGGAAGAAGACATGAGCAGAATAATCCTTCTGGCATTTGCAAAGAGAAATTTATCTTCCCTTAAACTCCGGGCTGCAACTAGGGAGGTTGCTGGCTGTGTTATATGCTTGCTAGATACAGAGCAAACGTTTAGCATGAGCAATTTGCACTGAATTTACAGTCACAGACAATTTGAATGTTGTTAGCATCTGGTCACTGGGAGACTGAGTTAATTCATTACGTTGTTCTCATGGTAAGGTACACACGTCGTCTAGTCTTTGAGCAAAACTCCACTACCTTCTTATGGCAAGATAAGATGTCATTTCACAACGATCTTAGTGTTGTCAGGAGACGTGGCGCGAAGACACGCTTGTCAACTCTGTATTTAGAAAGTTGGCTTTTCAGTAGTTATCTTGGCTAAATGCAGCCCAGAAACCTGTCAAGCACAGGCAGCGGTCTCTCCAAACTGTTCTTGATAGCTGATTTGAGGGATACCTTTTATTGCCTCTAAATGTGAGTTTGCCAGAATGAGAAGGGAAGTAGACGCTGTCTGCACAGTCAACGGAGGTATCTTCACCTGCCAGAAGGTCACCAGAGGTGATCAGTGTCTGTTTGCAATGATTGCTCCTAGTGTAGAAAACAAAAACAAAACAAAAAAAAAAAAGAAAAAGAAAACTTGTTACTGTATTAACTGGTTGCTCTGCAAACTTAAGTCAGAACTTTAGACACTTTAAGAAAGAAACAAATAAAAGCTGTACCCAATTTTAAGCTAAATAACGAAATTCACATTGGTGTAGAAATATGTGCTTCCTTTAAAGGACTAAGTTCTATTGCCGCATGTGCTAACGATATGAAACTTTCCATTCACTTAAACTATTCCTCTTTTTTTCCCCTCTGGTCACGTGGTTGTGTCCACATGTAAATTTGATACAATTCAATTCAAGTAATAGAAATTCTTTGTGAAGATTTAATGTGATTTGAAGGTAAATTTAAGCCTATTCCTAACTGGCTGTTAAAAAATTGATAAAGCTGAAATTACCTTGAAATTAAAAGAAGTTCAGTACACTCCCTTCTCTTTCTGGATATTTTAGTAACTCTTTCCTCAAAACTGGAATTCTATATGTGGGCAATTTCTGAACCAGACAGAAAGGTAAGCAGAGGATAAGGCCGGCATCTTCACCCCTTAGCGTGTGGCATCGCTGTTGGTTTAGGTGAAGCCCAGATCTGTGCCAAACCTCCCACCAACCCATCATTCAAACGCAGCTGTGCCTGTTGTACCTCGGGAATAGAATAGAATGCCCGATATGTCCCCTCACATCTGCCGTGGGGTTGGGCCACTGCTCTGACACTACAGCCCCCACGGGAGCCCCAGTCTTGTACTTGGAGTTAAATCAGAGAGACGCAGAAGTCTCCTAAGCTGGTATCTCTTCTCAGGAGTCTACAGTTTTTTACAGGCAATAATTGATGTATGCGTGCAGTTCTGTGCTGGTGGAATTTGAATTTATGGAAATTTGGAAACAGCTGAAGCCTTTTTTTTTTTTTTTTTTTTTTTAATTGCTTCTGACACCCCCATATCCAGTGTGTAATTCTTAGTGGAAGAAGGTAATTAAGAAGATTATTTCGTTTATGTGCTGGCACACATTATCTGGTAGTTGAACTGATGCTGCCCAGCTGGTGAAAGCTGATTCAAAATGTTTAGTCAAAGCAACCAGTTTCATTTTTTTCTTTAGAGGTTGCCCAACTTTTATATTTTAATTGAAATTATTTCTAATTCCATAAAATTTTCCAGGAAAATTGTTAAGCCTAATTTTATCATCTTAAGATTTCACTTATAGCTCCTTAGGCTGCAAGCTAATTTAATATTGTTTTAATTGAGTTATTATTCTGTAGGAATTTAATATTTGCTGTTTATTTTATTCATAATGCTCATTTTCACCTAATCTTTACAAACTGGTACTTAGGAGTGCAGGTGACAGCTGAAGTATTTTGAATCTTTAATGCAAGTCCATCTCTGCTTCAGGTTTATGTCCGGTTAAGGCCATTCTTCCGAGAATTCCTGGAACGTATGTCTCAGATTTATGAGGTAAAAACCATTAGATACTACCTTTGAATTTCATTTTTATATTATATTTGCATACTTATATCTAAAATAATTACTTTTTCCCTTTAATCCATAGATCATTCTTTTTACTGCTTCTAAGAAGGTGTATGCAGACAAGTTATTGAACATACTAGACCCTAAAAAGCAACTGGTCAGGTAAAGATAGCCAATAGTGAACATATCTGTTGTGGGCAAACTAGCTGCTCTTTCTTAACAACTGTGATGAAGAAAGTGATTATGACATGTTTGTTATTGCAGTGTGTCTCACAAAACTGATTCTTTGTGGTTTGGTCTGGTCTAAGAGTGAGAGAAAAACGAAATGAAGTGATTGAATTACCGCCTTGGCGATAAGATAAACCCAGAGGGCTTCACGTGTCCCTCTGCGGCCAACAGCCGTGCCCAGTCGTTGTCCGGGGCACGTTAGGCTGGCTGGCGGAGAGTGACCTCCTGGGTGTCAGGAACGCGTGTGAGCTGCTTTGGGATACACGTTACAAATACAGAAAACGGACTGAGATGACTTTTAAACTGTTCAAACTTGATTGATTATTTATAAACAGGGAAGTGTATAGCTACCTCTACATGTTTACAGCACATTTTTGTTTCTTATTCAATGGCAAAATAATTTGTTTGTGGGTTTTGTAGTAGAGCTGGTTTGGTTTTTCATTTCTTTTCTTAATACTGAGCTTTGTTTGGAAGTGACTGGCATTTCTCACAAGCAGTTCCTTAAGGCATAAAGAAATTCTGCCAGATGAGATTCTTTTTGTTAGGCTCACCTGGAAGGTGAATGGCTGTGTGGGAAAGTTGAAACCAAAGCAGGGTCTTCTCAGGGATACAGCCTACCTAGGGTGTCCCAAGTAAGGGAAGTGAACAACTGGGCTTGATTGGAGTCAGAACTGTGTCGGTTCTGTCCCTGGGACCTCGTTGGCAAAGCACTTCTCTGCACCACTGCATTGTAATGTCCTTCAGTGAAAATTTGATTTTCTTTCTAAGCCTAATAAAATTACCATTTGGACTTAGACAGTGGTTGTACCCATTGGTTTCACTTGGTAGTTTTGGCCCATCATAACTCATTTTCCTGAAGGGTGTAAAGATAAGCTCTTCACTAGTTTTCATTCAGGATCAGTCATCTTATTGCTTGTATTTGTGGCACGCACAAGAGAATCCTAGTTTGGTTTTGGTAAACTTACTTGCCAGTGTGTTTTCAACGGGCAAACAAAACTGGACTTTCAAATACTTCCAGCCATTGGAATATCTGAGCCAGCTGAGTCACACTGCCAAAGGGGATGTACGAACATGTAAGGTATTCGCACTTACAGAAAATGCGTCTAAGTGTGCATCCGGAGCGTTAAATATCTTTCTCCAAGAACCTAATACGTATGATTCAGGACTGCAATTTTAAATGTGTTGGGAACAGGAAAAAGATAATAAAATATAGAGCCAAAGAGTATTCTAAGAATTTGCAGAAAGATTCATGTGATGCATGAATTAGTTGTGATTCATGTGCCACTGAAAAGCGGACATCAAGGCATGATTAGTTTTGACATTAGCCTAAAGGTAGCCTTGTCAGGCACTCCACACGTGTGACTAAGAATCTATATATAAATTCATTTGCTGCCGAGGCATCAGCTTATTTTCCTCCATAGCAACATTAGGAACTCAACCCCTTTATGAAATGAAGCGCACCATGTACAGCTTCTAAAAACTTCATTTAAAAATATAAGCAGCCTTAAAGAAACTGCATTGTAATACAGCTGTGTAAAATTTAAGATCCGTCTCGTTTACAATTTATTTTAAGATTATAATTACGTTGACGTTGCATGAAATTTCAGTTTTATTCCTGGTATTTTTTTAATCTGAGTTCTTTTACTATTTATTTCTTCTGTAATAAATTAAAAGGGAGTAGACTAATTGGAGAGGAAGAAGTTGATGGAATGTTTTGGCCTTGAGGCTTTTTTCAGGCTCTAATAACTGAAATAGGTTAATTGTGAACAGAGGTAACATAAAAAAGAAAACATTTCTTCTGATACTTTCTGCTCTAGCACGCAGTGGCGTGGGGAGACTGTGTGCTGTAACAGTTGAACAAAATAAAGGGATAATAAACCCCAATAAATTGGCTCCTGTGCAGAAGTAATCTCTGCTCTTGGGGCCTTGCGAAATGATTGGAGTGTTCCGGGTCCCTCAGCCAATCCCTCTGCAAAGCTGGTTAGAAAGCAAGACCCCGTCGACAAATACTTGTCACATCTGCGTTGAGCTTTTCTGTTTAAATTCAAACAACCGCCTGCAGAACTAGATTAACTTGTCATTTTACCAGTAAAAAGCTCACAAGAGAATGGGAAAAAGGGAACAATACTTTAAAAGGAGCTAAGTAGATTAGAAGAGAAAACAACTGGATAACATTTGGCAAAGTTAACTCTTCTTTTCCCTTATGCAATGTAGTGATGTAATTTGGCTCACTAATTAGTATTTTACTTTAATCACAGGCATCGACTTTTCCGTGAGCATTGTGTTTGTGTACAAGGAAATTACATAAAGGATTTAAACATTCTTGGTAGAGATCTTTCAAAAACGATCATAATTGACAATTCACCGCAAGCCTTTGCTTATCAGGTAAGAAGCTGCCGCCAGCAAACTTGTGAGGTACGGCAGAAAGCTTTCTGAAGGAAGACAGTGAAACATTACGTTTTGATTTAACTTACTATTTAAGTTTTGTGCTTAAATTAGTATTTATGTTTAGAAACCAAACTCTTAACAAATCACTCAGATTTGCTTGCTTTTCTCTTATTTTTTGTGAAGAGCTGATCAAGTGCAAACTAAGCAACAACTTACCCAAACAGACCGTGTAACCGTCCGTTTCGTTCCTCGTTCAGCTTTTCTAAAGCAGCCACCAGCCTGCCAAGTCTGTCGCTTGGGCTCTAGTGTGGATTTAGGTTTGTAATGCTAGTGAAATGATTAAGAGCAAATCGCTGGTTGCCATGACACACAGCTGTGAAAACTGCTTGTGCTTTAATGTTAGAAAGTTACAGCCTGCGATTGGGATTCCCCCCAAAGTACGGTATGTAACTGTTCCAGTCAGTCCCATTATATAGGTACAGAAGTGTGGAGTGCCATCTCTGACGTCTTACCTACATTAAAGAAGCAAAAAACCAAAAACCTGTTTGACTTAGCCTCATTTGTGCAACCTGCATACAGCCTGGTCACAGGTAGCATCCATGTGTGTTTTTAACATAAAATTGTCTCAGAATACCAACGCTTTTCAGTTCAGCAGAACTTCTAGAGCCAGTTCTATTTCAGCTTTGATGTGGAAATTTTTGTAGCAATGTATGCAAAGGAAGGAGGTACTTTGGAAATGAATGTTAATACAAACTTTAGAGGAAAAATACATATTAATAAACTCTAGCTCAGAAACACTTTTTCCCCAAAATGCTACTTCACAAGTCATATTTTTAGATAAATTAAGTATAAATCATGTGTTGATGTTGGTTTTTTTTTTATTATTATTATTTTAACTTTAGCTTTCAAATGGAATCCCTATAGAAAGCTGGTTCATGGATAAAAATGACAACGAACTCCTAAAATTGATTCCATTTCTGGAGAAACTTGTAGAGCTGGTGAGTGTTTCCTTTATCTGGCTCTTTGCCACGCCCTGCCCAAAAATGTTAGTTAGCTCTTTTAAGTATTTTCATGTATTTTAAGATTTTTTTTTTGACTCACTGAGATTTAGGCTGCTAACAGTCATGTATGTCTCTCTGAAAAGGATACTCTGGGCAGTAATTTAAGTATGCGTAAGGTCTTATTTACATAGTAAAAGACAGAAGGTCATTATTTCTAACTGTGCTTTTAATCAAGAAACGGAGAATCGTAACATCACTTATAAAGAAATTGAGAATCTGTAGGCATTTAGATGAAATAATGCCTATTGTTGGCTGTGATGTGAGCCTTTATTCTTAAAATGCAAATAAATACTCCTGAATCGTTGTGAGCGTTATGCTGTTATTTCCATAAGTCTCTTGTAATTACATACATTCATGGCTTATATTTTGTCACATGAAAATACCAGTGTTAGAAAATTGACCTTGTTAAAATCTGATTTCTAGATGTGTGTGTTCTCCTAAAACCCACGCCTTTTTTTTTCCCCCCTACAGAACGAAGATGTCCGACCTCACATCAGAGACAGATTTCGCTTGCATGACTTGCTACCCCCAGATTAAAGCCTTTTGTCTAAGTACTGAAGGGGGAGAAAATGCAGGACCCTTTTGGACTAAAACAAAACATTGCCATTACTGTTGAAATTTTGCATTTTTGTACCCCGTCTTGCTTTTCTTATCTTTGGTGCCCAACAATAATCAAGGGTTACAGAAAGAGACTTTCTATATCTGAGATTGACGACATTCAGTACAATACAGTACAACCCAGTAGGTAGGCTAGAACAGAAAAGTCTTTAGAACTAGTGCAACTCCAATGAAATTTTTTTATGTACAGGACATCTGCAGTTTATAAAGAATTCTGTTTCTGCCACCAGCAGTTTGACCTGTAGAAACACAGGATTTTATGATATAACAGAGATTGAAAATGGACTCTTATTTTCTCTCTGTTCGGTGCTCTAAGTGGGTTTGTAGCCACTTTTCTGTTACTTTTAAGATTCTCATTTCAACAGGAATGGCCAGTAAAAGTTGTTTTATTTTTCCTGTTAAGGTTTATAACCTTTTTACATTTTTGACCTGTATTAGATTAGAATTTCATTATGCATTCCTTTTAGTTGAGGCGCTTCATAGTTTTTCTGGAAATAGCCAAATTTTCTTAGTTTTTTATTAAACAGTTGGATGGCCGTTTTCCTGCTTCGTCTGCCTGCATACTGTATATTTGTTTAAAAATATTCTCTAGTTTTAGTCCACGTAAGTTTCATTTAGAAAGAAAACCCCTGCATTTATATTTTCTTTCTGTAATATTCTACTGTAGTTGAAATCTTTTCAAAAATCAAGAGACTGGCTAGATAAGAAGAATATAAGAATTACTAATATTCAGAATATTTTAAACCATTGTGATGGCATGTACTCTGGACAGACGATATCTTGCAGTGGCACAAACAGCTGATGGACAAGGAATACCTCAGACTATGCTGTGCATGCAGATCTTGAAAGGAGAACTAGTCTGGTCACCCGTTAGGTTTGATGTGATTCAATTACTGCTGCCTTCTGTTTCCTCCAAGATTGAAGTGTTCTGCACAGTGGCTCAGTATTTTAAGATGTTTTGCATGGGCTGGCGGTACCTCTGTGACACTCGTCGTTACAATCAGTTTTCAACTCCGTGTGACAGCGGAGGTACCCGGCAGTAACTATGCATAATCCTGTGGTACAGCACACTCCCACGCCACCGCCGCAGTCAGGCTGCTATCGTAGTGGTTTTCTATGCTATATGGAAATAGTCTCTCAGCCTTGGTTCTCTAATGCAGCTACTACAAGAGGTTGATATTTTTATAATGGTGCGTAATCTCCTTTTCAGGAGGCTTTTTATGGAAGGTATAATTTGTAAAAGTTAGGATGCTTTGCCTCTCGACTGCATTAACACGCCATAGGCTCAGACTGTTTTTGTGTAAAAGATGTCACAGAACGGCACTTTTTCTAAAGAGAAGTTTGATATTTTGTATGCTTGTTAAGAAAGTACAGTATTGGAAATTAAAGGTGGACAACTGATAATTGAGAAGTATGTCAATTAATTTTTTATGTATATTACCTGTTTACTTGTACAATTTTATTGTACAAATTACATGCAGCTTCATTTTCAAATGAGTCCTTAAAATAAGGAAAATCTTTTTAGGAAAACATTTAATTTTTGTATTTTTGATTTTAAAAGGCATGAGTTATGTCAACTTTTTCCAGTGTATTAATGAAGATTTTAACTTTTCATCAGGTTGAGTGTTTTCTTACTATATTATCTGTTGTGTATGTAGTTAGCACATTGTGTCACTGAACTGTTTAAAAAAATTAGCATGTAGAGCAAGCCTGTTTTGTGGAAAATCCTTATTCATTAAAAAAAAATCATCATGGCAGATTTTCTGCAAAAAGTGAAAACATTTGCAATTCAGAATACTGATTTTTTTTGTATTTAAAGAAAGGTATTTTGCTTGCAGGAAAGAAATACTACAGATTCATTTTAATGAGAATCTTTTAAATGTATTTATCTTTAGGGCATCTGGGCATCTTTACGCTGTTTGTCTTATGTCTTTATTGAAATAAAATGTACATAACATTACCTTTATATATGCTTTTGCGCAGACGTGTGAACCCTGTAACCATCCCCGTTCCTTCCTGGTTTTATGTCAATAAGATGGCTCTGGAAATATTTATAGATTTTTGAAAACGGTCAGCTTGTATTTGAATTGCTACATGGTTTGCCAACTATTTTTCAGTTGTTCTTCAAAATGTAAATCTAAATCTGAGATTTCTAATTAGTTTAACAGTGAATCCTTGTTTCACGTGGAATTCTTCCAAATTTCTCCAAGTAACTGACATAATAGAACCGCTTTAGAATTCACTAGTCTACCAGAATGAAACGATTTTTGTTAAGTAGTTCATCGCTTTCTCCGACTGTAAAAAGAGATGGTCATCTGTTCAAATAATGTCCTTAAACACGTGGGTCCTATCTTTGGCTAAAACCATTCTGAAAGTGCTTTCTTTAGTTAAGGAAACCAAAGCATACATTGCACTTTACAGCTGTATCTGTGTTGTGATGATCAGATCAGTGAGGGAAATCCAAATGTAAATTGAGGGATTTAGTTCTACGTAGATGCACAACAAAAATAACAGAGACTGCTTAGTAAACATATTAAATATTAATATTTTAATGTGCTGCAAGTCTGGTATTTATCATTCTGAACTTTCTTTGCAGAATGAGTCTACCTTCTTCAAAATGTAAGTTCCTAAAAATGTCAAACACTTCTGGCATAAACAGTCTTTGCATGAAGCAAAGTTATAATCCATCACGTTTTATTTTTGTCTTACTAGTCTCGAGGGTGAGACTTGACTGTTTCTCTGACACGAGTCTGGATCAAATTGTGCACGCCAAAATTGACGCCGATAACCGGGGGAGTCTCAACTATGTGCATTACCCGAGTCTTGAATGTAGAATTGCGCAACTTAAGCAGTTAATCTTGTAGCTGTATCATTTATTCCAATTTTATGTATTTTTAGAAAACAACATCCTATTTCCAAAGTTCTTAATGATTTCATATGTGCTCTTTTGCTTGATCATGGTAATCGTGTGTTAATTTCACATGTCCATCTGTATTCTGTTCTAGGTTTGAGCATTCTTGGTTCTGACAGCAAAATAACGTCTTTCATACTTATTTTGGCAAAACATGTTCAATCTTTTTTTTTTCCCTTAAATTGCTGTATAGCCAGAATAGCGTTCACCTTGGTATTACTGCCTTCCTTTCCACCTTTGATTAATTTCACTTTCCTTTTTTTTCATTACTTTTGAAATGTATCAGAAAGCCTGAATGTTTCAAGACCTGATTAAAAACCTCCCAAAACGAGAGTGGTATCAACCAAAGGCGTGCTAAGGAGATGTATCTTCTTTAAACAAAGCACTTCAATGCGTTATCTAAAATAATCAGGTATGTGAGTGCTGTGCCGAAGGAGAGCAGAATGCAGCGCTGGCGGGAGCAGTGCCGGGTCCGCCTGCCGTGGCAGCAGAGCTGTGGGAACAGTTTGCTCTGGCTCGCTGCGAGAAGCAAGTGTCCTCCTCGTAGCGCAGCGTCCCCCATCCCCAGAGCCAGCTCTTTCCGACAGCCGAGCGGGAGGGCCGCTGTCCTGGTGGTTGGATTGGCGCAGCTGAAAAAGCACCCAGCCCCAAAGAGGGAGTGGATGAGGAGAAGGTGGAGCGGATGGAAACCTCATCCACCTCCTGCCACCAGCAGAACAGTACCGTGGGCCCACTCTGAAACCGCCTTTAATAGAGCTTGTTTGGTAAGGAAGGCTGTCCAGAAACACAGAAATACTGGGACTCTACTAAGAAAATAGCCATGGTCCTTTATTTTTCCTTCTGATTCTGGCTTCCCTATAGCATCGCATTGCAAACCGTACCCTTTATTCTTCCTTGTCTAAACCAACGTGAATCAACCACATATCATTTATATATTAGAGTAGATGATGAGATACATAACTTCACAATTTATAGGAAAATGAAGGCGAGCCCTGCCTGTGATAAGATGCCTCTATCGTGGGGAATTGTGGCTACTGAACCGGTGATGTGACCCTTGCCGTCATTCCTCTTGCTTCTGAGCGAGGACTGGAGCAGCACTGAGTACGCCCGAGTGCGGGGAATGAGAAGAGTTAACCGTGCCTTCTTCTGTCCCCTCTCTGTTCTGTGCTCCCTCTATGTTCCACTTGAAGGACTTGGAGAGCACACTTCTGCAAAGCTAAAATTGCAATGTAAAATTAATGTTTGCACAGTTGAAATGAATCTAGTACAGACAGCTAAATTACAACTTCAGAGAATTCAAGGAGTCAAGGCCAGAAAGTAAACGTTCACAACCTAATGTCAATTTTAAAAATGGACAATACCTACTGCTACGATACAGCTCACTTGGACAAGTTTGTTGTGACAGGTGCCAAGAGAAGGTAATCGCTCTCCTATGAAAATAATGTCTTCCACTGTAAGTAGAGCGTTGAGTTAAACAGGCAGTGTTCTGGTGAGAGGACTGCTACGGATCTATGTGGCAAAGACAACAGATGGTGCCGTTGAGCTGCAGTCGTGCCAATTCCATGTTTCATGCCATTGAACTTTCTTAAGCTCGTTATCAAAGACGGATACAAAGAAGAACTAAAGCAACCACGGTCACACAGGCAATGCAGTGAGCGTCAGACTGCGGCGCACAGCCACTTGTCCACAGCCCTCGCCTCCTGAGGGTGAGGTGAAGGTCTTTGTTTTTGGGAGACAAATGTGTCTTTCTCGGAGAAGTAATCCATCAAAGGTGTGTCGTCGGAATCTTCAGGCAAAAAGATTGTTTTGAGGATTGGAGTTAAAAGGGAGTTTAAAATCCATTCTGTGAATAGCACACAGTTGAAACGTGCAGACTGACGAGAAAACCTGGGATTGCAGCAGAGTGCCGCAGCAGTCTGGGCTGAGGGAGCACTGGCAGCCGTCCTCTCCTGCTCGTCCTTCCCTCCCTGCGTCACCTTTGTTACCTGCTCCCTTGTGCCCGCGCTGGTGTTCCTGCAGCCGCGTGGTAAGCCTGTGCCGGGAGCTGATCCAGCCAAAAACCACCTGTGACAGAATACAGGAAGAGATTGCGGCAACGCGGGCTCCGGGCTGTAGATGACTTAAAGCTGCCGGGGAGTGGAAGCTAAGGGAAGTTTCACAGGAAAACAATTTTTCTGGAAAAAATAACTGTCGCATTAAAGTTGTTCAGCTGGGGAACAGTGTCACTGTTTGTCTTGAAGACACGAAAGGACTGCTCTCAAAGATTTGATTGATTTGAACCTACATCATTTCAGATTTGCATCTTGGGTTCTTGACACTTAAGTCCTAAACAAGTTGATAAATGGCTGAGGAGAAGTAGCATAGGCGCATCGTTTTCTTAGGTAGTAGTTATAATTTTGTAAAAAAGTGAAAAAATAAATTAAAAAAAAAAACATTGGCAGCAAGTGGTTTTGTTTGGAAACAAGCAAGGCCGGTCTGCTGAAGATTAACTTGTATAGACTTCGTGAAGCACATCACTATTTTGGTTGTCTTGACCGTGTAATGTAATACTGGTTTGCTTTATTTTTTTGATACTTGCAAAAATGTCATTGTACCAATAGGCTGAATCTTGTAAAATACAATTGGAAGAGAACTCATGTTCTACAAATTTGTGTTTCTTCTGCAATCATTTCTAGTATATAGAATCATAAAGATTTATATTAAATATTTATGCTCTGGCTACTGTTTTCATGATTTTTAGTTGATATCATCCTTCATTGAGGACTCTTTTCTGTAAAGTGAGACATTTCTCACGTCAGTTTTCAGCCTTTAAAACCAAAGGAAAAGAAGTGTTGTGTATGTGTTTTAAAAGTTAAGGATACTGGAGCCCGAACAAGTTAAAAAATAGATGCGGTTTATGTTCTAAAATTGTCCCACCAGATTCTTTTAAGATAGTCTTGCTTTGAGTCTGATTTTCAATGTGTGATCCATAGTCCAGTGGTTATCTTTTGTAAAATGACCACGAGGGCCCATCTGTCTCATCTTTATTTGTTTCTCCTCCTAAGCAGAAACCTTTACATTTCTCCAAAGCGAGAACTGTTCCGTTCCCTAGAAGGCAGTAGTTCCTCTGACTCAGAGCTGTGTCAAGCGGCATTTTTTTTCTTTGTGCCTTAATTTTCTCATCTATACAATGGGAATAATACTTTGCTGTTTTAATCCAAATGTTTACATTACTTTAAATGTGCTGTGTAAATACGTAACATTTTTATAACTAACATTACTGGTCATTGCACAGTTTTTGGTGGTTTCATAATTATCCTCACAGCATACTGAGCTTATGAAACTCTGTGTAGACTTGGTGAGGATGTAACTTATGACATTGTTTGATCTATAGTTATGGCTCTATTGTTATTTATATCGCCGGGTAAATGGCTAACAACAAAAGAAAGGATGATAAATGGAATCATGTATCATTCCACTTCTTATATGAAAGACATATGTTCTAAATTTATTATCTTCAGAGAAAATATATCCTCCTTTTCCACTTCATTGCTTACAGAAATCAGAGTTGGGAGGTGGCAGTGAAGTACACTGGATGAATTGAGTGTTTCCAGCTTTTATGTATTTGATGTTATTTGACACAAGGTGGAAGGAAACACACCACTGAAAAGCTGGGCTGGAGGAGGCTCGGGGGGTCTGGTCCGTAGCCCCCAGGCGCATCGGGGCTTTGGTGTTAAATCCCGATATATAGGTGTCCTCCACTTCTAACCTGCTCCATCAGCAACATCCAGACGATGTGGAGCATCAAACACCATCGGGGCTGTGACAGAAGTCTGCTTACCTCTGACAACCTGAGCTCTGGACTGGCCAAGGTCTCTCCCCCCTGCTCTTGTGGGCAGAGCCACCTGAAGGGACCAGATGGGCCCGAGAGGTTCCAAATCAAACGTTCCCTGGGACTAGTGGGGAGGAGGTTGGAGAAGAGTGACAACTTGCAGTTGGGTTTGTGTCCTGGAGCGACAGCCTTTCTGTTCCTCGAGTCTGCCTTCAGTCCGATGACCCAGTGTTGTATTTGGGGACGCTTAATTCTTGTGGGCGATCTTTACACTCCTGCTCCACTTGGTTAAGGTCAGCTACTGTGTTTGAAGTTTCTAGTAAAGGACTCGCCCATACTGCTCTGGTGGTCACAAGGCCACGATCCCTCAGGGATCTGAGCTAAGGCTCACACCCCAAACAGCTTCATGCGGATACACTGGGAAGGTATTCTGGCTGCCAGACTATCGCTAGCAGCTCACTGCAACCATTCGCCCATGGTTCCTCCTGGTTGGACACAACCCTGAAAGCTACAAAATGACTAAGTCATAACCTCCCTTCACCACAAGCTTATCCTATTATTTAGGGGATTAGGAGACACTTTATTGCAACATGCGGAAATCAGACTTCAACTATTTTTTCTTTCCTTCTCTCTCTCAGCCATGTAATCATTCCATTAAATTCCTCGCGTAACGCATTTCCAGCAGGACTGTGAGAGGCCACCAAATGCAGCCAGCCTGAACCTCCACTACGCCGCTGGGGGGGCGCTGCAGCGGCACTGGCGGTGTGTCCTCACCTGAGAGTTTGACCAACTTCGTTCATCACTTTTGCTGGACACCTGGAGAAACGTACTGTCATGCCATGAGCAATGCATTGATAATCACATCTTGTATCTTCTCACCTAACTTTATTAGGCTGTGCCTTCTGCCAATCCAGTAATGCATATTATTCCAATTTGATTTAGATTATTTGCCAAGTGCAGTCAGCGTGAAAGATGTTCAGATAACAGTATTGGAGGATGAACTTCTCCACGTTCCACTCCCGAAGTCCTCTGAAGAGAAACCAGCCAAAGGCAGAGCAGTGTTGGGTGGACACAGGCCTTTCTAGGAGGAACTTTTGGATTTGTGGCTCTCGCTTCTTGTCCAGTCTCCAGTGTCTCTATCAAATAGAAATTATTGCAGTGTTGCAACAGAAGCACTCTGCTTCTAGGCAGACTACATCCAAGATTGCACGATGGTGCTCCTAAGGCAGCGCATGCGAGTCCCTCAGGAAGTTGAGGGATGCTGTCAAGGTACCTTAATGCTAATCTTCATGTCATGACTGCTAAATGTTATTAAATAGCACAGAGCCCAGAACACTTTAAAATAGCCACGTTCATAGAACCCAGCAGTTCAGGACTGACTGAAAAGCAACAAGCGTTTAACTCATCAGTACTGCTAACATTTTAAGAAAGGAAAAGAAGAATCTGAGCCAGCCTAAGGAAAGACAGCCAAGGAAGTTTAGTGGTCAGCAGCTGGGGTGTTTTCCTACCCCTTGCCTTTTGCTCTGTTTGAATTGTGCATTAATGTTTTAACAGGTAAAGGATCTTTAGAAGAGCGTGCTGCTTGCTTTTTCTTCCCTAAGAAAAAAGGGAGACATGGCAGCAAAGATAAGGGAATAAATTCAGACCAGATACGAGGGTAACTCCCAGATGAATTCCCTGGTACATACTTTAGCGGGATTTTCTCCTTTTTTAAAAAAAAACTTAAACTATTTTCCTCTTTTTTCTATCCCTCTATATTCCATTGTTGTGCTTGTTTCTTACAAGAAACAAGAATTTTCAAGAACTGATACCTAGAAACCAAGTTTCTGAATGAGAATGTTGCTTTGACCATCGCAGAGCAGCCCGTCTGCACTATCAGAAGATGACACCTGAGCAAACACGAACAGGACAACGGGGGACAGTTGCTGAAGTGTCAGCTGGCGAAGTCCACCCAGTCTCAGGCTCGTTTCTCGAAGCTGACGCTATTTTTTGTGGCATTATGCCTGTTTATGTTAAAGCTCTGCCACCTGCAGAGGGTGTGTGGAATCAGCCCACGCTGCCTCCAGCTTTGTCTTCCTCAGGGCAGGCCAGCTGGCGGGTTTGGGGCTGACTCCCCAGGCTCCTCACGCAACAGTGCCGGGAAAAGCCTCTGAAAATCGCCGGCTTCCTCGGACAGAGCAGCTGCAGCTGTGAGGTGTTACCGCTTTCACCGTACCTGGGATTTGAAGTAGTAGCACGTGCCGACTACAGGCATGGTTTGTAGCCATGTAAAAATTCTTACACTAATTCTTAGAGCTTCCCCCCCCC
>NW_009647679.1:392863-412466 GCF_000708025.1 Charadrius vociferus
TACCGGTGACGAGTCAAAATGCCAAGTGGAAAACGAGCCCGGCGGTGCCCTGCGCCCCCCAATCCCCGCTCGGAGCGGGCGTTTCTGCTGCCCTTCGTGCCCGCTCTCTCCCCCCCGTCTCCCCGGGGGAGAAAAAGACAGACGGGCGCTTTTCAAACCTCAAGAGGCGTCTCCTGTTCTCGGGGGATCCACCTGCTGCTGCGCGCCGGGCTGCCGGGCGCTTGCCTGTCACTGGCTAGTTGCCCCGTGCTTTCTGTAGCCTTTCAGATTCGTAGTTTTGAGTATGGTGTGCTGAGGTGAGACGTTAGGATTGGATTTAATGACAGCAATGCTGTATTTGTGCTTCAGCTATTGAGCAGAAACTCCTGTGTTGTAGCAGTCTGTCTTTTCCACCCCTTTTTCCTACTTCTTCACACACTCGCACCCTGCCCCCCTCTCCCCCTCCCCCCTGGGCCCCAATGCCGCAGTTGGAAAGTACAGCAGCCTCCCTGTGCGCTTTCAGATTTGGTAGTGCCTGTATCGCTTACAATAAGTTTACTTAAGGCATTATTTGAAATGGATTTTCACTGTGTTTCAAAGAGTGACGTGTGCATGGACTCGGTATTAAAACGTGCGGATGTTAATTTCTGATGCTTATGAAAGCAGACCTCCCTTATAAGCTTGTTTTCTCCTACTTCCAGCTGTCCCTTAGCAAGTCAGGGGGACTGAACGGTGGATGCCACAGAAACCTCAGTTTGCTCCGCGTTCGTATGGACAGTAAGCAAAATGATGGTAGGGAACATGCAAGGAACGGGCTTGATGGATGTAAGGAATGGAAATGGGTCAACTGAAAAAGACCTTTTTGTTTCAAATCAGGCTGCTGAGATAATGTAATAGACAATCTCAGGAGGGGACTTGGTCATTATAGTATGGTCACAAGTATGAAGTTTTCTGAAGTAGAGTGTTGCTGCTTACTGGGTGAGGACTCTCGTTGGGTTTGTTATTTATGCCGCTGACTTTGTTACCAGAATCTCTGACAAACACCAGCAGGATTGTCCTTGGAGCTTCGGGTGGGTATTCTTTTTGTAAATAGTACTGAAAAAAAAGTAGTTCATCTCTCACAAATTTTTTTTAACTTTTTTTTTTTTTAAGTTATAGGCTGTCCATTTTCCTTCTTCAATTTAGTAACATCTGCACCCTATAGTTATCATAGGTGTCACGTTAAGTAAATAAGTAAAGGTATCTCTGTATAGAGTAGCTACAGTCATTTGTAAAGAGTGTGGTTAGAATGTAACACGATGCATATATATAATATTTATATATGTATATGTGTATATATACACATGTCAGACTCATTGTCTCTGTGAGGCTTGCTCTTCCTCCTTTCTTTGAAAGTGAGAAACTTTTCTGCTATGACAGAACGTGGCCAGGAGAACCGGAGTGTAAAGTGTTATTCTCTTGAAGACACCTGTGCTTTCTGTGGCTGTTTTAACAAAGGAACAGTTTTCCCACATGTAGTAAGAATGCAACTATTTAACTTTTTCTGCAGGATTATGGTTTTAGTACTGGAGCTGCATCTAGAGAGAAGGACTGGTCCAGCAGAAAAAAAGCCATTTTGTTTTACTTTGATTTGCTCTTCCTGTATAAACAATAAAGATGGCAGAACTGAGCTTGGGAGGTGGTTGGTTCAGCTCTCGGTACCTTATTTGCCAGGGTCCACCTTGGGGAAGTACCCACATAAGAAAAATGACATCGGTCTAAAATAGAAGCACAAAATGTTTTCTGACCATGAGTTTGTCTTCGCGTTGTTATTTCACACCTTGGAATGTGTTTATTTTGGAAGATTTTTTAGTAATGAACTTAAAATAACTGTTAAGTTCAGGAAACTTTGGCTTCCCCAGTTTT
Organism: Charadrius vociferus; assembly: GCF_000708025.1. Lineage (NCBI taxonomy): Eukaryota > Metazoa > Chordata > Aves > Charadriiformes > Charadriidae > Charadrius > Charadrius vociferus. The sequence continues at coordinate 394,748 of NW_009647679.1, forward strand.
AAAGTTAGCATCTTCATCAGTAACAAAACCACTCTCCAGTGTTACCCAGAACACAAGTTTCCCAGAAGACAGGCCTCCTGCCAAGGAATTTTCATCTATTTACTCTTGGGCAATTCTGTGCTTAACAAAGCCAAAACTGGGAAATGCGCGTGTTATCATCCAGGCGACAGCCTTTGTCATGGTGTAGTTGTTTCTCTTTGAAGGAGAGTGTTCAGGTTTAGCTGGGAATCTAAATGCTGGAGTACCTGTCACTTTCCCATCATGTCTTCTGGTTTTTGGGAGAATAATGTATATTATCATATGTCTAAGGTACATCTGGTGGAGCATATGAAATTGTAAGAGACCTGCTCTCATTAAGGGTTTATTTACACAAAACGGAAGATGTTTTCAATAGCCTTAGTTTAGATAAGTATGTGTAAATGAGTATTGTTGAAATACTTCAAAGTTTTAAGCTACTTTAGTGGATATATTTTGGAATAAAGATGTTCTTTTTGAATTACTTAGTATCAGTGCAAAGATACAGCACTAGAGCAATTTTATTTTCCTCCAAGAGAGTTCACTGGAATGTATAAGACACAGAAATAGGTGCATATTTGGATGTTCCCCCTGACCCCGAAGCGGGGGTGGGGAAAGCCTGCCCAATCGTGTTCTATTGCTGTTTAAAAAAAAATAATAAAAAATCTTGGAGAAGAGTGAGGCAGTGTTCAGCATAGCTGGGAGACCTGCGGATCTTAGCACACCAGGTTGAGGAGTGAATCCTCAGATGGTGATGTCTCGCGGGTTGCCCTACTGGGAGCGCTCCTCCGATGAGGCTGAGCTCGCGTTGCCCGCCCCGGGTTCCAGCAGTGGGCTTCTGCTGGTGCGGCTGTAGGTGGGCTCCCGGCAGTCGAGGATCCCTTCGGCTAAAGTTGAGAGCTTAAATTCCACCCACCAGCTCGGGGGGAGGCTGGGCCAGAGGGCAGGCGGTCACACTGCCTCCGAAGGGTCTGCAGTTTCTATGCTGCTTCATCACCTCAGCTTTGCAAGCTGAAACTGCCGTCGTGCGCTGTCCCCGCGCAGGCACGGCTAGCAGGGACGTGGGCTGCTGCGGGGAGGGAGCGTGGCTGTCATTGCGAGGAAGGCCTTGCCCACATACCCTCCGTTAAGTCTCCCAAACTTATTAATGACGTGCAGTAGTTTCCTTTAGTCCTGTGAGTACCTTTACATCGTGGACAGGCTGCTCTGGGGTTCTGCACCGTAAAACACTGATGTTAAAATGTGCCTGTGAAGGACAGGGCAAGGGAGAAGGCAGCAAAAAGGAATGAAAAGAGCTATTTAAGAAGTGGGTGTAACAAACTCTTAATTAGATATGAGCTAAAATAATGCTGTTCCAAATTCAAGTCAGCTTCTTGGAATGTGGAAGGGAAGCTGAATCCCTTACAAGTGCCAATTAACTTGAGTGAGCTGGTAGATGAACTCGGGTGTCTTCCTTGCTTGGATCAGCACATTGGCAGAAGAACTCGGTATTTCACTGCAATGTCTTTTATTTTGCCGTGCCAGCAGCAACCCTTAGAAATTAATAAATAGCTTGCATGACCACCTGCACTACTGTTGTGAGGTGGAAGCCACAAAATCCAAGATTTATGGGTTTTAAGCTTACCCATAATGATGTACTGACAGGATGTGTGACTTTTGTGTAAACTAGGTTTTGTCAAATGTCTCTCTTAAGCCTGCAAGTTGAGTTGAATCAGGTAACTAAAATTAGATTCCCGTGAGATTTCTTGGCTTTAACTTCTGGTGTGTACATCATGTGGTGCTCGGCATGTAACTTCAGATCCATTTTAGAGCATTGATTTCCACGCGGAGGCCATCCGCTTGAACTTGGAGTGGCATTAGGACGAGAATATATACTCCCACAACCCTTACCCAGAGAACCGTCAGGAAGAAACTGCAGGGCTGCTGTTGGCAAAGTCTGCCCATGAGGTCAGCAGGTCAGTTCTGTAGAAGACGATGCTTCCCCGGTATTCGGTTGAACCGTGTGTAGTATTTTGAACCACAGATCATCCACCTGGGTGGGGGACCACCATGAGTCTTGAACGTGCTGAAGGTGAAAGCTGGAGGCAGAGTTACTGCAAACACCGCAGCTGAGACTGTTTGAAAATACACTCGAGAACGTGATGGCTGTTGGAGAACATTTAAGTGATTTGTTTGTGGGAAGTCTTTTGACAGCTCCTTTGCTTATTCTAAAAGCAGTAGTTGTTGGTCAAAAACTGGTCCAAAATGGACCAGTTGTGTCCGTTAAAAGTTGGTATTCCTGCCTAAAGCTGCCCCCCTGCATTCTCCTCTGCCTGCTTATGGCCGCTTCCCCTGCTCCCGCAGCACAGCCTCGTCTGCCGCATGTTGCGTTGGCAGCAGGGCAGGGTGCGTGTTCCCTGTATGTCGCGGTTCCATGTGCAGCCACTCGAGTGCTTTTCGCGGCACAGGGGAGAGGGGCACGCTGGTGTCGCTCAGCCGGGGGGAGCGGGTACCTTGGAAAGAACGGGTCTGTTGGTGATGGTGACAGTGTGTTCTGGTTTAAAATGGTTTCAGCCGAGTGGTCTGCTGCCAGCGGAGGCTGTACTACATGCACGCATCCCGTGACATTCCAGGATCTTGTAATGTGTCAAACAAGAAATTATAATAAACTCCTGTTTTACTGTGGGTATTGATTTGACTGTTTGTGACTTTGGTTTTATAACTATGTTGACATGAGCTTTCTGATTCTTTGAATAAAAGCTGCCTTTTTCCTGGTAAGAACTGGTCCTGAAGCGGCTTGGTCAGGTCCCAAAAGCTGTGCCCCCGCGGTACAGCTCTCACGACTTCCTCCCTGCTTCTTTCTCCAGTACGTAAGGTTAATAGATCCGTGGGCATTTAAAGAGGTTGTATGTAAGCTACTGTTCTTTGTATTTGTTACCTAAGCAAGTTGAAAGTGTCTGTAAAAGAATCACGATTAAAACTTATTTTGTAGGACAACTGGGATGATGAGGAGGAAGAGGAGGAAGTAAAGGAGACAGAGGTAAAACAAGGTAAGCCTTAAAAGTAATACATGGCTCTGTATGCAGCATCAGAACAGACGCTGGTTTTGTCCTGAGTGTATCTGAAGAATCAAACCCACTTTCCAAATAGGGTCGGTTTTGTTTTTGACAAAGCGTGTCTTTTAACTCTCTCCGTGTTCAGATTGCAGTAATTGATCTCTCTGGCTTTCTCTTTCATTAGCGTCGCTATAGTTGCTGAAAAAAAAAAATCAGTAGACCTCTTGAGAGCTGTATTGTTCAATGTTTTACAGAACCAAAAGTTTCAGAAAAAAAGAAAATAGCAGAAAAAATAAAAGAAAAAGAAAAGCTACAGAAGAAGAAGCAAGAGGAGCTTAAAAAAAGGGTAAGTCCTTTTTTCTTCTGGGCCTTATAAAACTTAAAGGGCAGGTTTCATTATTTTATTTTTCCTTGAGGTCGAACAAGACCTGTAAAGATCTTGACTATGCTGACAAAACGAAGTTAAAAGTCTTGTACTTAGTAACATCTGGGGGATGTTAGCTTTAATTTCTCTGCAATTTAACCAGGTTATTGAAATAATGCTTATCGCTGTTTCTTTTGTACGCACCGTATGATAAAACATGCAGTTGTGAAACTGAGAACGAAGGTGTTTCTGCCTACTTCTTGTAAAATGAACAATTTAGTAAACCAGGTGGCATTGTTACACTGTATTGGGGTGGTGTTCAGGTTTGTACACGCTTGAGGTGTATTGACTTCAGGCAGAAGCTACTGGAGTGGCACTGGCAAAACCACGATTTCTTGTGCTACCTCTGCTCAAGGGTGAGAAATGTAACCTTCTCCCTATATACGCTTTATAATTCAGTTAGAGGCACCGGAGGAGCATAAAGAACTTACACCAGAAGAACAGTTAGCAGACAAACTACGACTAAAGAAATTACAAGAGGAGTCGGACCTTGAGTTAGCAAAAGAAACATTTGGTAAGTGTGCCGTGCCCGAGTCAAGCAAGTCGATGTAACTGTAGCATCACACCAGCGCCGCGTCCCCTAAAGAAAGCTGTGTTCCCTGTGGGTGCCCTGCCGAAAGAGCGGAGCGGGCTTGGGCTGTGGGAGCACGTGCAGGTTGGGTTACTGAGAGTAAAGAGGGGTTTAAATTCAGACTACGGGAGGCGTGTCCTGGTACGAAGGGCTAATTGCAAGAACCACAAAAACATCTTCAGAATAGAAGGTGCTTTTGCATAAGATGTCTGGGTAGGAGGTTACAGGAGAAAGATGGCTGACTAAACATTCCAACATACTGGTACTTCTGGTAAAAAGATGACTGTAAAAAGAAAAAAGTGCTGTCTCTTAATGTTCAGAGGTGCTTTACAAGGGAGGTTTAATGCGACTTTGGACAAGTGTGGCACAGCATAACTCATGCGTGCTTTACTTCAGGCGGTCCGTGTAATAAGCTGGGTGTTGAGAAAGCAGCTCAGCCGGGGGAATGAGCTCGTTTCCTGGCGGAGACGAAGGAGACTTAAAGCAGATCATTCTGGTTTTGTGCTGTGACAGAACTAGCAAAGATACTGAGTCATAGCAGCATTCTTCAAACATGAAAGTGTGTTTCCTTCATTATAGTGAATTACACAGCGTATTACACAGTGAAAATTCTGCTCTGTGATTCTTCCGAAAGAGTACAGTGCCTTGGGGCGGGGGGGAGCATTGAGGGCAGTTGCAAAGAACCAAACACATTTTGCACTTAAGAGCTCAAGGCAGGAGTTCCTTATTTAAGGGGAAAGGGGCTTCGCGTGGTGCACGTTGCTCCAGAGAGTAGGAATAGCAGGTTTAAATTACTAAGCTTTGCGGCAGACCCTCTCGGTACAGGTCGGTAACTCGGGCTGTTAGCTGCCCTGTGGCAGAAGCCAGTGGGAAGCGATGGAGCAAACCTCAGCTTTGGTTCGGTAAAGCTTCAGTGAGGAACTGAATGTGAAGGAGGTTACTTGTTTTCTCTGGTGACATCTTTTAGGGATCACCACTAACTTTTTTCTCTAATACCTCTGTCTTTCTGTGCAGGTGTAAATAACACTTATGGAATAGATGCCATGAATCCCTCTTCAAAAGATGACTTTACGGAATTTGGCAAACTACTAAAAGAGAAAATTACACAGTACGAAAAGTCATTACATTATGCCAGTTTTTTGGAAGCATTAGTTCGAGACGTATGTATTTCATGTAAGTTAAGCGAAAGACAACCTAGAATGCATTGCTACCAAAACTGCAATGGAGTTGAAAACGTGCTGTTACAGTAAACGTTAAATCACAGTTTATCCATGTAGCTTGTACTAAGTGAAGTACTAATCTGTTTCGTTGGCTACGATCCAACTCCATTCCCACAAACTTTATTACACATTATGTGTTTGTACAAGAGTTACTCTTTCTGTCTGTCAGTTAAAACCAGTCATTTTAAAAAGTGCGAATTTTTATGCAGATCTAAATCTTGCATGTTTTTCTTGAAGCTATTTCTAAATAATAATAATAATAATAATAATTCTCTGAGCCAGATAACTTGAGTACCTCATTCAGAAGGAAACTATTCTAAAATTGAGTTCCTCTAATTCTGGGACTGCAAAATTAATTGTTCTGGAATCCAACATGTAACTGTACAGAGAGAAGACTATTGTACACTTGTTTTTTTGCACAGCTGTGGTAGGCTGAGGTACGCGGTGAATTCACTGCTTGAGATCTTTCCCTGTACTGTACACACTGTCCTTCGGGGACGCGGTACCTCGGCACTGTGGAGTGCTGTATAAGCCCAGCGATCGCTGGCTGCCTGCAGCTGGGAACTTAATTCCAAATGGATTCCAGATCTTCCGAAGTGAAGGACTGGTGACCTCTTGGACCGCTGATAGTTAACAATAATAATTAATCACTGCTCCTTTTGATAAGTTTTACTGTACCCATATTTTACTGTTCAAATGTCTCCTCGTTAGGGCTTTGTGTTCACTAAAATTTACAAGTTTTACCTTCTGCAACATTGAAGCTGCTTACTAGAGACCATCTGAAATAGTAATTGTGATTGTAAGGACCAGAATGACCCAGTCTGTATTTTGCTGATATAAATCCAATAATTGCCCTTACTTACTAGTAATGCTTATTTCTAGTTTTTAGAGCATGTTGATGTTAGATTGTTTAACTGCCTTCGAAGAACAATGTTGCTGAGGAATCTTTCTTTTTTTTTCTCTTCTTCCCTGAATGTAGTGGAAATTGATGATTTGAAAAAGATCACAAATACTTTGACAGTACTATGCAGTGAAAAACAAAAACAAGAAAAGGTAAGACTTGTCCATGTTTCTGCTGCAATAACACCACCTGCTAAAGGTGCTAACCTGGAAAACGGGACTGGGTCTCACGCTGACTTGAACCGCTGATTCTGTTAGAGGCGGCAGCAGGAGATTAAATGAAAACCTTGGATACTGGTTTAGAGTTAAATCCTCTTCACTGTGTGAGGTAGCCCGGAGTTGTCTGACTCTAGAGATCGCAGGCAAAACCTTGATTAAATTACGTACATGTTACCTGCGTGCTAACCTTGTTCCATTTTAGGCTATCTTGGAGTTAAACGGCTTACGCGGATATCCCGCAGGCAGGAGCCAGTCTCATTTAGAGTTAAACGTCTATATAATACCAATCTATGGAAGTAACTTAAATCTTTGCCAAGGTTTGGGATTTTGAATAGCAGATAACGAGGATTTTTAGGCTGTTGTGCAAACTAAAGGAGCAATGACTGCACAGGCAAGGAAGAGTAAGTTTTAAAAAGTGATGTAATAGTTTAACTGATGCTTATGTGACGCAAAAGGTTATGTTTTATAGCATATGTCTGTGTTAAAACTCCAGGTGGGCTGGAGTTCAGTGATTCATCGAATTGTTAGATAGCAACAAAATCAAGCAAAAAATATAACGAGCAGTGCAACTCTTTTGGTATGTTGTAAATCCAGTTGGCGGATTGGTAGGAAACAAATGGCCGAGCGTTGTCAATAGGAGTAACTCGCAAATGGGGAATGGGAAACGGGAAACCTCTTGGGCACAAACCGAACCCGTGGCAGGTGTTCTCCTGGGGCACCAGTTCTACCGCTCCAGGCCGGGGGGAGGCACTTCAACGCAAAACAAACTTTCTGTACACTGTTAATGGGTTAAGTCTGGAGTTGGAAAATGTGACAAACTTTTTCTTTAATGTGAACTGCACTGTGGAGAGAAGCCTGTGACTTATGGAACCAAACAAGTTTAAAAAGAAAAAAATACCTATGCTTCCTGTTTTTCTACTCTTCTGTGCTGGCTTTTCATGTAAATTAGTTTGGTCTGCCACTGAAAGCTACACCTACACCAAGCCAGGAAGGAAGAGCTTTACCAGCAAACGTTCTGTAAAGTTTGTTTAGGACTTTCATTTTTTTGGCAAGGAAAATACTCAGCCTCTGTAGTGACAGAAGCCGCATTGAATTCCCTAATTAATTTAGTAACGCCACAAAACTGAACACCAAACTCTGCATTTACTTAGTTCTTGTACTTGTTTAGAGTCTAGGTAAAATAGGACAAATGACAAAGCATGGGCAAGTTTGTGATGCAGGGAGCTGTGGGACACGGGAACGTGTCGTAGCTTCACCCTGAACAGATGGCGGTGCGGGAGGAAAGGCAGGGGTAGAAATCATCAACAGCGCTCACCGCATGGGCACGCGAATGCTCATACCTCAAAGACATGTGGCATTGCGCTAATTAGAGTAATGACAAATTACTGTGGATTTCCAAGTAAACAAGCATGCTCTTCCTATTTAAGCAGAATAAAGCCAAAAAGAAGAAAAAAGGTGTTGTGCCTGGAGGTGGTTTAAAGGCTACTATGAAAGATGACCTCGCTGATTACGGAGGATACGATGGAGAATACGTACAAGACTTTGAAGACTTCATGTGACATTTATCTCCTCTTCTCTTGTCTTTCTGTTGCCCGTAATCCCTTAAACATGTAGCACAACTTTTCTTCCTTTAAATTCTGCCAAATGCTACAATCAAAATTGCAGTATCTCTGTGCTGGTGGTTTAACTCTTGACGCGTCCGTGCGAAAGCACTGGGCTTCCTCTTCTGTGGTCGGGGGTTAGAATGAAGACATTTAAAAGCTATGTAAATTGCAGTTAAAAACCCCAAAATTCTGATAATGGTAACTGTTGCTATTTAATTTTATAGTAACAGCCAGTAAATTGGAAGTGAATTCGAACAAGGCGAAGTATTATTACCAGCACAGTTCGGTGACATGGCCTTAACTGTACCTCCTGGAACGACTCGTTTGAACAAAAGCAGTTTGCGGCAAGGGCATGGTGTGCACTTAGTATTACAATTGCTTTGTCTTAAGTTAGAGCTTGAATTTTTCAGTATATTGTGAAGGGGAACTGCAAACTTCAGAGTGAGGATACCGCGCCTGGAAATGCATCACTTGAGATACCCGCTACTTCAAAGCTCGACATCGAAACAGAACAATTGGTGGGTCAGAACCAGGAAAGAGTTGCTTATTTAAAAAAAGGAGGAACAACTCCTGTCTTGAGAATGAAGTTTAGTTTCCATTCATCTAAATTTATACTAATGCAGCTGTATGGGTTGGGTATTCTTTAACAGTTAATTGCCTGGTTTAAGTGTAAAAAAAACCCAAGACTTCCTTTTGGTCTCTCATGGGTTGTGGTAGATCTTTCACGACTCAGCCATTTTCTTTCATTTAAAAAAAAAAAAAAAACTTGCTTAGCAAACTGCAACAGTTACTACAGTTGGGCAAATTGTTATGTTAACAATTATGACATCTGCAATGTTTTATAAAGCAACTAATTTAATAAAAATCACTATTGAGGACTTCACTACAGCTGTCTTTGGACCAGTTCTTTTAGTATCTTATGAGAAAAACCACTGGAAGTGGTGGAGCTGCAAAACAGAGGTGTGCTGGGCGAGTGTTACCAGGTCGGTCTGTGCTCTGGGTTCAGCTTAACTGGTGGTAGAGGGGCAAGAGCTCCTTCTTGTAAAATGGCTGTGTCTTACGATAAGACTCTTACAGATGCTGACAGTAAACAAAATACTTCCAGGACGGCCACAGTCCAAGCATTTCCGTGGTGAACTTAAATCTCTTCTGCTGCTGGAATTGCTGAGCTCAGTGGCTCGTACTTACCTGAGGAACGTTTCAGGGTGGCCCTCACCAGTGCCAGGAGTTACCTTACTGCGGGGGCAGCTGCCGTTACTGCCAGCGCTCCTCCTGCATTTGCAGCTTCTGGTTTTCTCAGGTGTTTGTTCCCAGTATGGATGGGATATGCGTGTGCTTCCACAGCCGGCGTTCTTCCAGATCCTGCCCACTGCTGGTGGTTGCAAATTTTTAAAGGCTCGGGGATGGTAATTCTCAGGACAGCTCCAGGGTCTCCTTTCCCACAGGAACTTTAAAGTTCAAGCTAAAAGCTTGCTAGCCATTACCGAACTTCCACTGATCCCAGCCAGCCCAGGCTAATTTGGTCTTCTGAGACTGACTAGAACTGGAATACTAAATCAGGTTCTGCGCAGGCGTAATCCTCCCTACATCAAATGTTTTATTTAGCAAAGGAGCTGCAACTTGTACTATGTATACCTGTGTACCGCTTTCAGCAGTGCCCTTGCAGATCTCAGATTAATACTGTGCAAGTAAATATTTGTCACATGCAGCGGTTGCTAGCGTGAGAGATGTTCAGCAACCACAAGGCCAGTGTAAGCTATAAAGCCAAGTTATCATCTCTTAGCTAATTAACTGGGTTGCTATGGCAATTTTATTTTTGCTAGGATAATGTTTAGAGATAGCACGATATCAATGCTTAATTTTACTTAAAAGCTGTCTATCCTACAGTCGGCTGTCAGCCCTCCCCGCCCCCTGTTCTGGACACCAGATAATGCCTTTGGATTAGCTGGAAGCTCCGCAGGCTGCATTTGTTTTGGGGAGCAAACAGGATCCAAGCTGAAACTGGGTTTCTGCCTGAAGCAGTGTCCAAGTCTTACCCCCCTTCCCGGTTAAATCAGACCTGATCTTGTAAACTTGCCAAACCATCTAAGTGGCTTTGCTCGATAGCTCCTGGCATGGAAAGTGTGGAAAGGAGTTAAAATTTAATAACTATTAAGAATGCATTTGTGCTCGATTACTCCTTTTACTGCAAGGCAGTAGCAAATTAAGTATATGCTGTTCCGAGTTGTACAAGACTATTTCACTTCATCAATAAGTGAGGAAACGGAACCAGGCTGATCAGACTGGAGTCAAAGAATGGATTATCCTAGTGTGCATCTGAAACTTTCAAAGGAGCTTACTAATTCTCCTGCCCGTTTCACTGTCAACGTACTGGATATTCTGCACGTTCTATTTCAGCCTTGTGTCGGGTTAGATGCAGTTCCTGTGGTGATCCATCATCCACCCGCCCTGTTTCAAGGACCGCTGGATCTCAGGTTCATCATCAGCCCTGCCAGGCTGTATTTGCTGCTTAGTCAAGTATTTTGTAAACAGTAAGATTTATTGTACAAAACACAATTTTAGGTTAACACAGTCTCAGCATTTTAAATATTTACAACCACCACCAGTCTTCTGGAGTAGCTTTCACATAGCAGCATATCATGGTAAGCAGGTAATCGATAAAAATATCTGTTAAAGAATCAGTACTAACCATGCAAGAAGCTGCGGCACTGGTACTTGTCAGAGCCAGTCTCTGCTTCAGGGAGGTTGGTTTCTAGTTTGATAACATATCGTTAAGGCAACAGCCAGTCTGTGCATCCTTCAGAAGCGTATTTACCACATCGTAGAACTTGTTATCGTAAGCGAGTCTGTAGTATGTGTAGATATCTTCGCAGTAAGCGAGCAACTTCTTCAGATTTTTCAGAGCAGCATCAGTAGGTGGGTGTTGTTTGACTCTGGAAATAATTGTACATGTAAGTGAAATAGGAAGGCTTCACAGAGAACAATTATACGACTGTCTTGCTATAGAACTGTAAGAACTATATTTCTTAGAAGAGGTTGTGCTCAACGTGTACCTTTGATTCTCTTGGTTGTTTATTTTGCTCTGATTCTTTTTAAAAAAGATTTGATCTGAGCAGCCCCGAGGCACCCTATTTATCCAGCTCAATAAAAATGGCAGATCCAGTGCTATTTCCACAATATGCTTCAGAAACTGGATAGATCCCAAGTCCCTACATACTACGCTTTATGACGTAAAAGATTTTAACAGTACTAAGAAGACCTGCATGCTATTAAACATGCAGTTGCTCCTCTAAAGTAGTATATGGAAAAGGAAGTTCCAGTTTGACTGTAGAACTACTTACTTCTTAGCAATCTCCTCGAACATGCTGGGCTTCAGTGGTCTTTGTTGTTTAAATTCTTCTAAGTAAGTGAAGTCTCCCTTAGCAATCACTTGTTGATACAGAACTTCAGCCCAATCTGGAACAAACTCGTAAGCCTCAGCCACAATAGCCGCCTGCAGGAGGAACAGGAATTGCCGAGCAGGAAGGGTTTATTCTTGCACAGAAACATTCCTGTACTTAGAATACTTAAAATATTCTAGGGCTTCAGTTTGGCCCATCTCTTGATGCTGTTCTTGACAGCAGCTGTATTACAGAGAAATCCAGTGGTAACAAAGCACTGCAAATAATCTTCCTTAACCCCTAAACAAGATGTCAGAGGGTGCACTGGTTGTTCTCTCCAAAAAGCCCTTTTCTTTCTTATTTCTGAATTTACAAACTGACGGATGCCAATGTGGATTAGATTTCAGGGCTGTAGTGTAGATTCGCAGCAGCAGAGAGCGGCTGGAGAGCCGAGGGCCGGGCTGTACGGTGGTAGCAAAGACTGCTAAAAGCATCAGCCCACGCCGGGACCTGCTGCAATATGATGGGTTAATAGTCACGGGACTTGGTGGTCACGCCAGAAGAGCTGGGCATTATGCTCACAGGAGCAGAGTGCTTCAGTACCTGCTGATTAAAACAATCATCTTCAGAAAAAATGACAGATGAGGCAGCTAAGCTTACCTGATAGAATCTAGGCAAGGACATGATGGAGTCCATCAGGTTCTGTCTGTTCAGGTTGATGAGCATAGTGCTCTGCCCGGTGTTGAGAAAATGCAGCTGGAGGGTTATCAGCTTTGTTAGCCGACTGCAGCGCAAGGACTGGCGGACGCAGGAGTCCTATTTAATAAATCAAAGACAAATGCAAGCTTCTGAAGCACGTTTCTAGAGGAAAGCAATAAATATTGCCGAGAGCAACAATGAGTTCAGAGTTGTCTGGTACTTTGTCTTTTAGATCACTGCAGTTTTATCATTTATCATATTCCATTAGTTTTAAATGAAGCTCCACTCACCACAGCTACTACTTCCGTCGTGATCACGCCAGTTTTTAAACCGTCTTTGTATTGCTCTGTACTTGCTAGTTAAGCTCATGGCCACTCCTCTACAACTGGGGAACCCGACTGTAACCCGAGATGTTAAAGCCTGAACTGGGACAGGCGCGCTGCTCTTGGGCACGGCAGCGTTCCCGAGGCTGCGGGGAGCTGACGGGGCAAGCGAGTCCTTTGCTTTTTTTCTCCTGCGACAGGATTCTGCATACCCTCCCTACAGCAGCTTGCTTTGCTCTCAGTTCTTATGTGCTCCCAATGCTGTACACAAGTCGTACAATTCCATCTCATTTTACCTTAGAATAGCTTTCTGCTGCATCAATAAAGAGAGTCAGAGCTTTCATCAGCAGTTTCTTTAAATTTGCAACATCCTGAAGGGACTCCTCTGAAATGGGGAAAAAAACGAATAACCAATTATTTATAAATGTGACAAAGTAAGTTACAAAACTACCTCCTGGTACCAAGTCTGTCCCTAGTGTTGTTTCGGAAAGTAACAAAAGACTAAAAAAAAAGTTTCTTACTAAGAAAGCGCAAAGGCACAGTGATGCCTGTTCAGTAAAGGGACCAAAGCTATTGCTGGCACCTAGTCAAATCACTGAAGAACTGGAAGGAAACCCAAATCATACCTTTGTGGTAGGGAGAAGCACTGACTATTACCAGAGAAATTCAGAAAACCATTGGCCATAGCTTCTGTTTTAGTGGTCGTTACAGCACGGGCTAACTGCTCCACTGCGAGATCTCTGTGTGCTCCGCAGCGTTCTCGCAGCTGTACAGAACTCACTGAGTTTAGATGTTAACAAGTTATCTTGCACAAACATAAAACCCCCAACACTTTATGTGCACACTTTATATAAAAACCCACTGTGTCACATCCTGTTAAAGTGAGGAAGACATGCGTGTGTCCTTACCTCCTCCCGGGCGCGGTACCACGGGAACGTCACATTACGGTAAGAGCCAAAAATCCCAACTCTTTGAAAAATGCCAGAGCAGCCAGATAAACGTACAAGTACAAGAATACCCCAAGCCTGGCAAACAGGACCCTCCTTCGACAAGTTTAATGGATGTTACCAGGGCAACACGGGCAATCAAAACTCCATTTACCCATCCCGTCTTCCTCCTTAAACAAACCTACGTGTATTTCTTGGTTTTGCAGTTTCCACTCACCCCACGGCTGAGACTCGATGAGTTTAAGCTGTATGCGAGCAGCAGCCTCATGATTCTCTCCAATTTCTCGACACATGCTGAAGCAAAGGGCTATCATGTTGTGCTTCTCACTGTCCCCTGGGCGACAACGCTTGATGTAATCCAGCAGAGCTGTCTTCAGTGTCCCGCTCTGCTCAGATGGAGGAATGTCAGATCAAGATTTGAAGAGCTTTTTTTTATTTACATGTTAGTAACCAGAAGCAAATCTGTTCTGGTACAATTTTCCAAAAAGTGATCATTACACTCTTTGAGGTTTCTCTATACTATTTAAAACATAATGGCAATGTTGGGCTTAACTACGTTATGTCAGGTAAGAAAATCCAGCACCTATGCATTAATTTATTTCCACACAAATGTCAGAACTGACAATTATGACTTTATTTATATTACTAGAAAGCTATAAATATTTATGATTTTTAAAAACCCCTGAAGCTTTAACTGGAAGTAAAACCAAAGCAGGACGTGAAAACCCTAAGTGACATTTCCAAGCTTGAAGTTTCAATGCTGCCCTTTTTTAGCACTGATCTAATTAGAAAAAAATTGTTAAACTAAAACTAGAATAAAACCCAGAATTAATTCATTACTATGAAGCTTGACTAACACTTCCTACACTCCAGTGATCACTCCCCAGATCATTCCACCTTGTTGTGTAAATACCAGTTGCTGATGCAGCCACATAGTTCTATGACAGTTTTCTCCCCTTTATCCCCTTCCACCTACTGGGTCTAATTTCTTTCTCATGAGCACTTCAAAGTAGTGTTTCTCATGCAGCAGTTCAAATATGTAGGTCATTTCATTGTATCTTCCAATTCCAGTGAGAAGACGAACCTGTGGAAATAGCAGTGTAAGCGGGAAGCTCAAAGTGAAGCAGCAAACCCCTCTCTCCCTCAGCGGGCGGCGCGGCGGCGGGGAGAGGGCTGCGGGGCGGGAGCGCTGGCTGTGCCAGCTGACGCGGCCACAGGGCACGGGGAGGCGCGCTAGGCGGGCGGATGCTCCCTTACACCCACGGAGGTTTTATTTTTAAACCAACCTACTGCATCTTTTTTACTGCGAGGTGAAAGGACATGTTTTTACCAAATAAAAATACGCAGTGAACGTCTTAGCAGTGACACTTATATTGGGGATGTCTCAGGCCCCAGGAGGCCTTTCACGGCAGGACCTGAAGATGCGTGACAGCCCAGTCATGCAAATCATCACGTTTCACCAGGAGTCGATTTACTTTGATATCCCCGTTGTGATTTACTACACTGTTGCCACCTCACCATTCCACTATCTCCACCTCTGTTTTTCCAGAGAAGTCTTTTAAGAGCTTCTGTGACATAAAAATCATCACCTGCGCACATCAGACCAAACACTCCCCGTGAGCTTCTAGGGACGGGCAGGACAAGACCAGCCAAGCAGCGGTGAAAGCCCGTACTCCCTCCCATCACCCACCTACTCCCGGGCTCCGCTGACAAGCAAAGTTATTCACCAACGTGTACATGGAAACCGCCATACAGCATCTGGATAACCACATAGGGCATCACAGACACGTACCACGAGTCCGTACTCTTCATTGGGCGCCAAATGTTCATCTGTGAGAAGCCGTGCTGCTTGGAGGACTCTCGTGATTCCTTCCATGTGGCAAGTCAAACTAAAGCAGTTATGGGCCAAAATCAGCAATTCTGTAACTGAAGAACAGAAGAACTCGAGTACTTCAGTTAATAAGCTGAGGAAGTCAATTATTATGCTTCTCTCTCCAAAAGCGATGCCATCTCTGCAGAGGACACACAGCTTTTCCAGCTCCAAAGAGCAGAAACGGATTAGGAAGTTGAGCTATTATGGTTCTGTCCTATGCAATTTTAAGAAGTAACAGTTTCTGTAACAGTACGCATTCAGTCTGGCTTCTCAATCTGTGGGAAAGTCTGGGGTTTTTGGATCATTTTCCGAAACGTTATCTTATTCCACACAAAACTTCCAACCTCCTCCACCAAAAGCTGATTGACAAACGTATATTAATACATCAGCGCCCCACTGTTACCAGTCAGCTCTGCATTAGAAAAAGGAAGGCCCCAAGCTGTGCATCTGGGTTTCAAAAATCCCTCATAAATTCCATACACTAAATAAAGAAGTTAAACCAGCAGCCCTTAGCGTGTTCCGTTTGCGGTGGGAGGCCTGCTCTAACCCTGTAAAGCCAACATGACCCAGTGGAGTCCCAGAGCCCGCTCCCAGCACCATGCAAGTCTCTGCAGAGAAGCAGCGGTGTTACATGGACCGGTAGACAACATACTTAAAAATGCAGGTTTTGAAAAGAACCCCTATACAACATATTTTGAAACAAACCAATTATACCTCTACCTGTAAAAGGAACTCCAGCAGAGACTGCATACAAAAGCATCCTCCAGCACAATTTGGTAATTCCCGATATTGTTTCCTCAGTCTTTTCCTTACTTTAGTCAGCCATACATGGAAATAGTAATATTCACCCATGTATTACTTTACCAGACAAAGTAAGTGGAAAGTTAAGGTCTGACAACAGGACAAATGTGTTAAGGACCTAAAGGTTACAGGGAACATGAGATTTTTAATTACTTATTTTCTCACAGAGGTTTTCCAAATTTCCAGTATTACAGCTGGACTCTAATGGAACAGCTCCAGCACTAACTTCAGCCATGATTTTGCTTCTGCAGAATGTGTTCTAAAAGATGCTCTTTCCTCACCGCTCTGGATAAAACAGCATTGGGAGTTCTGCCCACGTTAATACTCACAAGACAACTCACACTAAAATCTTACCCAAATTCGTTTTCCTCAGAGATGAACTGCCCACAGTGAATCTTTTTTTAAAAGTCAAAATAAATAAGTAAATAATCTCGTTTTGCCACTGCTCATTAGCAGTGGCAAACCAGTAGCAAAGTACCTTGGCTATGTTTTATAAACTCAATGTCACCATCTCCATGGCGTATAAAGCTGCAAAGTGGAAAGTGGACTTTAGTAACAGAAGATCTAGAAGGTTAGTTCAACAAATGGATAAAGAAAGCAACTTCTAATGTGATTAATACAAAGAAAGTCACAATACCCTCCTCCTGCAACGCAGAACTACAGAAGTTGAGGTAACTCACTGACTGCGTTTCCCAGCTGTTGGCACAAAAAAAAAATCTGTATTTTCTTTGGAAAGTAAACTGTTGCACACTTAAGCAGTGTGCTTATTTACTGTGCGTGTACTCAGATCTAGTAATTTAATATCAAATTTGAGATCAGTAGCAGATGCTTCCATCAGCATTGCTTTTATTCTGTGATGTGATTTTGAACCACATAATGCCATGTTTAGTAATGCATTAGTTACACCAAGTATTATTTGCCTCTTACTTACTGCATGACAGTTCCCCACGTGGTACAGAGGAAATTTTGTCCAATAACTTCATGCCAACCAAGGTATGATCCTGGCACAGCTTAGCGAGCTGTAGGAATGCCTGACTCTCAGCTGCAGGGTTCAAAACCTGTTTCTGTCCTGTGTCCACAGAAAGAGAGAGAGAGAGTGATGTCCTAAGTGCTAACTGTTCAGGAGAGATTAGCTACGTTAATAGAAAAAACCCCAAACAAACCAATGTAACTTCATCCAGACTGACTCAGGGTTTGGAACTACAATTCTAAAGACACATTTGATCTTACTGCTTAAATTTAAGAATCAGGTACTACTTCTTTGCCAGATCAATCCAACGAAATCCTACTGTAACTACACCTATAATTTCACAAATCCAGTAGGCTGCTGCTGCTGCTGAAAAAAAGAACCTTCTCCTCTTCCTTACACAACACAGTTCTAACCCATTCCTTGCAGCAGCTCTGATTCATACTCTTCCATGAACCAATTCAACTCATGAACTCAACCGAAAACTCTTCTGGATTTGTTTTCTGCTAGGTTAGTAGGTTGACTCTTGTGAAGGAGGTGCACCAAATCACCTGAGCTAACCGCGTGAACTGGTCGGAGGGGAGCAGCACGAGGGAGGGGCAGCAGAGTGGAAGACAGCAGGAGCAGTGGAGAGCTCACCTGGACTCCTGAATCTTCATCCAGTGGCTCATTGTTTCTCATGGAACTTTGTGGTTAATATTGTGGCAAAGTAGAAGTTACTCAAACAGAAAGGTCCCCCAG
>NW_009647679.1:412495-440105 GCF_000708025.1 Charadrius vociferus
AGGGAAAATCTGTTGCCCACACTTTTCACAAAGAAATGAACGTGAGTCTTTCCAAGTCAGACGATGTGGGGCCGCGAAGATTATGATTAAAAAATGCAACCCCCTTTTTTAAAAACCATTAAATTTACATCCATAAAAAATAAAACCTTGAACACTGCAACATCACACTGGACACAAAAATAACTGAAAATAAACATATGTATAAAAGCTTACACAAGGTGTAGAAGGTTTACAAACCTTATACAAGAGCTGCCCAAACATTACTGACTATAATTAAAGCATCTCGAGAGCAAGGACTGTTTTTCAGATACACCAATATCACACTTACAAACCAAAAATGCTAAGATACAAGACCCAGCCTCCTTACTACCTTTCCCTTCTGAAGATGCCAATAATTCCTGCTTGATTTCTTCAGCCACCAGCTCTGCCACAGTTTCAGGCTGGAGCCCCTGCGTGGTGATGAAAGCCTGAGCTTTCCTGCATCTGTCCGGCTGACGGGACGACAGAATTGCTCGAAGCACTTTCTCAGGGTCGTGGGCTGACATTTCACTGTAGGAGCAGTTCAATTCCTAAGACAGACACATACACTTAGAGGATTCTATGCAGCTGTCGCTACGGACAAAGGTTTTCCTGAACCAAATATAAACCTTAACACTTAAAATACCTAGAAGAAAGACAGGAGTATCGCCTCCCACATGAAGAACTGTGTTTTACTGCCTAAGTTTTACTTATGAGGTTCCTTTTCCTCTTCTTTACATACCACAAACTCTCAGTGAAAAAGACATACTAGTTTTTCCATGTGCCACATTTGGAAGAGGGGTGGTGAGGCTCTATAAATACTCTGCTGTAACATATTTCAAATTTACAAATTTACAAATTAATTGAAAAATGTAACTCAAACACAATGACCAACTCAATTCAGAAGTACGGACATCCAGCTTCAGGCAAGAAGTACATGGATGAGATAAAAGGGAACAAGCCACTCACATGACTACTTCTCAGTAGCTCCAACCTAAAGCACTCACTCCAGATATTCAAAGCATGAAAAATTCTGCAGGAAAATCTAAGAACCTCCGTGATAAAGACGACACTAATATTTTCATCACACATGCTGCTGTTTGTACTCAGAAGAAAACTAATTCTAGACTCCAAAAAGAGGGACGAAATACCAGAGAAGGGGGTTCTGTGCCCTGACAGCAGCGTTCAGCAGCACCCTGCGGAGAAGCAGCAGAGGTGGGCTGTCAGGAAGGTCGAGGAGCAGAGGGGCAGCAAACAACAATCGCCTACGTCTCCTATCACTGTCTGGGTCAAACCACTTGGAACTTCGTAGCCACTCCTCTGAGCAGCGTCTGGGTGAAGAGCTGCCTCTGTGTGGAGCCTGCGGAGCACTTCTGTGCTAAAACTTCTGAGGCAGCTGCTATCTCTTTGTCTGCTTCTGGGTCGGTGTTGATTATGAAGGCATCCCACAACAAAAGCTTAAAGCAAAGTGCTAGATGAACAGCACATGCTTGAAAGATTATAAAAAAGACACATCAAAGAGACAGAGGCTGAAATCTCTCTTAGTGGAGTCAGAGGTGGGGGCCCGGGGAGGCTGGAGTTGAGTTCATCTCACCACTTCACGCCTAGGAAGCACCCGGCTATTTCCCCACACAAAGGCTTGGTAATTTCACCCTCTGACGCTTGTTTCGGGCACCTATGCGTACCTTCACCACCCTTTATCCTTTTCGCCATAAACTTCTCCAGCACAGCTTGATGCAAACCACCTGTTTCTTCACTAACGTTACCGGACACGTACCTTAGAAAGTTCATATAAACAGAGAATCTGTCTGCAGTAGTTCCTCCCATGGACACATTCATCTATGAGAGCCTTCAGACTGATAACGACCTCATCACCTGGAGGTGGAGCCACAATGTGTGTCCAGTCTTCTAAGCTTGACGCTGGAAACAAAATACTATAAATTCCTTTCTCATAAACACAGATAACACCAACAAGCCTCATACTTGGAGCGAGAGTCCAGAAATCTGTAGCAAACACATAATACTTTCTCAGCCTTTGAAAACGGAACTCCTGATACCTGTGAGTTTTTTCATTTGTTTGTTTGGGGTTTGGTTTTTTTTGTTGTTGTTTTTTAAAGTTTTAAGATACAAAAAATATGACAGAACACAAATGAGCCAAAATATCCACAACAACATCTCAGATGTAAAATTCCTAAGCGTAAGAGAGCATAAGGGCTCAGCAGTCTTTCTGGTGGCTTAGGCTTGTTTATTCTTTTCTATTCCTATTAAGCTTTATAAATATTTGTATTAGAAAGTAATGTTCCAACTGACAGCTTTCTCATTCATAAATATACAGAGTACTTTATATATAAACATTATCAGCCCTAGCCTTGCCATTAATAAGAAGCACTAAACCCTTTATAATGTACAAAGAATTCAGAGAAATATGTTAATTAAAGCATTTCCATGTTTCAGCTCTATAAACAGACTCGAGATTTACTAGAGCATGTACTTCAAAAGCAGGAACATAGATGAAGTTCAGTGCTACTTTAGCGGAACAGAAATGTGCACTATAAAAAATAAACAGTTAAGAGACTATAGAAACTGTATACAGAAACACCCTGCCTGAAGCACATACAAGCAATGCATATTACAAGGCTTCAAATTCCTATCACTAGAGGATTTATGAACCGAGGAGATCAGCCACTGTCACGAAGCCCTTATTTCCTCCAGAAATATTGGGGGAAAAGAGGAAGAATCCAGTAACAAAAGAGGTATTAACTGGTAAGTGTTACTTACTGCTTGGGACTCTGCTTTGCTGAGATGCGCCGCTTTCAGATGTCTTCTCTCTCGCTACAAGAAGAGTCTGAATATCTGGGTGTAATTTGTCTAGATCAGCCTCCCCTGAAGCCAGAGCTCTGCAGTGCAATACCAGTGAAACGTCTCTGTTGTAGAAATGGAAATACTGACAAACACGGCTGGCTTCGTGCACACTTCCTTCATCCAGAAGGCATCCGATCAGAAACTTGAGTGATTCCTCCTCATCGTCAGTCAAGGTCTGTTGAGACTCTCTGAATGCAAGACCTTCTAGTTTTAAGTACTTTGGTGTGTTCAGAGCAGGGAGCTTTGAAAAAGCAAACTCCTTAGCTAAGCTATCAAAGGTAAGATCCCTGTTCACGACAACCTGGGAGGAAAATCTCAACGTGCCTGACCCCTCATCTGTGGATAACGTTTGTCGTGCGATGCGACAAATCCAGATCTGCTTTTCTATTTCTTCTAACCTGGGGAGTGACGATGAGTCATTCTTGGCTAGCCAATGGCCAGCTAGGGTAAGCAACAAATGTCTCTCCATAATGCTGTTTATCTTCTCATGAGCTGAAGATTCACAGACTGCGTTTGCCTGATTGAAAAAGAATTCAGATGCAGCTTTGCTGGAGATTGAATTTTTCATGAAGTTGTCATTACATTTTTTCCAGAATTCAATTCTTGTCTGGTTTTGATGCCACTGTCCAATGTCTCTTAAATGATGTAGATCTCTTAGAACCTGCAAAATTCAGAGGTTTTAAACAACTATCTTTCCAAAAATGAAAAATCACACTGGATGGCCAGAACACTGAAAAACTGAATTTAGATTGTGCCCCAATACGCAACAAATCCATCTATTTTTCTCACCAAACAAAACTGATTGTATAACAAGTAAAAATAGCCAGAGAATAATGAAAGCTACACTGTCCTTTTCAGCTCAGCTCTTACAGTCAACTTGTCTGGTGTACTTGCATTTAAAATAAAAAGCGACTTGAAGAAAAATATGTTTTTCAGGATTACTGAGAAGTAACAATCTCAATAGTGCCAGAAACAGGAGTATTAAAAGGTGAACATCGTTATTTAACTGTACTGTACCTCTTGGGTAACTATGTTGTCCACGGGCAATTCGGCTAGTGCTGCTACCTCCCGAGCCAGGGAGAACGCTCCTTTCTCCTGTAACTCCTCCAGAACTGACCTGCACTCACTCTGAAATGTCTCCATACTGTAACTGGTTAGGATGGAGCGATTAATTGATACGGAGGAATCCTTCAGGGTCTCACTGAGTGCACAGAGTTTCTTCACGTAAGGGCCTGTTTTCAAAGAGTAGAAACAATTAAAGGCAGGTGGTTTTTAAACCTGAGGAAATCCTGCTACTTCTTTCAGCGTGCAACCCTGCCAGAGAAGGAACACAGATTTTACGCTCTAAAACTTTCATGGGACTGAAAATTAGCTCTAAATCCATAACAAAAATACTTCATAGATAATCTGTGCACTCCTCACCAACACTTGCATGTAATCATTCTCCCAAACACACAATTACATTTTCACCACTGCAATTCACCATAAGGACCAACTCTGGTTACATAAATTCTTATACAAAAATAAAACAGTGTGAATACACTTAAAGGTAATATTTTCAGTCACTCCAAAAACACTGTATGTGGTCTTTACATTAAAGCAGTAACATCATCTACCAGAGGAAGCTGTATTTACCATCGAGTAGAAGATTATCTGCTGCAGCAAACAGCTGTAAGAGCTTTCCTAATTCATATTCCGTGTTACATTGCTGCATCATCAATTCAAGAAGAAACAATGCCTGGGATTCCAACCATTGCACAGGTAATTCTGAAGCTGCTGGTTCATCTTCAGTTTTAAGCTGTGTAGATACAGATTTTCAAGTGTTGGGTTGGGTTTTTTTTGCAAATATAAAGAAACAACTGCTACTCCCAAGGGGGCACTGATCCATCTCTGATGTCTGTTTGAATTTGATCTCAAAGTAGTAAATTTTATGACAGGGTGACCTTACTTCTGATAATCATGGAAGAGACAAAAGATGCAAGAAGGATCAGAAACGGATAGATAAAATAAATTGCTAGATTAATAGCTCTTTTTATACATCTGTACGCTTTATAAGCATACCCACTATGTGAGTGGTGCATAGGAAAGGAAACTGAGCCAGCCTTAGCTTGAATTGCAGGAAGGAAAGCCACTAATGACATGGAATGTTAGTTACCAAGATATTCAGGGAACTAGAAAGTTGTGATGGAAAGGACAGAGCTGAAATGATTTGTGAAAACATATGTACGTGACAAAGAAAGAACACTGCATGAAAACACTTTGGTGAAAACAACTGCTAAATCAGTGTTTTAATCTAGGAGTGTAATGCGGTTCACTGGGTCATTTTCAAAGAAAGTCCGCGCAATTTCTGACAACTGCCAAAACTAAAGCAGGATCACGAACTTCTTCGGAAACTTTGAAACCTATTAAAAAAATGTTGTCTTTCTTAAACAGATATTCCCTCCAAGTCATTGGTTTATCAGCTCGGTATTGACTTGCCCTGGTCAATATAGAATAGAGAATATCCCACACTTACTCACCACAAATAATTCACTTTACCAACAGTAGTCCTGCTTGAGTCAGTGCCAACCTTCAAACAGTAAACTGCTCACACAAGGAGGATGACATTGTATTTCAATCTGCCCGCATCGACTTAAACCAAAATGATTTAGAAAAATGCATTGCCAGTTTTGAATTGTCAAATACATTTTCCCATCAACTGCCAGCATTAAAAAGAATCTGCTGAAACCCACTGCTTCACAAATATGCGCCTAGATCATTCTGAGTATACCAGTTTTCATTATTTTCATACATGACATTAGATGCCTATCCCGTTCTAATAAGGGAAGACCTAGGCAAAGACATTTTGAGAAAATTAATTTGCTTACTTTTGTGAGACTTTCCTGAAACTTGTCCAGTTTGATTTTAGCTTCATCGTATTTTTTACAGTTCATACATAGTTCATACATCTCCAGTACATACAGTAAAGGGGAATCCTTTAAGACACAAAAATAGGTTACAATTCTTTCCTAAAAGTACCTCAATAAATGTAGAATTTGTCTGCCTCGGTATTAGAACAATAAAGTTCTCATTTATTAAAATTGCATGCAAGGTTGATATATGATCTTGAAATTTGCAATAGTTGGAAGAACTTCCATTCAAAGATTTTCGTACCTGATTGGGACTTTCAGTGGATTACACCCAGGTTATCTAAGCCACAAACAGCAAGACAGAAGGAGAATCTATAGGCCATCTCCTCTCCAAGATGATTTGAGATACCCTCAAGTATACCACTAAAAAGACATTATCTTACCTTTAAAAAGAGCCGGAAGCCATGTAGAAGTGTTTTACTTTTTTGCTTTCTTAAAAAGACTTTCCAGATAAGTGATAGGTCATGAAGATCCCACTCATAATGTTCTGCTGAGCTTTGAATATGGTTTGTTGCTTCAGCTCTGGTAGCAGCATCCACAGTAGTAATTATCCAAACGCAGAGACAGTGAATAATGTTTGCATCCTGTCAAATGGCGAAAATGCTGGTTTTATAATAACCAGAGATAAACATCACCTCACTATATATCACTTGGCCAAATGTGTCATACTATTCACAATTACTACAAAAGCTGAGAAAAAGACTTGATGAATGCAAGCTACACATCTACCATTTAACATAACTGTGCACAACTGTCACTTTTTTATTACTTATTCCTCTAAAAGATACCTAACTTCATCACCACTCACTTGGAAACATGCTGCTAAAACACTCAGAACGGGAGCCTGCTCTCTCAGTCCTTCAGTCAAAAGGTAACGCGAAGGGTTGGAGTTCCCCTGACATTGAAAGAGGATTTGAAAGAGACTATCTGCACATTTGCTCTTGAACACGCTGGCAGCACTGTTTTCAGGACTCCCCGTATCAGCACACAAAAACGGTAACTTCTCCAACGCCAACATCAAGTGATCTTGTATAACGGGAGTGAAATCTTGAAGGATAGAAACGACCTAGGAAAAAGGAACCAAAACAGAGTGAGATCCAAAGAGAATGAGGGGAAGGAGGACCGAAGCACTAAGTACACAGAAAAGACAAATAAAATGTACTTCAAATTTGATTTTTTAGAACATTTTTTGAGACCTAGAGAGGAAAAAGCATTCTGTTGGTGTGAATTATTCTAAGAAAATATCGCAGCTCACCCTTTCCCAGGAGCTAAAGTGCCTCTTAGAGCCACTCACCGTTGGCATATCTCTCGTACCGCCAACAGCGTATGATGAAAAGTGGCTAGTTAGTTGCTGCTGTGTAATTACACATTTTTCTTTTCAAGACAACAACAAAGAGATCCAAGTTAAAATTCTAGGCCTGTTAAGTATCATCTTACCTGGAATTTTCCAGTTAGCTTCCTCACATTACTTTTCCCAAATTGCTTTTAATTTTTACATATTGGTAATATTTTATTAATTTTTAAATTACATTCAAAACAAAAATTAGAAAACTTAGATTATTAAAAGGTTAAGTATTTCACACAAAAATCAATGTAGGTTTGAAAGGAAAGATGAGTGGCTTCATTAAAATTTACATTGAACGTATTGTAATTCTCCAATAAAAAACCAGTAATTAAACGATTTTAAAAAACAAATTTAACTTACGAAGAGTATGTCATCATTTTAACTAAATTTAAAATTAAAATGAAGTCCCTTCTTGGCAAATACTTTTGTGTCCAGTTCACTTCAAAGAGACGCTCAAATCACTCCTCTCTGAAAATTGTTTTCTCCACTACTGATTAATAACACCACATAAGATTTTTCAAACAGGGAATTTTTTCCTAATCTTCTCCTTTAACAGCGAGCTTTCATGCTTTTAGAAGCATAGTATTGTATCTGCTGAAAAGTCAGCTCCCTCTGGAGTCCATTTCCTTTGTCTCGTGTTAGCTTTTCACATATCGAGAGAGAAAATAAAGTAGAAAAGTTGAGAAACCCAACTGTGAGAGAAGGGCTGTCACAATCAGAGGATATCGAGCTTCCTGAGACGACTTCCAACTTCTTGGAAACTGATGAGGCTTCAATTTTATGTTGTCCCCACATTGTGATATTCTCTTGTTAAAAGAATCTACTTTTTCCCTTTCTTCTTTTTTTTTTTTTTTTTTTTTAACGTCACAAAGAACATCCTTGATAAACTCTATCTTCATGTAAAATCATACACAGATAGCTTACCTCGTCTGGCCGGTAGCTGTACAGCTGGGTCTGGATGATGAACTGCAGCCAGTCGTTGGCTTTGGCACATTCCTTTAGGTAAGATGTACTCAATGCGATATTATGCAGTTTACAGAACTGCATTACCAAAGACCACTGCCTCCTAGAGTCACTAGACGTCCTGCATGGAATTCAACAGCTTCAGCTGGAATAAACTGGTATTTATACCAGACGTTAACAATGTACAAACTTATCACGTAGCCCGAGATCACTGCCTGCAAATGGCAACACCCGCACTTCCATTGACTTCACTAGGGATTAGGTCCCATTCCACTGTGGGAGCCTCCATACGACACCCTGGGGACATTCCCACACGCCAAGGCAGGCACATCGTCCTATCTTGACAAGGTAGGCTTTGAAAAGAAGTCAACAATCTTCCCTCCTAAGCGTGCTGCAAGAGCTCTGTGGAACAGCGAGTCTAACGCTGACTGCACCTCCTTATTCTTGCCAATATACATCTGTTCCCTCTACTAGTTGAAATATCAAGACCATATTCTAAATTCAAATATTGTTGTTCAGTTTACTGCAATAAAACACATACAGATAATCTCTAATATTATCTGAACACACAAATGGTAAAATTCAGTGCTCGATCTCAATTTGCCAGCATAATCCTTTAAATCATGTTTTACTCACTTCTTTATTCCTTGATGCTCAACTGCATCCCAAAAGGCTTCTTCTAGGGAGATAAGAACTGCTGCTGCTGCTGCTTTTTCACCATCAGCCAATTTTGTTAACTTTTCAACTGTTTAAAAGAACATATCAGTATTGCCAAGATACTATTTGGGATTAGAGTAAGGGTAATATTTTCAAAAGTACCAGAATCAACAAGAAGAACAAATCCTATTAACGTAAATGTGTCAGTAACTATGCAGTTTGGCACCAAAGTGGTTACATGATTTTTGAAAAAAGAATTTAAACTTTCAAATCACATAACATTTCTTTAACATAAGCTCTACCTATGTTTTAAAATAACATGTTTTTAGAATGATCAGGAAAATATAAATAAATGCCAGCAGTTTCCTAGTTGGGACAAAGAGACACCTGTGGACCTATAGTTAGAAATTCAACTTTCTGAAGTTATTCCCAGGATAAATTTAATTTCCTTATAGCTTTGAACATCTGATTTCACTGAAGCTGCAAGACGGTTTTCAAGTATGAAAAAGAGATTTGGTAACGTCCCTTTGTTTAATCCTCCAGTTATCTTATTACAATATTAGGCTGAACCTTACTAAATACTACGCTGAGCCTTAAGCAGCTGTTCGACAGTGTCTATTAAACACTCCCGCAATTCTGGCTGCATGTAATATTATAGCCTTCCTGCTTTATTTGCTATGCCAGCTTCAAAATGCACCTTCAAATTAGTAAGAAGCAGGAATAAAAGAAGAGCAAAATTCTTAGCTCTTCAAAGGCTTTCACCGCATCCCTGAGAAATTAGGCACCATCTTTCAATCCACCTCTGGTTCTTTTCCCAGCAAACAAAAGACACCCTTACCCAAAGATTCTTTTATTTGATTGTGCTGAGATTCTTCATTTCTAGTTCTGTAACTGAAAATCATGTTCGCAACTTTAATATCGACTCTGAGTTTGAGGCTGTCGAGACCAAGCAACTCTAGAAAACACACACAGGCTGCTCCTACTGAAGGTACGCTGAAGAAAGAAAGAGCTAAAATGCAGGCTTCCTTTCCTGCTTGCTGAATCCTGAAACAAAAAGACCACCAGTTAACACAGATGATTTTTAACCAATTTTTAAACATAAATATTTCCTATGTAACCAAGTACCTACTAGGTTTACTACACCCACAGACTTTCTTGGCATGGAAGATGTTTACAAACCAAAAGCTTCCTATTTATAAAAAAAATGTAGGTATGAGAATAAAGTCTCACACATGATAAGCACAGAGTTTGCAATTTAATAAACTTTAACAAAAACTAAAGCCAATGCATTTGAGATTACAATTAATATAACAAAACCCCTGCCAGCAGTTTTAGTGCAAAAAGTCCCACCGCAGAGTTTACAATCCAGGCACGGCGGCATCAACAACCTCAAACTGATCTGCGGATTGCACTAAGCGAAAAAGGTGCCCTAAAGGGTTCTGCAGTGGCTGGTTCATGGGTTACCTGAAACTTTGTTCAGAGAAGTAACCGAAAGAATTATGCATGCATGACTGTCTTTTAAACTACTAAGTACTTCGGTCTACATTAAGGTGTGTTTGCCTTTTTGCCCAAATCTTAGCTGTTTACACAGGAGAAACTGATGTGTATAGAAATGACGAAAAGAAACATACAGTGATTAACACAAAAGACATTCTAGAAACAAGCAGTGATTTGTTCTGATGTAACTCCTACTAATTTTGAATATACTTCATAGTAAATTTAATATATTCCGGCAAGATGTGTAATTTGACTGTATCCTATTGAACCCATGATTTTGAAGCTTCAGCCAGAAAAATTAATTCCTTCAATCTCCAGTACATTATTTGTCTTATTAATTTAACTGAAGAAGTGTCATCCTTTTAGGAAATGGCAAAGACAAGGGGCATCTTTTTTCTAAAAAGTGATCTAGAGGCTCAGGTGCCTAGAAGAAAAGCCCACCTGTGTTTGATATGCCTGGAACATTTTTCATTCCCTGCTTTCATTGTATAGATTTCACTTCGGTAATTCAAAATAAAGCTCACCTTCTTTTAGGTGATATTTGATTTCTATCCTACTCGATGCTAGACTGAATAGATTCCTAGGACGCCTAAAATTTCAAGTGATGCAATGCACACCACTTGTTTGCTGTTGGGGAGGATTAATGTTACTCCACGTGCTAGATTATAACTTGAGCAATCTGGTCAATGGGAGGTGTCCCTGCCCAGGGCAGGGGTGGAACTAGGTGGTCTTTAAGGTCCCTTCCAACCCAAACCATTCTGTGATTCAAAAGAACTATTCGACTGTCATTTTTGAGAAGACTTACAACTGTTTGGGGGATTTGCTCTTTACTAACTGCTGGACCAAAAATGTACCAAAAGCAAATGATGGACGTCCATGGTGCAAATAGTACAAAAAATCCAGTCGTTCCATTATAGCATATTTGTTCACCAGTTCAGGGGATGAAAAATGAGGAAAGTCACTTGATGCATCTAGAAAGAATATCATCATTATTATGAGCTGATAAACGTTTCAATCAAATACCTCTCCCCTTGTTCTAAATCAAATCTGAACACACCCAAACCCCACTGAAATTCTAATTCTCACTGTAAAATCAGAACTCTAGATCACTTCCTACACCCTCAACTTGCTTTTAAAAGAAAACACTGCTTTTCTATCTCATAATACATTTAGAAAAAATTCTGTCTCTGAAGAGCTTAATGGAAAAAGGTAACCTACCTAGGATTTTAATTTCCAAGCAAATTTTTAGTAAATTACACTGGGTTTTTTTTGTAAAAGAAATGGCCTTTTGAATAAGTCTATCGGCCAAACCCTTCCACTGGAAGGTATTTTATCCTAAGTGCTCAGGCTAAAAAAGCAATTAAAACTAGAAAGTAACATACCTGATACAGCAAGAGTATTTGTTGACTGCCAGCCAAATAGTTTAGTGGGATCAAAGGGCACTAATGACTGAAAGATTAGAAACAAAACATATTGAGACAGCTTAAGTTTTTCACATCAGACCAGACTACAGAATATTTTAGGGAGCTACAGTAGCAGACAATCAGGAACGGCCTGGGCTGCTATCAAGCAGTGATGCCTGGCGTGCAGCTCGCTCTCAAAGGTACGTATTGACCCACTCCATAGGATCAGAACGCAAACAAGTGCAAGGAGAGGCTTAGACTTTGGTGTAAGGAAATATGGAAAGAACACGTTTAAGTATTCTGCTAAACCGTGGTCTTAGCAAAGTTAACACTTTCCTAATAATGACTAATTCATAGCATTTCTTCCAACTTTCCGTTTCTCTCCTACTGCAGATCTGAGTAATCCATGAGACACTATCCTTTACTCCTAAATTTCAATTTCCCCTAGACAATTAAATTTTTTTTTTTATTATTATTAAACAACCTGCCCACTGAACACTGCAAGAATATCACTTCTCTGACTTTCCAGGACTGTTGAAGTTAAACGCTGCAGATGTCTTTACATGTTTGGGGGAGTAGGGAGAAGCCAGACTCACAGATACCACTTTTTAAAACTGTTGAGAATGAAGCTATAAACATTAGCTCCAAATCAAAATTCCAAGGAAATAGCATATGGTCCCCACCCTCTGGGCTTTAGCTGCAAACAAGCTTCTCTTAGTTTACTTCTGTTCTGCCAAAAAGCACTCCAGAGAAGCATTTTGTGTACCTGAACAAGATGGTAAAGAGAGATGTCAGGGGGCAAAACTCCATGAGAAGTACACGGGGGAAAGAGAGCAGCTTTGAGTTTGGGGTAAGGAGTCAATGCCATTTTTAAGAGCTGTGGATCGACCTTCTTTAGCGGTTTTTCCATATCTTCATTCTGAAGAACCTACATTGCAAGGAAGCGAAAATATTTCATTAGGAAGAAGAAACTGCATTAAGATAATAACAAAATAATCTCTGAATACATCAAACAAACTATACCTCATGGGAATTTGACATATGTCGACAACACAGTGCTTTAAGTTATAATAGGCATATCCTAAGAGGTATCCTATAGATATCTCTTCAACAGTACCTGATGTTTTAGGTTACTCTGCTATGTATCAAAAAGCTACCTGTATTAATAAATTCTGTTCCAACATGTGGTTCACTGAGCATTTTTCTTTTAAAAGTATAATAATTTATAATGTGCTTTTTGATCTCTGTATCACAACACAACTGGTTAACAACATAACCAGTAAGCTGAAGTTTTTGATATGTGCCTAGATTTTCAGCCTTTAAAAATAAAATTCTGGAAGCTGACTAACACCTACTCAGACCCAAGCAGAAGAGCAGTTCAGTTGCCCGTTGCTCCCTTTACGTAAAAACTACAAACGGCTACAGAAGGGGATAGTTGTCTAACAAATACAGGAACACCATTTTAAAAGTTTATTGAAAATATTTTTGCAAACTAAAACTATTTGAGGAGTATAAGTACCTACAAACACTGTCAGCTGTAACTGTTACGAAGGAGTTAAATACTCCAACTCACAGCCGCTGTGCCTTGCTGTTTCTAAACCATGTAACAAAAACCGCTCTACTCGCTTCATTCAGTCAACTAACACTGAAACACAGAACACCAAAACCCGATTTTTATATGAGAAGAAATTATATGGTGGCATTAATATATTTATTTTTGTTAAAGCATTCCTTTGAATTTTCAACTCCGTGTGAGAACTTCTCCAAAAGCTAATCAACAATTTGATCAATTTGATCACAGTACCTGATCAATACCTCCAGGTGCATACATGGTAGTAGCAAGTGCCAATAGCGTACGCCCTTCCAGCAGCATGCTGCTCACACTGGCTTGATTACTAGGAATCAAGATCTGAGCATTTGCTAGACTAGCTTGAAAAATCATCTTTGGATCTTAAAAGAAAAAAAGTAGGATTTAATTTCATGCAAAACCAGTATTAAATTGTTAAATCATGCATTAAAACTGTTCTATGACTATGAAAAAAGCTGAAATTTCTATGTTTTGTTGCTAATAATGATTTTTCTCAATTTACTTATAAATATGGATAAGTTGTTCTAAATTTTACCAGCTTTCCCCAGTTTCAAACCACGGTTTCACCTACACAGATTGATTTGGATTCAGTCCCACAGTTTAGAATTGTATCGGTCCTATTCTTTATCCTATACTGATCAATCACACTTTCTGAAAAAGCTTCTCTTGGGCTTATTTTTATCATTTGTTAATGTGTGATTCTACAAAAGATGAAAAGTTTTTTTAAAAAAAATGAAATGGGTTAGGGGCACAAATTCTACTCATTTTCAATGACAATAACAAAAAAAAAGCAAATACACAATCTAAGGAGGAGAGAAGTCAAAATGCACCACAAGAACTAGAGGAAGCTTTAATTTTAATAGTAAATGCATTTTCTTATTAATTCTCCTTCTGTTCAACCCGTTGGGAACATAATCAAATTGGAGGTAACGATGAACATACACAAAATAATTCTCACATATCTACAGCCTCCAAATCTTTATGTACAGTTTAAGTAGAAATTAAAATTCACATTTTAGAGATGAGGAACTGATGCACATGTAAATTATGCGCCATGGTCAAAAACGAGTTTGCAGCAGAGCAGAGAACTAAACCCGGCTGTGCCAAACACTCAGCTAGCAGCAGAAACACGGGAGCACCCCTGGAGCAAGGCCAGCCTCCTACCTCGTGGGTTACTGGCAACCCCTCGACACTGCACAAGGAATTCAAACCAGGGATGCGCTTCATGCAATTCCTTGTTATCCAAAATAGGGCAATTTGAAGGAGTTAAACTGGAAATGAGATAAGCAGCAGCACAGTGAAAAGACAGCATTTGTAACCATCCTCAGCCCCAACGTAACGCTGCACTAAAAATTAACAGCATCCGACTTGGTGTTACAGCGACCTATTTCACCGTTCTTAGGAAAGAGTCAAATCACATCACACTCTCTACAAGATGTACAGCTTTAGCTGATATGGCATCTCTGACACTTCCCTTCTTTAAGGTTCCATTTCTGCACTTGCTTGCTTCCGTAACTAAAGTAATTGTTTCCAGACCTGACAACCCCAAATGCTTTCCAAACAAGGGACTCGATTCACAAATACCACTTTGCATAGTCTAAATATTTTATGCAAACTAAAATTGATTATACAAAC
Organism: Charadrius vociferus; assembly: GCF_000708025.1. Lineage (NCBI taxonomy): Eukaryota > Metazoa > Chordata > Aves > Charadriiformes > Charadriidae > Charadrius > Charadrius vociferus. The sequence goes on from NW_009647679.1 coordinate 427,373, forward strand.
AAACCAAAAAAGATTTGTTGGCTTTTCTCTGGTCTGCTTCTCCTTCTTTCTCCTTCTCTTTCTCCTTCTTTCTCCTTCTCTTTCTCCTTCTTTCTCCTTCTCTTTCTCCTTCAAATCCCAACTAATCCTAATTTAGACAGAAACCAGCAATTCTTTTATTTGTGAATGTATCAAGAATGAACTCGTACTTGCGCTCAAGTGAGAGGGTTTCTGAAGATCAAGCTGGTTTGGCTCATGAAGACTGTACTGCTTATAACATTATACTATTACAACTATAATAATTTCCTTTGATGACTGACACACAAATTAATCCTGACAAGACAACCTGAAGAAAGCTTCAAAATACAGCATGAAACCTAACACACCGACCCACAGTTTTTCATTAAATGACACTGTTGTGACCCAAGCAGTCTTTCTCACCAAACAGCAAGGGCCAAGGAAAACTCTTACTACCCACTCTTAAACCAGTGTTTCATTATTTAAATCTGCACGAGATTTGCGGGATGAAAAGTGTTCCTACCTGTAATAGTCTAAATAAGTGTATAGCAGATACTGCAAATTATGTTCTAAACAGTGAAGGACAAAACGAGCATGGAAGTCCAAACCATTTGCAGCACTGTATTTTGGAACAGGGTGAGGATTTTGCAATACTCCCCCAAGGTAAGACAGTCTTTGGAGCAGAAGTTCAAAATCTTCCAACTCAGAACGAACAAAAATTCCATTTCTATCAGAAAAGAGAAAAAGCACATGCACGGATTAGTGAGCTCTCTCTTTAACAAGTTCTGAAGGGTGTTTTCAGTTCAAAATTAAAAAGCAGACCTTTCCTTCTAGGGCATTACTTCACCACCGAGGCAAACACAATGTTCCAAAATATGTTTAATAGTGCTCAAACAGTATTGTAGTTACTGGAGTTCACTGCAGAGAACGAGGCGTGAGGAGTGAAATGCTATGTGATTAGAATTTTCCCCCATGTATTAAAATGGGCATCAGGAATATAATGACTATGAAAGATCAAAGGGCTGATAGAGGATTTCTATTGCTCTCATGTTTCTTGCTGCTTTCAGATAACAAAAAGTGCAAGTACAGGACTAAAATTACATTTATTAATGGATTTGTGCTGTTTCAAAAAAGGGTACTAAATACAATATAAAAATTAATATGTATCAAAGATTTCCTTAACATATACTTCTACAACTATCTGATTTCGGCTTCACAGAAGGTAGAAAGGCAGTATAAAGCATTAAGGGCACGTACCTAGCCAGCTTGTTTAATATATCATTTCTCATATAGCTACTACACAACATGTTCCGGTCAATAATGTCTGGAGTAAGTGGGGGCCAGTTAGCTTGTTCACACAAAGGCCGGCTGGGCTCAGATTCTTCAATCCAGGAACAAATATTAAGCCAATCATGCTGGGCTGTCAAGTGCATCCAAAGAACCGCAGGATTACATGTCTTGAGCTCTGTGTTTCAGAAAGGCAGACTGATGAAACCAGCACAAACACACACTACTTCGGGAAATACTGACATTTCTTTATACATGTACATATTTTTAATGAACAATTGTAAATATGATGCTGAGATTAAGTATACTGTTACAGTTTGTTAGAGCTTTATGTTGGAAAAGCTAAATGTGATACTACAGCGTAATAAGCGTTACGGAAAACAGCAGAGTATGACATCTACAACAAGTGGCCACGCATTAGACAAGTCCCTTACAGCTAGTTTCCAATTCTTCTCTACAGCAAAAACACAGATCCCTGCCAGAATGCAACAGGACGAAAACACGTTTTACCCATTTTCACTGACAAAAAAATAAGTGACCTACTGTAGTAGAACACAACTTTAGTTGTATCAATGCCACTCCTACACAACTGCAATATACTATGCCAAAACCAGATTTTTAATCCACAATTTCTTTTAAATCCTTAGTAGCAGAATACTTGCCTTGGAGTGGTTTTCTGGGGAGAAGAATCATTTCCTGAATAAGCTCATCCCACCACTGAGCCCAGTTAAACATCACTCTGACTCTCCTATTGTGAACCCGACGTCTCTCACAATTCAGTAAGGAGTCTAGGACAGCTGTATGTCTGGAAGAGTCTTGCTCCTTTCTCCAGTTCTTGAAACTGCAATGAAATATTGCATTAGCACGTTTTCTAGTACTCATTTAAAAACAGTCAACAATCTAACAAATAGAAGATGATGAAAGGGTCAACAAATTTTCTTATTCCATTTTGAAGAGAGTTCTGGAAGTGGTAGAGGGACTTAAGCTAGAAGTCTGAGTGCATATGAGAGCAATGAGCAAAGAATTACCTCATTTTTCCAAACCTGACATAGCAAATGATAAGTATCATAACATTTTTACAATTATTTAACTGTAAATGATTTTTCTAGGTTACTTTAGTTTGCTGTATTATGGATATCAAAACCAGAGCAAACATTCCATCTGAAGATGTTTCATTTGATTAGTAATCCTAATAATATCATTTGTTATTAAAGATGCTTCATTTATGGTGGTGATGACATGAACAGAAGATCTCTGTTACACTGATGACAGTACATCATGACTTAGTCTGTAAAGAACATGACAGCAATTGTTACATTAATGAGAAAAGCAATCAGTTCCCACACTGACCCTTACTTCTGCAAACGAAGACCAGTGTGAAATTAATGAAATTACAGAATACTGTATTTGTTAGCATAGTAAATCATACGGAATGTAGAAGCCAGCATATTTGAAATCCTATTAATGTTATTAATTAATAATTTAAACTGATAACCCACATTACCTGGAAAGAGATTGAATCTCTTTATTTTCTTGGAAGGGTTCCGAGTAATAGCTTTCAACCTGATGCACAAAGTCTATCATTTTCTTCTCTTTTTCAGAAAAATAATTTTCTTCTCGTAAAACTTTCACCTTTAATTCAAATTAAAGTATTACCTCCAATTACAATTTTTATCTACTTATAATATATTAAAATTGTAAATGATCCTGCAAGTGTAAAGAGTTAACTAACTGTAGGTAAAAAGCTGGAAGCATCGAGGTCAATACACTTAAATTACAAGAGGGCCAGGACTTCGTCCTGTGTGCAAGCAGATGAGAACTAGACTAGAGCCAGAACAAAGAAATGACATTTTAACCCATTTTTACTTTAACTGCAAATACAAAAGAACACAGACATGTCAATGACACGTCTCAGCAGCTACACTGCAAGGATGCAGGGACAAAACCTGTTTGTTCCCATTCTGAAAGCGTGTTCAATACAATGCTTCCTCTCAGCACAAACACACACCAGACTTCAGACCAGAGAACATCCGCTAGGCAAAAAAAGCCTTTTCTACACTTACCAACAAATCTCGTACATGTTTATCAACTGTGTAGAAACATATCTTATGCAATTCCTCCTTCACATCAAAGCCCTAACAAAAAAGAAGATACTCATTGTATGCAAACTGTACAAATGCAGCTGTACATTGGTAGAATAAATGCATCTGCTTTCTTTCCGAAGCACACAACCTTTTACAAGCACGCTTGCGATATTCGCTTCACCAGTTACTAAAGATGTCATCGTGACCCAGTGATCCGCATGATGTCTCCAGCAGGTCTGGATATAAAATGTGTACCCTTTAATACCTGACTTGCCAGAATCACCTTTGCACTTCCCTGATGGCGACATCAGTTGACGCACACATTCATAAATAGGCTCCCTCAGCATTCTGACGGCAGTAGTGATCAAAGCAGTTCTTTACAAGAAGTTAACTTTCAGTGTAATACAAGCATGTGGTAGAATCAATACATCCATAAGACACGTAAATGCTCCCAACACTCTCAGCATTCATTACTTCGTTAGTCATAAAGAAGTGTTAAGAACTATCAGCACGCTTACTGAACACCTCTCACCATATTTCGTAAAAGTTCTGAGGCCTCTCTGGTATTATCCTTCAGAAGACGGTCATAGACCAGATTCAAACCTGTCTGAATAAATTCTTGAAAACTTTGAGCAGGATGCTGATGCATTCGGAAGAAGGTCTGGGCCTCTGGCATTTTGTTGCTTAAGATGGCCTCAGCGATGACTTCCTAAAAGGGGGAAAAAATGGAACAAACCGATCTCATTAATCTTCAGTGTTACTATCTTTATAATCCCTGTATTGATTTTTTTCCCCAATAGTTTAAAGACATTTCCATATTAATAATTTCCTTAAATATACTTAGTAAGAACAGTAAAAAATGGATTACTCATTTTTACCTCTGGTGTCAGTTTTTCCCACATGTGGCTTTCTTCTAACGCAGGCAGGTCTTCATCAAGATCACTTCCTGTGTGTACTGTACTTATTTGTGGTCGAGGGTATTTTCTTAGAAATTTTCTAAGTTTAATAATGTAATCAGTTAAAATATCTGCACCCTTCCGCAGGAATTTATCGGGTTCTGTCAAGAGCATCCAAGATATCAGTTAAACAGAAACGAACAATACAGCATTTTTAATTCTTAGCAACGGTGAATGCGTTCTCCTGACAAAAGTGTCCCCTGGGATTGTGCCATTTTAACACTTTACTAGTCTACCAGCTGTTACTCTAGTCTTGTACCTTTTAGGCTGTAGTTTCAGCAACAGTGCCAGCGTAACGAGTCATGCACTGCCACAGCCAGTCTGCAACCCCAATTGGACACTGCTTCTCGCTCCTGTGCCACCCCACAGGTTATACTGGGATGTGTGACTGTGTTGCCACACAGTAAATCAGACTGGGAAGTGCTCCAGACAAAAAATAACCTGGTGGGCTATTTTTCCAGCTGTATCAGTTTCTTAACTGGTCTATCCCGTTCCACAGCCACGTAAATATTTGTGCCAGAATATTTCAAGCGGTGGCACTGAGAAAAGAACGAGGAGCTGAGGGCTAAACTCAAGCCATTTCACTGCACTACCATCAAGCATCCAGCCACAGCTGGAAAGTCCCATTCTGCCATTCTTACGGACCCCACAACGATCCTGTTGACAGAATCCTGTCTGATCCGAGAGCCTGATCATAGATGTTTGGGCTAACACAGATACTGTACTCAGATTAACTTCTCGTGTTTCCCCTTAAATAATATCTTTCTTTCAGTTAACTCGAGCACATTTTTTTTGTTCATTCGAGGCAAATTTAGGCTTTTAATTAAAAAAATTACTTTTTCTTACTTACTTAAACAATGACACATTACATTACTACATATGATTCAAAACGAGCAATCTTACCCTCTGTGTGCACAAAAATTTCTTCAAGTTGCCCACTAAGGAAAGTCAACGTGAGGTTTAGCAGCTGCTCAGAAAAGTGTTTACTCTGAGGCTCCATATCATTTTCTCTGATTGCTGAGCAAAGCAAGTCTAGAGCTGGCCTCAGCTCTTCCAAATCTGCAATATTTGCATAAAAAGTTAACACATCTGCATTCTGCCATATGACCGATCACATAAATTTAAAATTTAGAGTTAAAAGTCACAGAGGCATGCTACAAAAATTTTCTAAAATGTGTCAAACAATATAGATCACATACTTTGCCTTCACATCAAAACGCTTATAATACATATGCCAATATCAGAACACGACAACTCCCCCCCATTATGCACCATTTCTCTCTTATTTTCCAGAAGTAGGGAAGCTGTAATATAGCATCATCCAAACATACAAGAGCACAGGCAATTCAGTTTGCTTGTACAAACACACAGCCATAAACAGAAAGGCAATTAAATTTAAAACTCCATGTAGCTCAGAGTATTTTACTTACTTTTCAGGTAAGACTGGGATGCACTCTCAGTAGACTGTTCAGGTCCAGAGCAGGGTGCAGACAGACTGAAAAGCCTTTCTTTGCTTTTTAAAAATAAGTCTACTGTGTCTAGTTGACGATTTTCCAAACCTGCCTGGACAAACATGCAGTAGAACAATTATGCATGTATTCTAAATATATATACTGCACTTTTGCTGCTAGTATTTTTAGTTCATACTGAGTGACAAAATACACATGCCGGAAAACAAAAGAAATTAAACTATGTGTGCAACACCTGTAGCCTGAAATAACGAGGTGACCTGTTCAGTTCCTGCCATGCTCCTTTAATAGGCTCTGCAGAAACCCTGCCCTGTATCTTCACAGACAAAATGCTAATTCAACAATTTGTCAAGAGTTTGATTTGGAATATAAAATAAGCCCAGTGAGAATAAAACTGCTGTGACTCTCCCACCCATCCGTTCACCTTCCATCACACCCTTCAAATAAAACCAAAAGAACCCTACAAATGCCTTCACCTAAGCTCCCTCCCTCCAAACACAACTGACAACACAGGCTGACAGCGTACGGAGTGACACTGCGGACAGGCTGTTGCACAGTCCCAGAATTCTGCAACAATAGTTTTTTTTAAAGAAGGATCTCTGTCATCTAAAAGTCATCTCTCTCTCCTCTAGAGCACTGAAAAACGGCAGAGACACAAGGAGATTTGTTTTGTAGTCTGGTACCTTAAAAATATTTTATCACGTATTGCTAAGGGACACCAGGCAACTTTTGGTAGGTTTAAGTTCTCCTCTTGGCCTTACAAGAGTGGTATGATAAAAACAAAAATCGAGTTCCAAGGAGTTATTTTAATATTTGACATTTCACAAGAGGAGAAAAACTGCGGCAGAAATTGCCAAAAATGCTTTTGGGTCCAATTAAGAGCAAGTTTGCAGCACTGCTTAGTTTTAAAAAAAAATATTTTTTTTTAATGTGCATGAACTTAGCTGCTGTATTTCTTCTTTTTGGTTACTCGGGTTTCTTATTGTTTAATAATTAAACCACTATTTTTTGCCCCTAGGTTACTAAGGCATGCTCTTAATTGTGTCTAAAAACACCATTAACATTGCTAAACTGCATTCATTACTGTAAAGAAGTATTTTTGTTACCCATAAGACATGAAACATTTATTTACCTCAAGCGCATGTATCGGAATTGAACATCGTTCCCATCCATTGAGATGACAAACAGAATCTACAACTCCAGCGCTGCCATAGATCATCAATCTATTCAAAAACTCCTCTTGAGTTAAACCAAATAGAACTAAGGAGAGACCATGCTCTAAATAAAAGAATCAAACCATAATTAAAAACATAGAAGCAAGTTGTGACACAGCAACATTTCTACCTACTGCCTCTCTTCCAAAATAATGACACAAAGCTGCAGTGGCTCCATTTGGATTTCACCTCCGCAAGAACGCAGTGGAAATTAGCCAACAGCAGCCAGGCAGACAAGAAAGCAGCTTGTATCAGAAGTCTACATCAGAACAATCATAAATCCCCCCTCACCTGTCAGAAGTAGACATAACGGCACCTCTTCACTGCAATCCACATACACACTATTTTTGCCGAAGTGGTAATATGTCACATCTTGCGACTCAAAGTCCCAGAGAGCAAGAGTCAATCCTTTGTCATTTGTTAGCACCACAAACAGGGCTTTAACTCCAGTTACCAATTTACACTCCAGTTTCACCACTTCTTGTGGTGCTTCTATGGGGATTTGTTTCCATTGCTGTCTTGTATCACTGCGGTTTGTACCATCGCTTTGTACCGGTTTGGGAGGGGCCCACGTAACAGCCCGTGGAACAAAAGCCACCATCTTCTCAGAATTTTCATAGATTTCAGGATCATGATCTTCCAGGTGGGTAAAAAACTGATACCAAGGCAAATTCAAGTCAGTCTCCAAATCTGGAGAACCTCGTCGTCTTCTTACTGTATCACAGAGCGAGGACAAGTGTGCCTTCCAGGACCTGGGGTGAAGAATGAAGCTACCTATAATACTAGGTATTAAGCCAAGAACAATGCAGTTGAATCAATTTTTAAAGTTTCCTCAGCCAAATAATATGCATTTTAAGCTTATAGATTCCATCCAGCACCTTGCATTTTAACCTTAACATGTCCTGTTCATTTCTATTTAAACACTGTTTGCAGCCAAGCTGAATGATCACAGCTGCATTAGCTGACGATGGCCATGAAGCTGAGCATTTTTAGTAGAAAAATGTTATTTTCCTCACAGAAAATGCCCCCATCAATTAAAAAAAAAAAAAGTATATTGAAACTAACTCCAGAATTGAGTATTTATTATATTTACATCAAGTTTTAATGAACATATTTTATGAGTATTAATACCTCTACTACTAAGAGTCACAACACAGTTAAAATGTTTTACATGACAACAAAGTATTTGGAAGTCCACATGCACTCATCTGTGCTAAACACACAACCAACTGTAAAGTACTGGAATATAAAAATCTGACAATACTGGTTCAAACTAAAGGTAACATCTGAAACAGTAATTCCTATCTGGAACCTGTTTGAGGACACATGTAAAGTTGTCTCAGCCCGCTTCATAACATCATCCTCACATTCAAAAGATTTAAAGCCGAATGAACTGATTTTACTTGCCACAACTAAAATAAATAAAAAAACCCATCAATAGTTTCTTAATCAATGATGTAAAAGAGGCAAACCCCAGCCTGTTTTATAAAGTATTTTCATTATGTACCTGTCTGTGCGGAAAGGCAAAGACAAAAGCTCCATGCTATAGTCAGAACAAGCGAGGTCGTCCTCATCAAGTCCTTCAGGAGGCTTCACCGGAAGACTTTCAGAATCTCTCTTACAGAGCAAATGCCCAGGGAACTGTCTGTAAAGAAATAAATGTTAAATTTCATCTCCCTCATAGATGTTTTAAGGTATTTTTTTTCCTTCATGTTTAACTCCTCCGGGAATGAAATTTGAGCAAATGGGAACTACCAGAGAAGCAGTTTTCTCTCAGATGAGTAACATCCAGAAAAATGTATCCAGGTAAACTATCAAAACCTGATGCTATTTCCTTTGAGGTGGACAACGCCTCTAAATTACAACATAGTCCTAATTTATCAAGCAAAATCAGTACAGCTGTATCAGAATAGTTTAACAACCCCATACTCTACAGTATTTCCAAAAGGTGCTACCAACCACCACCGGCACTGACAGCATGTACCCTAACCTGCCTAGAAAAAATATAAAGTCCAATACAACCTTTTTCTATTTGTTAAAGTGACAGAGCATAAATCGAAGGAAATAATAATGGGCATTCTTTAAAAAAATATGAAATTTCTGCTCTACCACAGAGCCAGAACTCAAAATAAAAAGCTGACAGCATCTCAACTATTGTAGGGCCAAGATTAGGCACGTTTTAATGTGAGTTGCACTCAAAACTTTCATTCCGCAATTCTGCTGCAAACATACCTGAAGTACATGTTGAGATCCACAGAGATGGCACAGTTGGAAGAACTGATGACCACAGCAACACTGAGATCATGCGACACTTTGATGGCAGTGAGTGGCGATGTGATAGTTGGACTCCCGCCCTCATCCTGCACGTCTCCCTGGTAGAGCGCTACGTTGACATTTGCCAGATTTGCACCATCAAAAGAGTCAAATACATCTTTAAACAGCGTCAAAGAAAACACCAGGCCTCAGACTGGCCAACAAACAAGAAATTACACAGAAGGGGAAGACGGTGAATTCCTGTTAACTTTGTGGTCCAAGCCAATCTCTGCACAACAAAACATCGAGAATCGTTTTTTCACAAAAGCATTCTAAGCTCAGCTAGAATCAGAGTGATTTGGGCTAGATGCTGGACAACCACACACCATCTCAAAAGAGTTAACTTATATTTGTCCCAGTTCACTTCGAAGCGTGTATTGACAGTTATATAATTAGGAGGAAAAAGTAACCTCACTTTATTGCTTTTTTTTTTTACATATGCGTCAGAAGATATTGACATAGAATAGGTTGAAGTTGAGCGCTTTGTGGAACAGTCTGCCAGGTCTGAGCTCCTGTTCTTTAGAACACAGAAGACAGCTATCTGGTTTCCAAGCTGTGATTCCCTGCATACCTGTAGCTAATATCTAAAGGATCTAATTAAGAAAAGAAAGGCTAGTGACTGTAGACTTAAGCCTGTTGTGCACAGAGCCATATAAAAACGCTGAAAACTGTTACTCCAGTGTGAAACAGATTTCCAGGGGCATGTTGAGAAACTACATTTGATATGTGACTACGGCATTTTTTACTAATTATTAAGTGCTATTAACTAGCACTTTGCTACACAACCCCTTTATTGAAAGCATTTTCAAAACTGACGCTTGAATTTCTTTCAAGAAATTTCTGCTTAACCCTGGCAGAAAAGAAAACCAACTTTGTTCTTCCAGATCACTTACACTGAGAGCTAATCTCTGCTGCAAAGGATACAAATCCAGCCAGAACTATCTAACAGAAAGACGATCTCCCTGCAGAAGCGCGTGTCTGTTATTCTTTCCAAAACTTGCGGAGGCAAATCAAGGGTAAAGCAGTCACATGTCTCTAAGGGTGAGCCTTTTCCAGGAAAGGTAAGACGCACGACAATAAACTTATTGAGTAGAAGTATGCATTTGCTGTTTTCAAACGATAGTATCCTCAAAGAGACAATTGAAGACAGACCTGTAAATTTAAAGATATTTTAGGATTATAGCAATCGCCTTCTTTTGATTTGTAAAAATATCTCAAGAAAATCACAGCTCAAATTCATTGCCTCTGCCACCATCTTAATAAAAGCTGGGATTGGCCGGGGAGGGGGGGGAAGCTTGTTTTGTTTTAAATCTCACTTTCTACATCAGAAACACTAATTTTAGAACTAATTTTAGTTTCCTAAAACAGGGCAGGCTTTTTAAGTGGACAATACTACGAAGAACACAAAAAATTATCACAAAGTAGTATTTCAGTCAGCACTGAAAATAAAAACTACCCTCTTCGGATATAAGAATACTTTAGTGAGGGAGACTGTTTCAGAACATGTAAAACATCAAAGACCTAGTTCCTGCAGACTCTGCATCCTAACTGTACACTGTGTTTGCTAATCACAGAACATAAAGTTAAACACATAATTAGTCCTTGCAGGATCAGAGTGAGGAGCCCCATCTCTGTTTTCTTCCCATCAATTCCAATATTAAAGGGAAAATCTGAGATAGCAGGGTTGCATGAATATGTTTTAATAAAGTTTATTTTTAACTTCATACCATCCAAACACCTTACAACAGTTTAATTCCCTCTAAAAACATCATCTTTGAATACAAAAATGTCTCATTATTTTTCAAGTTCATTAATACTGCTACTGACCACTTTAAATCAGTGTGAAAGTATTTGACACTTCCCTAGTGTTCAGCCCTACTGCCGTGTTTTACTTCATCAGCTGAAGCAGAATTAGACCTATAATTTCAAATATGAAATACACATTGAAATTTACTCACTAATGTTTTTAACTTCAAGGAGCTTTTTAAGTGTATCTTCCTTACAACTGTGCAGAGAAATTGGGTTGTATTTTCCGTCTTGTACAGTGAATTCATAGACAAACAATTCGTGACTTTTACTAAGAGCCAGTATTTTTCTCTTGTCTGCTTGTAGATCATCTTCTGTATTCTCCCACATGAAGCTGAAGATACAACATTCAGTATGTTTATTCACCTTATTCTCTTTCCACATTGCATACATTGAACAGTTCTGGAAGTGTGCGAATGATGGACAATATAGTTTTCATCTTTTGCAGTAAAGATGCTGCCACCGCCCCCTCCCTCCCCAATACGAAAGCATATTTCATCCCTAGCAGCGACTGCAATGCAATACAGCATCTGAGGAATCCCTGCTTCTCTTCCTCTCAAGAACACAGTGTTTTTCTACCCTTGTGTGTTTCTTTCCTTTAGTCATCCATGACACGTGCCATGAGTGATGCCAGGCTTCAGGACTTCTAAGAGGAGGACCACCAGCACTGCCAGCCAGGGAGAAGTTGAGCATATTGCCCATTTCCATCTGTTTTGCCTCCCCATTGCCTGGGCTGAGAAACTCTCCAGGTGCCTGTCTCCACTCCTGCTCTCCTGCGGAGAGGGGAGCAGGCAGAGCACAGCTAGATGGCCACTTAGGACGGTGCAGAGTGAAACATCAGACTAGAGCGCCGTAACAGTGCTGGCATTGCTTGACACTGCAGATGTTTAGAACTACAACGTGACTGTGGTTTTGACTCAGCATTAAAAACTACTGAAGCAGATTAAAAACATCTTGTGATCGCTGAGTGTCACGCACAAGAGCTTGCCCCTGACCAGCAGACAAGGAAGTCAAGCAGTCAGGACACTAGGAAATCCTATGCCAGCAACTTGACAAAACCAGATGAATTTTCTTCTTCTTTTCATTTTTTGATCTACTGTAATGAATACAACCACAACTAAACAAATAAGAAGATATAAATCAACATCCCCTCCAGCAACGGGATTTTAAGCGGAGAGCATCCCATTTCAGAGCGGGGTTTTCAAACCCCCCTCAGCTCCCGGGGCCTGCCCTCGCCTGTGCGGGACCGCTCTCCTTCGGGGAGCGCCCTCGGCTCCACCCCGCCCCCTGCCACTTACTCAGCCCAGGCGCCCGGGAGGACGCTGCCCCGGGCCCGGCCGCCTCCGCTCGGCACCAGGGACTCCAGGTAGATCCCACCAGGGACCAGGAGGCTGCCCACAGCGTCCTGACCCCTGCTCAGCCGGACCCAGGCCGCGTCCCGCAGGGAGCCCTGCGCCTCCCCAGAGAGGGGCGCCAGCAGTACGCGCAGCTCCCGCTTCGCCCCCGCCATCCTCCTCAGGGAGGGCCGCCAACCCCGGCCTAACAGCCACCCGAAGCCCGGCCCGCCGCCATCTTGGACAGGGGCAGCCCTTCCTTCCGGTCGCCTG
>NW_009647679.1:441498-453033 GCF_000708025.1 Charadrius vociferus
CTGGAGGGGTGGGTGCTCCTGCCGCTTCCCAGCTCCCAGCGGGAGGGAAGGGGCCGGGGCGCTGCTGGGGTCGCTCAGCCCCCGCGCCGGCGGAGGTACCGTCGTGTTTCATCACCTTAGGCGGGAGAGGAGCTGGACACACCTGGAAAGGCAAGTCGTTCCGGAAAGGTCAGCCGGGCAGTCCAGCAAAAGGGAGATTTCTGGTACTGAATCACTGAGGTTTTTGTAAAATATGGAGAGATTTCAGCTCTGGAAGTGCTGCACGAAGGATCTTAGAGGATTCCCAAAACGCTGCCAAGCTTCAAGGCGCTGCTATTTTGTAGGCAGTCAGGAGTAGCGTGAGGATCTTGTGCAGCACTGTACAGTTTCATAGAAAAAGAATAAAAGAGGAAAACAATGTAAAACAAACTCAATTTTAAAACTTGAGTGTTGTTTTAAGCATAGGTACTTTAAAACGTTAGTGCTTGTAAGTAGTAAGTTAGGTTACGAACCTTAGGCATGTAAGTAGTCCTCTTGATTTCAGTTCATCTGTAGGGTTATGCTTGTGCAGGATCTTTGCGGAACTAAAGCATCTGTCTGTGTAAAATTTAGATTTAAAAGACCAGAGACATCCATGAAGTACTGCTGAACTAAATCAGCTTTACTGTTCCTCTCACTGCTTGGTGACGTAACTAATTTCTTCTTTATGTGTGCCTTTTCACATAGAAAGAGGATAAAATTTAAAAATAGAGGAAGAAATGTATCAGAAATTACAAGGAAATGAGATAATGAAGATAATTCTGTTGTATGTGTATATGAAGTCGTTTCACTTGGACTAGATGATCATTGTAGGTCTCTTCCAGCTGAACTATTCTATTCTTATGGATAAAACACCACAAGTCATTCCAGTGAGAATTCCCCCGCTTAAAATCAAGTGGGGTTAGATGTTGCAGGATCAAAAACTTTTTCTTTAAGTAGCCTTTCTGTTTTCATTGGGGTGGTTTGTTTGGCTAGACTTACGCAGTTGTCTAAAACTTCAAGCGAGAAGTGATACTAGAGGCAGAACAATGGAAAAAAGGGTAAAAATACCTTTTAGCCATCTGACAACTGAGGCTATTAATCTGTTTGCTCGAAAACATTCTAAGAAAGCTAGACAGCTTGTTTGCTTTTTACCATCATGATTCTTAATGTAATTGAGGGGACGTTTATCAATTCTTTGGGAACGTGGAACAAATAGCGTTGTGGCATTTACTGTGCCTTCTAAGTTTGCAGTTCAGCAGCATCGCATCCTTATGATTTGGATAGAGGAACAGGCTGGGGGCTTCAGAATGGTTCGAGCAATTATCTGCTTCCCTGGAAATTAGAGAATGGGGCTCAGTTCTCTCATTCATCCCAAATTTTGTTTTATGGTATGATTGATGACACCTTACTTTGGACAGCAAGTGCTTCCCAGCCGTGCTGAAAGGGTTACCTAGGTTTCGAGAGCAATTCAAGTAGGAGGGCGAGAGCTTCGGAGAAGGTGAGGTGAGCACCAGGAGTGAAAGCTTGTACAACTGTACAAATATAAGTCTTTTCCTCCCTCACAGGTGAGAGACTTTAGGGTATGCCTGCACGGATGGAGTCCAGACAGACATGAACTACCGTTCCTGCCCGCTGGCTGCCTGCTTCCTTCCTGCCTGGCAATAATATAGCAGTATTAGTGCCGAGTTGTACTACGCCCATGATCCCTGCTGAGAGGCTGGGCCCATCAGCTTCGTGGCAGGAACGCACTGAAAGCAGCTTTGCAGCTCCCCAGTTGAGAGCTGGGTGGGTCTGTCTGTACCTGAAGATATAGACTGAAGTAACTTGCCATCCTGAAGGCTGGTGTCATTTTGCTTTCGCAATACAGTTAGCTGCTGTAGTAGAGCTATTGGTAGGGCTAGACTAAAAAGAAAATCACTTCAGCTAGCTAAAAATATCTTCCCTTTCTTTTTTTTTCCACCTGTTTTTTTAAACTGATCTTAACCTGTATCCCTTTAGTTAACTTTTTTGTACCAGACATGCTCGTACCCGTACTGGCAAAGGGGAAACAGCTGTATACAAGGCAGAAGAGAGTGAGAGGTGACAGCTGGGAACTTCCGAGGTTTGGCTTCCACTGTCAAAATTGCTATCTCTTCAAGTTGTGCCGTGTACACGGCACAGATGTGAATAGGCGAGAGGTCTCACGGCCTTGCCTTCTATGCTGCATTACTCAGCAAACGCATTGAAATGCAGAGACTTATTTTTTCGGGCTCTTAGGTAATTTACTGAATTCATGTACTCTCTTGTGCATTATTTTTTGGTGTCCTATAATCAAATATTGTAGCTTTTATTGAATATTACTTTAAAATCTTTTGCTCTATGGAAAAGCAACAATAAATGTACTTCCGTATCATTGTACGATGAAACAGAATTAAGCTAATCCAGAACACATTGCTTCTCTAAAGGCATTGCTGCTTGTCATTTCTATACAGGTATATTAAACCTAGTTGATCCCCACATTTTACAAGCTGAGGAAGTCACCACTGATATAGATAAATATGAATTAGTGCATCATTTTTGTACTGGCTTTCCTTAAGATGTCTTCAAAAATCTTACCTGTGAGGCCCAGCCTGGGAAGTGGAGAGAAGATGAGAAGGAAATCTGACTTGTCTTAAGTTAGATTTTGAAAAAGCTGAAAGGCCAGCAAACCTCTCTGAAATACTGTCTCTATCTGTATCTTTTAGATAGGCTAATACTATATGACCTGTAGTTCTGAAGGTAATACATATCCTGTAATAGGCATGCTTTGATTTCTATTTATTATAATGGGACTGTAAAAATGATAGCAAGTTGAGAACTGGAATGTGAAAAATATGTGTACAGTGAACAACAAACGCCTCCATTTGCCCAGTTCTGAAGCAACTCACGACGTAATGTGTCACTGATGTTTACAGCTCTGTCTTTTCTGAAGAGGAGCAAAACAAACAATGCTGGGAAGATGGTGTCTAATAAAATTACCTTTTATTAAATTCAGGAAAGCTGCTTTATTGTCGGTCGCTTGTCTTCTCTTTTAGATATAATCCGTACTATCCGAGACCCGGAGAAGCCTAATACTTTAGAAGAACTGGAAGTGGTAACGGAAAGCTGTGTTGAAGTGCAAGAGATAGGTGAAGATGAGTATCTGGTTATCATCAGGTTTACACCAACAGTACCTCATTGCTCTTTGGCTACTCTCATTGGTAAGATTTCTGTCTCCTTAAATCTGTAACAATGAGCGTAAAGTTAATTTTAAGTTGTCTGAATAACATCAGTCTTTGTTAAAGTTCAGTATGGCTTTGCCAGCAGTTTGACCAGGAATTTCGTCTTAAGAACCCTACTAGTGATGCAAACAAACAAAAGCCAAAAGAAATGTGGGGACATCCATCTGTTTTTATCAAGTTAGGGAAACTTCAAAGACAAGCTCTCAAAAATCTACTGGGAAGTAATATGGAATTCCTTCTTTATATTCTCCAAATTATTTTAGTAAAGTTAAATTGAAAATTTGTCAGGTATTAAATAAAAAAAAAAATAAGGTAAAACTTTGTAATTGTTTCCCTTATCTTTCCCTTACCTTGTGGGCTGTTCTCCATTGCCACACGTGCAAAGAACCCCACATGCAATCCAAGATTTTAAAAAAAAAAAAAAAAAAAAAAAAAAATCTGGACTGTTAGGAATTTGAAAGCAATTAAGTTGAATGAGAATGTACACTGCTTATTTTGCTTTTTTTCTTCCTTATTATTTGTGGCGAGATCAAATCTGAAAAGCCACATCTGAGATCTCTGAAATGATTTGTTTCAACGTGCCAAGGTTAGCAACTCTTACCGTTATATATCAATACTAAGATTTCTAAGTGTATTTTAAATATATAAGGGAAAATAAGTCTTTAGTTTAATGAAGAAGTACATGTATTTATGCCCAAATAAACTCTTGCAGCTTTACGCAGAGAGTAAATTCTAGGTAGTAAAGCATTAGCATGCCAAAGAGTAATAACTTATTTGCAGTTTGACCCTGTTAGGAATGTGAGTGGGTTAAGGCTCAGACCTGAGCATCGGTGATGTACATGTCAAATCTTAAATTTCATGCAAATCACGTTCTCAGCACTTAAATGTCAATCAGGTCTTTGATGTCTGCTTGATGTTGCAGTCGTTATCCGTATTGCGTGACCCCTGGAGCACAGTTCCTCGTGCTGTTACAGGGAAGGGTTATGGTAACTGTTTTAAATAATTGGGTAGTATATGTAAGAACGTAGGCAGTAAACAGGTTTGGTCGTTTTTTTTCCAAAATTCCTTATCTGTACGGAGTACTCTAAGCTGGTAGTTCTTTTTGGGAATGTTTGCTGTTGCCACTGGCTCAGCCTGAGGACAAACTGGGGCTGCCAGGCCCTGTGGGGAAACTGTAATGGACTCGTGGCAGAGGTGTCCCCAAACTTGGGTCTCGCTCCCAAAGGTGAACCACAGCACTCCTCTGTACGTTAGGTGTTAAATAGGGACATTATGAGCTTGAATTGCCCCTGAGTCATTGGAGGCTTGTGGTCTTCAAGCGATTTATGTTGGATTTTTTTAATAAGTGTTAGAAAACAAACCAAGCGTTCTTCTCAGTACGGGTGCAGCCACAGTGAGAGCTGGGAAGCTCTATCAAAAAAATAGAAGAAAGCTGGAAGTGGAGAACTTTGTCGGTATTTAGCGTTTCTAGGAGGTGTGTAGAGACCAGAGACGTCCTACGCTTGTAAGGCAGGTGTGGGCTTAACTGAGAAGCTATGTCCAAAGGGCCAAACCACGAGTTATTTAGTCTCCTCTGGCTTCTGCTGCTCAGAATACAGAAGGAGAAGGTTGTCAATTTTGCTGGTGTTTTTTGATTGTTAAATGTGGATTCTCTGAAAATGCACCTCAAACCTTGAATTTTATTAGAAAATCTCTTCTCTCTTTTGTTTAAACAGGCCTTTGTTTAAGAATAAAACTTCAGAGATGTTTGCCTTTTAGACATAAGGTAAAGTATCTGTTCTAGAACTTACTTTAAACGACGTGAATGTATGCCAAGTTCTCTGTAAGAGAGCGTATACTGCAGGATCAAGTAATTTGCAAGCCGTGATTAGGACTGGGGTCTTCTTAAAGCTTGCTGTTTGCCTATGGAGGGAGGGAGTGTTGCAGTAGTGTAGCACCTGAAGGGATCTGTGAATAGCTGTGGCTCTTCCTTTGCTTTACTAAAGACCATTTATTGCTGCCGTTCTGAAATACACTGTGTTTCACGGGATTTCCTCGCCAGCTGTCATTTGGGTTCTTGCTTGGTGGAGGAGAGGGTGTTTTCAAATCCAATGTTACAAGGCATCCAAGTCATACTTTTGCCTTGGTGAAAACAAATTTGGCCTTCTGCAATATTTCAATATACCTAAGTATCATAAATGTAAAATATTAATAGTTACTGACTCCGCTGTACCGTTTGGGATATCTGAGAGTTCTCTCCAGTGGACCAACGCTCTGTGAGTGAGCCCTGAAAGCAAGAGAGCTACCCTGTTTCCAGCTAGAAACCGGTTAAGGAGAGTTCCACTACTTTATGTAGGCGTCACCTAGGAAGGAAATCTTCAGAACAGGTTCATTAGAGTTTAGAAGAACTGCAGAATTCAAAACTGGAACTGCGTTGAGGGAATCTCTCTATGACCTGTGTCTTAGGAACTCTTGTGTAGATGGCACAGGGGCCTGACCTGGTCAATATGCTGTCCCTAGCGGGGGCCAGCCCTGGCTATGCTGCTGGAGTGTAAGAAACTATAGAGGAAATGAAGGGTTAATATATCCTTAAAACTGTTTTGGTCCCACCAGGAACTAAGAGCGGATCCTCAATGACAAACATAGACTTTTCTAGACCTTTGGAAACCTGCCTGAAATAATTTCATTTATAAATTCATTAGCTTAGGATTTCTGGTATTGATTTTTTTTGCTGTGGTTATTTTGTTTTTCTAGTCGCTAGCTTCATCTTTCCAATTAAACAGTGTAAAGTGAGACTCGTATTTCTAGAAAATTACATAGACAGGGATTTGCTATGCTGGGCACATGGTAACAAATAGGTTTAGCTTCAGTGAGATAAGGTAAAAAGCGTAGGATTTGTTTACTTGGTTTTCCTTTGGTACATCAGTTTTATGAGATCTCCCTGCAGTTTAGCGGGGGGGGAGGGTTGTTGTTTTTCCCAGGCCTGTTAAATGTGATTTAGGTCTGGTTAGATTCTAGTCTTATAGTCTGTTCCCATGCAGGAAATGGATACTGCATTACGCTACCGTTTTCAAATAGAATAGTTGTGTTTCTCATTATTGAGCAAGACTGATTAGGAGTACCTTATTAGGAATCTCTTCCCAAGGAAGCGCTTAGCTTGCGAAAGTGGCACTTGCAATTTTGGTGGCTGTTAACCAAATTGTTCCTGGTTTGTGGCCTGCAGAGAACTTGTTGGGAAAGCAGTGCCGATTCTCCGCTCTTTTCCCAGTTGCCTAACGGCAAGTACCTTGTCACAAGAGCAGCTGATGTCGCTGAGGAATGAATGCCTCCACAGTTTTGAAGAAAGATGATTGGGGCCTCTCGGAAATGGGGGAAGAGATTGTCTTGTGATTGTGTTGCAGTGAAGTCTAAGATCAGCTCTTGTCATTGATTTCTGTTGTTTGTGAACAGTTTTAAAAGTATGAATTACATGCGTTGTATGTGTATTGCACAATTTTTTTCTTCCAGTAATGGAAATATTTAACTGTTAATGTGTGCATCTAACATTCACCATCTCTTCTCCAGCTGGAAATCTACATATCCGAAGGTACACATTCCACTGAAGAAGACAGTAAGTAGAGTTTATGAATGAGTGAGACTGTGGTTGTGGTCTTTGAGAAGTCCTTTTCAGAAATGAATACATTGGTAAAGCTTTAAAATGAAACATGTGGCTGAGGCTGTTTCAAAAGCTGCATTGGTACCGTGAACGTCTGCTTCTTGTTGTTGGGTTGTGGGGTTTTTTAAACAAACCAACCCCACAGTTCTTGCAGGTATTGAGTTGTGTTTATAACAAAAGAAGTTGCTACTGTGCGGCTGAATAACTAACATGAAGAACCTCCTGCCTGGTTGATCTCGCTATCTTAACACCATCGTAACAAAAATATATGTTCCTCAGTCAATGTTTAAAATAAATTTTACGGGACATTGAAATTCTTTCAAAGCTATAGCAAATCACTGTCTTAAACAGCTGTTAAAGCCTTTGTCCAGGCAGCGTCCCAGGCTTTTTTGTTCTTCAGCATTGGATAGCTTTGTATGGGAAAAACCGGTTCTTTTCTTTCTTTGAATGACTAGGAATGGAACCTGGAAAACTTGGACTACTGATTTGTCATGAATTTCACACTTGATTTTAAGACATGTCATTAGAGCGTCTTGCGTTCAGAAAAGTCACGAAAATGCTTGGGTTCTGATTAAAAGAAAGCTGACACAATGTGCTGTTACTGTACAGCAGCATTTTCTCAGTCTGAGCTGGGCACTCGCTGGGTTTGGAAAATCATCACTGCAGTCTGATATCTGGCCTTTGTCACGTTACTGATGCAGTATGTGTAAAGTACCGCTGAAAACTGCTTCTGACATTACTTTTCGTGTGATGTTTTGCAGTCAACAAGCAAATCAATGACAAAGAGAGAGTAGCAGCTGCGATGGAGAATCCAAACTTGCGTGAAATTGTGGAGCAGTGTGTTACAGAGCCTGACTAGTAGCTATAATACCCACAGAGTTATCATTTTGATACATTTCTTAAACTATCTTTGTTTAAAAGAGAAAAGAAAATAATAATAATCAAGGCCTTGAGTTTAATACTTGAGTTCTTTTTATCTTCCATATGTTTTTTAAAAGAAATTGTTTATAAGATAGATTTAAATTATGATGATTAGTCTCTAAAATAAAGTGGTGTATAGTGTTAAGAGTTTGTAATTTCTGGTGTCCAGAGAAATATTTTATGATTAAAAACAAAACAACACATATGTATTGCCTTCTGATAGACATTGTGCTATAAATTCAGTTTTGCAAGTTAAATTTCTACATTGTTTCAATTGCTGCACTGTAAAAATAAAACAGATTCTTGTACTGAAGTGCTGCTTTCAGAGTTCAGACATTTTCTTATTTTCTTTTTTCTTTAAGCTTAGGTTTAGCTTTCTGTTAGAGAAGGAAACGTCATTCCGCTCTGTTGTTGACAAACACATTAAAGCTGAAATAAATTCAGAAAAAGAATTTGGAACCAAGGGACTGGACTGGAACAAAATAGATTTTGGTTTTGTATTTTTTTTTTACTGGGACACTATTCCTGCTAAATATTTGCTTTTTTCCTCTGGAAGTACATGTTTCTGATTCTGCAGGCTTTGCTTTATAATTGTCCTGGGGGTAAAGCGTTCCTGTGGACAAGATCTCGCCACCTTCACCCTGCTTTTTCTTACGGCTCGCCTGCAGCGCGGAAGGTGAGAGAACCCCCCAGCCCTTCGTCCCTGCGGTTCCCGCTGTCCTCTCTCTTTTTGCTGCCCCCTCGCTAACCTTATCTGGAGCGTCCGTGGGGTTGCCAGCTCTCGCATGTTTGCTCACGGGAGAAGTTCCAGTGGATTTGACCGTGGATTTACCTTTCCCTGAAGAATTCGGCAGGTATTTCTCGCTCGGCTCTCCTTCTCCCAGTGGAAGTGATGCTCAGTATCTGCCGTGCAGCCACAGGAGGGCCGCGGCGCTCAATGTGTGCGCTGGGGCAGAGGCTGCTGCCGCCCATCTCCTGCCCCATGGCACCCGAGAGGCTGTGCGGGTATCCCGTGGGGGTGGTGTCCGCTCAGTGCGCAGTAGTTATCCCTGCAGTGGTTCACGAGGGATTTGGGGAGCCGTTCCGCCGTCAAACAGCAATTACTCTTGTGGGCTTGTATTTGGTGAAACGGGGAGGAATCCTTGGAGTTCAGTGCAAACATCTGTTGAGATTTCGGGGATTTGTAACCGCTCTAATCGTAAGCCCCATAAAGCTTTCCTGGAGGCACGAAATGATTGAATGGGCTCCGGCTCAGCTACGTGTTATAAACAGCGGGGGGAATTTTTCTCTTTGTAAAAACAGTATACTGACACTTGTCACAGCTGTGCCAACAAGAGCTTGTAATCTCCCTACTTTCAGTGCCAAAGTCATCTCCAAAAAAAAAAAAAAAGGGGGGGTGGGGAGAGCAATGCCTTTTTTCCACAGGTTACTGCACATCTGCAGAACTGTCAGTTCTAGCGTGTGTGTGTAAAATTACTTTCTTAACTAGTTACTCAGCTTCAATTACATTTTGCTTAAATTTCAAAAGCTTTTGTGCCCTCATTGCTCACCCTGAATTTAGCTTGAGGGAAGTATGGATGTCCTTAAGCAGCACTTTCTGCGGAGGCTTCTGTAAAGTGTAATTAGATATAAGCTTATTGCTGTGTCGCTACCTCAGGTGTCCAGCAGGATGTGAAGGGAATTAGCTACTTCATGTTTGCGTGGGAAACTAAGAACTTGGTACTGTTTCCAAAATAAATAAAGAACCCACAGACTTTTTTTTTTTTTAAATCCTACTTCAGGCAAAACCTAAAATCTGTGTATTTAGACTCCTGCTGGAGGGGTCTGTCATGAAGTGTCCCGCAAGATGCATTTTGCAAGGTTTTCTTTTGGTCTCTGTGGGTGGGATGGTGGTTTTTTTTCAGATGCATTAAATGGTATCTACTTCTGTAAAATAATTTATTTTCTATGAGAAGCAGGTGGAGATGTCTTCCTATGATAAAGTTCCCAGTTTAGCTGTGCCGTGCCATTAAAACAGAAGTATGGAACAAGAGTAATGTTTTTCTTTCCCACTCTTCACTCTGTAATAAGCTAGTTCGATGGTAAGCATTACAGATGGTAGTTGCAGTAAATGCAATTAGCAGTTCCGTTCAATATAAAGGATTTATTCTGTGTAGTTACTTGTCATCCTCATCAGCCCAGCACTTCTAATACAACTCTTCTTCCAAAAATTTTTGAATTGCTAACCCATGATGTGACACTTGTGCTGTTCCTTGCAACTTCTGGGTCTGTTTATTGCTCCATAAGACTCGCTGTCACGCGTCGTATCCAAAACAGCTTCAAGGCAATGTCTGCAATCTGCACCAAGTCAGTTTAAAAGAGAAAAATACTTCATATAGAGGAGTCTCTGTTTCCAGTTTAAAATTAAATCTAAACTGGCTTTGCTTCTATTAACTAGAAGCAATCTGTCTTTTTTTTTTTTTTTTTCCTTTTCAAAAGGGATAAAACAAAAGCAAAGGATTATTTGATGGTTACTGATTTCTGGAGAGAAGGAAATGAGCAGAGCTAGAAATGTTTTGGATGTGTTCTCCCACGAGGGGGAGTGTTTAGGAAAGATCACAGAATGGTTTGGGTTGGAAGGGACCTTAAAGACCATCTCGTTCCACCCCCTGCCCCGGGCAGGGCCACCTCCCCCCAGCCCAGGTTGTTCCAAGCCCCGTCCAACCTGGCCTTGACCACCTCCAGGGATGGGGCAGCCACAGCTTCTCGGGGCAACCTGCCCCAGGGGCTCACCGCCCGCACAGGGAGACAGTTCTTCCTCACATCTCATCTCAATCTGCCCTCTTCCAGTCTGAAGCCATTCCCCCTCGTCCCATCACTCCATGCCCTTGGAAAAAGTCCCTCCCCAGCTCTCCTGGAGCCCCTTTAGGCACTGGAAGGGGCTCTGAGGTCTCCCCGGAGCCTTTTCTCCCCCAGGCTGAGCAACCCCAGCGCTCTCAGCCTTTCTCCGTCGGAGGGATGCTCCAGCCCTTGGATTGTTTTCATGGCCCCCTCTGGACCCGCTCTCTGTGTCTGGGAGCTTTCAAAAAACCTGTACTCATGTTCTTTCTTTTTATTTTTCCTTTTTTGTTGCTTAAAATCAATTCTTTGTGTCTCGAAGGGAAGCCTAGCGTTTGCAGCAGGTGCCAAACCCAGGGCTGTGTGCCGGGTTGTGGCGCGGTGCCGGCGCAGGGGCTGGCTGGGAGCACCGGGGCTGCTGGCGAGGGGAGGGTAACCACAGCGCACACGCTGTTACTATTTGCCATTTGTCTTTGCTTTTTGTGGGTGTTCGATAATGGTCCAAGATGTAAATATATGGGTGCAAAGATAGTTTTCTTTATCGGGGTTCCAGGTTGTGGTGGTTGAAAGCCGCACTGGGGAGCGGGGAGTTGTCCCGCGGAGTTGTCCCTCTTTATCTTCCCAGTCTGTGTTTTACATTCTTTGCCTTTAAGCAGAAACTTTCTCAGGAAACTTTCATCCCTTGAGAAAACTTATTTGTTACCACCAGACATCCCAAAATAGCGCTTACGTGCCTTTTTTTTTCTTTGTCTCCTGCCATACCAAAACTCCCAGGTGCGACCGTTCATGGCGCTGCTGCGGGAGATGGGGGAGGTCGGGTTCCAGGTGTGGGGCTTCAGCGCAGAAGAGGACCCCAAAACCCTCTGAGAGGTTTGTAGCGAGAGAGGTATTCAAGAATACTGAGTTTGAAGACAGATCTGGGTT
>NW_009647679.1:453055-462675 GCF_000708025.1 Charadrius vociferus
GAGCGGTTCTGTCTGGTTCAGCGTGCGGCAGGGGTAAGTTGTGCCCCAGAAGTGCATTTCCAGTATAAAAGTGAAATGCCTCTGGTGTTGGGAGTTGTTTGGGTGTGAGGGGCTCCGACCTCTGCTCTTTGGGGGGGTTGAAGAAATCTCCGGGGCAAAGCTACTTGTGTCAAAGTGCTGGTGATTGACAAGACAAATTTTGCGCAGTCATTCTAGCCAAGCCTTTTTTTTTTATCTTTCTGATATTTTAAAGCATTATTTTAAAACATTATTTGGATAAGAAATGTAAACACAACTGTTTGCCTCAGTTGGTATTTATTAGATGAGAATATTTCTTGTCCTGGGTGGATTTTCATGAAAATACTTTGTTCAGCACTGTACAAGGATGCCATTTAAAATTGACTGAATAATCAAATAATGTCCTGCTGTAGTAGGCCGATAAACTGAATGGATATTCTTTTCCACTTGATAACAATTAAAAAAGCAAGGAAGTTAATATTTTTGTAGCACAATACAGCATGTTTGTGACGGTTCCATGAGCTGTTGCAGCTTCTTTCTTGATGGGTCTACTCCCACATAGAAAGCATCAAGAGAAAAATGAGAGAATCTTGTTTTGATTAAATGTTCCTTATGTCAGGCACGTGTGTCCTCCCGCCTTTGCGGGGACAGGAGAGGCGCTGCTTGTCAGGACTCGGGAAAGGAAGGAAACGGGCAACGGTTTCAGCCGCTCTGCACTGACATTACCGTAGAGCTTTAATCGCAAAGAACTGGGGGCTGTCCGCTGCCCCCACTGCCTCCAGAGAATAGTTGCAGGAGGGGAACATCTCTAAAGTAATGCTTTTACACACAGTGGGAGGATGAGGAGAGGTTTTGCACTTCCCCACCAGCGCTGAATTGTGCTTCTGTATCACCGGTGTGCCCGTGCGGCGGGGCAGCCGCTCTCCCTTCCCCCGGCTGGGGCTGCGCGCTCCTCGCAACGCGCCGTGGGACCTTATCCTCCGGCCGAGGACAAGCCCCGGCACCTCCTCGCGAGGAGCTCAGCGGCATGCAGGAGAGCAGCGCTGCACACAGCTGTCTGCATGTGTGGCGGGTGCAGGGGCCTCATCCCATCCCCATCCCCATCCCCATCCCCATCCCATCCCAGTTTTGACCAGGGTCATCGCGCCGATGTCCGTAAAGATCCATCTTAGGACTTCCCTGCAAAATCAGCAGCAGATCCCCGACCAGTCCCTGAGTGCCCCGGTGACATGAGGAAGGGAAGCGGTGTCTCGGTGTGGGAGGGAGAGCCGAAGGGCGTTGCTCGATGGCGGAGGCTGTCCCTGCTGACTTTCTGGGAAGGGACTGATGGCCGCCCCGAAAGGTGCAGCTGCTTTTCCTGTTCCGTACTTAATTTTGCCGTGGTCTGGGGACAGCTGTTTGACAGATCAGTTTTCATTTGAACATCGCGTGCCGAAGGAGGCTTCTGCTGCACTCGTTTCCGGGGGGTGCCAGTGGGTGCGCAGGAGGGAGGGCGCTGCCCGAACCCGCGCGGTTGCGTTGTGGGATTCCCGGTGCCCCTGGTCTGCTTGAAGCCTCTCGACCATGAGCAAAACCTCCCGCGAAATTCAGCAAGCTCCGGGAGGGTAATTTCTGCTCAAATGACACGAACTCTGTTGCCATTTAAATGTAAGTGTATCCTTCAAAACACCATGAGAAAGACCCGAAATCCCCCTGGGGAAAGGCAGAGGCTTTTCTGGGGGAGGGAAATGGCAGTGATTCAGTTTATTTCTCTAGAAAATTGAATCCCAAGAGGGTTATCTTATTCCATTTCCTGATCCAATACAAAAATGCTCCAAGTCGTGCTTGCAGAGCCTCAAACCCGTTTCAGATAACCTTTAATCTAAATAAACAGCTCCTGGGCTGTGATCGGGTGGGTGAGGGGGAGATTTGCGGAGGCGGCTGTGGGCGGCGGGCGGCTCTTCGCTGCGCTCTCTCTCTGCACGGGCACTTGGAGCCCCTCGGGATCCCCCACGCCGCTAACGGCATCGGGCCAGACACGGCGAAAATATTTTTAAATGCCAATATGGAACTTCAAAGCGTTGTTTCTCCAGCGGCAGTGCTGGTTTCAGCTTCTTCGGATGCCCCGAAGCTGCCGGCCCCGCAGGGTCGTTGCCCCGCAGTCCGGTGGAGCCCTGCAGCTTCCCCGAGGGATGGATTTGGGTTCCGAGAGCTTCGTGTGAAAGCAGGAACCAGCTCGTGGTTGAGCTGCAATCGCTACTTCTGCTATGGGGCAGTCGCTGATGGAGCTTGTGAGCTGATTGTTTGTAAAAAGAACTTCTGCAGGAGGACCGAACTGCTGCCCGGAGGGGGCTTCAGCGCTGAGGACCCAGTGGGTTTTGAAGCGTTACGCAAAGGAGTTTGTTGGTGTTAGTGACACCCGGATAAAGTGAAAAGCAAAACATCTGCAGCTTGTTTGGCTCCTCGAGAGGCGCAGGTCTATTTCAGATTACTAAAATGGATTTTTCCAGATTATGTTTCACTTGACAGATGATCAAAAGCTGCAATTTTCTAGAAACACCGTACAGCTGAGCTCTAACCAGGCCAGCAGAAGTAGCTGTGGCAAAACATGATTTCAACCATATAGTGTAATTTTTGGTCACGGCTTTGCTGTGTGCCCCGGGGCTTTCACCGCTCGCCAGCACAGACCTGTGCTACTGAACATGCGCGTGTGTCCGGCCAGGAGCCACCGGGGACCGGCTGTCCGGGGTGAGGTGCGTGAGCAAGACCTGCTGGTGCTGGCAGAGGATGAAGCAGTGAGTTATTCCAACCGAGGCGTTGGGGAGCCTTTGCTTAAGGAATGAAGTCTCAGCAGGCCGAAAGCGAGAAAACCCCATACAGAGAGGATGCAGGTGGGGATTGCCCTGTGCCCGTCGGACCTGGAAGGGCTGTACCGAAGTCCTAACCCTGGCACAGAAAATAGCAATTCAGGAAAAGCGGACTTGTTGTTTAACTTAGAGCTAGATTAAGGCACCTCCCTCCGCTTCTGTCCCTCGCAGGAGAAAAAACCATCCCTGCCCAGAGTGTGTTTTACTGCCCGGGCAGCTCGGCTGACTTTCTGAAATGTGAGGGAAGGAAGAAGCGCGCATCGCTGTGTCGGCACAGCGGGGACACACGTCCTGCGTTACAACGCTGCTGCTCTGAAGAGGTTACAGCAGACGGATAAATACCCTCCGGGGATGTGGCAGATGGACCTGCCAGCGTGCGCACGCCTTAGCTGGCCGCTCTTTTCCTGGAACTTGATATTATTTATTTTTTTTTGCTTTCCAGCGATGGGGCTGATGTTTTCCTTTCAGAATGAAGATATCTGCTGGGAGCAATGAGGTTTTGTGAAGTACTGTGACCGTGAGATACGCAGCTCCTCTTCTCGGTTCGCTGGGTGCCCGTGTGCAGCCTCGGGTTGCGCCACCGCGAGGTCATCAGGATTCGGGGGGTTCGGCTGTTCTGAGAGGTCTACGTAAAACCCCCAAACCCTAAAGGAAGCTTCTATTCTAGATTGGATTTTTAAAAAATACATATAGAAAACAAACTCCTTTGGAAAATTAAATGAAGTTCATCGTTCTTTGCTGCAATAGCCTTATTCTGCCTTTTACACCTTTGTGCAGCCTCACTGAGAGCAACGGTGACCCAAACTGAGTTGAGGTGGAGCAAACGCGCCTTCTGCAAAACCCCCAGAGGACGGTGTCCCCACCTTTGGTGGACAGGGAATGGGATGCTTTGCTGACCGTGGGGGGACTTTCCCTGTTTCTGCAGTGCGTTGAGATCGTTAGTGCGGAGGGCTTTGCGTGGGGGCACGGAGGCTAACGTTCCTCTTCAGAGCCGCGATGCAGTAAAATGGACCTGACCTCAAACGCAGGTCTCTGAAACCATGAGCAGTCCCAGTTCCTTGGGGAATGGGTCACCACTGGGGGGGATGGATGACACTGGGAGGTGGCTCCCAGGGCTGGGCTCCAGCAGCCCAGGAGGTGGCTCCAGAGCCACTGCACTTTTCAGCAATTCCCTGTTAAATTCGGGTTGGGAGCTTGTTCACCCCCATTGCTGCTGCCCTGCAGACCGCGGTGGGCAGAGGCTTTGCTGCGCCCCCACCACAGCCACAGGGTTTTGGGGTCACCGTGTCAGTGAAGCCGTACCGTGTGGTGGCAGAGAAACCGCCAGCGAGCGGGTCACAGCGGCTGCCTGTGAGTGGAGGAACAGGTCAAGGAGGGTCACATCGGGTTGAATTTTAGGTGCCTGAGAACCATATGGTGTTTCTGCAAACCTGGGAAGACAGGCACGTGTCACCTGTCCTCACGTGCTGTCATCAAGTAATAAAATGATCCCTTCATATTATTAATGCTTTGCATCGACAATAAGGAGAAACAACTGCAGAGGGCACCAGCAAGCCACAGAGCGATGTTATGAACAAGTAATTGTCTGCTGGGTGAGGAGCATCCCTGCCCTGGGCTCCCACCGCTTGTCCAGCCGGGCTGCCCCGCTGCCACCAGACTGGTGTCCCCTGTCCCTGGAGAGCCATCCGGGTGTTTGTTGGAGAAGCTGCAGACAAGTTGGGAAGCGGAGGAGCTGACGGTGGCAGTGTCCCGTCTGAGCTGCGATGGCTCCTGTAGGATTTTGGCCCTCCTCACTGGTGCCCATCGCAGCAGAGCCACGTTTGACAGCGGGACTGTGGGCTCCGGGGGTTAAACCTCTCCAGAGGCTCGGAGGGAATTTGGGAAGTGTCTGCAGGGATGCGAAAGGAAGGAGAGAGCACAGCAGCCCCCACCACCACCCCTGGAGCTGAGGGGAGCTCAGGCGGGGCGGATGCTAGCGTGGCACCTTCATCCCAGTCAGACCACCACCGGCAGGAGGGGACCATCCCCAGCACAGCTCTAGCTCCCGCCCGAACCCCAGCACAGGCACGGGGCCGGCCATGCCCCATCTCCATCTCCTCTCCAAAGAGCCAGAAGGGTCCCTTTGCCCCTTTGCCCAGCGCCCGTTGCACAGGAAGGGCTTTATAGCAGCTTCTGGTTTTCCAGGCAGGACGTAACAGATTTGAAATCACGTCTCCAATCCCAGATCACCGCAAACGCGGTGGAAGCTGTGAGGTAACGGGTCCGTGTGCCCCCTCTCTTGCTGCCCACACCCGGGAGGTCTCACCCGGCCTTGGTGGCCGCGGGGCTGTGCAAACCCACCGAGGGGCTTTCCTGCGAAAACTTTACGTGGCAGTGTAACTGTTAGTCACTGCAGATGGCAACAGAGCAGTTGCATATCGAGGCAGCTCTATTTTTAGCATATAGGTGTTTCTAAATGTTTACATCCAGCCGTGCTGAGCTTTCCGTAAAGCGCCAATGCAGGTCAGCAGCTGAGGGTCCCGGGGAGGAGCGCGGTGGCTCTGTCAGCCCTGACGTGGGCTGTGCGAGTCCTCCCGCTCCTTTCCCCCTCCTTCGACACGCGTGTGAAACTGCTTTCCCTGATTTCTTGTCAAAAAGTGACTGCTCTGGGTGGGCAAAGCACGCCATGCCGTGGTACCAGCTACGCGGCCAAGGGACGAGGCGGCTTATTTCTCTCCCTTTGCTTTCCTCCTCCTGTTTTCTGCTGCTTTACTTCCCGCTGGGAACGTCGCTCTGCCCACCGGCTGCCTGCAGCGCGCAGCCCCGGCATGGCCATCACCTGCCGGAGCACTGGCTGGCAGTGCCGGGCATCGGCACCCCGCGGCGGTGGGACCACGGCCGTTCCCCTGCCTGAGCGCGACACCCTGAGCAGCTGATGGCGATCGGCCGCTGTATAAAAGCCAAAAAAAAGAAAGATAAAACAGCTACATTCTTCAAATCCTTTTCTTGCTGCCCTGCCTTTGCTTTTCTGACCCTCGAGGCTGTGCTCGTGAAAACTTTCTGTGTAGGTTTTAAGAACAAGAGAAAATAAACCCATCTGTTATTCGTAGCTGAAGCGGCATGGGTGGATGTTGTGAGCTATTCCTGGTCCGTCCGGACATCGCTGCCTCCTCGCGTGCTCAGTCACCGGTGCGACTGCATCCCTCACCGGTCATTGCAGCTGGTGAAGGACTGATGACCCCTCTGGCTCTTTGGGGATTAAAATACTCCAGCTGAGGTCATCTGGTGAGGGCAGAAGCACTTGGGTAAGATTTGAGAGCCTGCAACACACAGGTGCTCTGACAGGGTGACCCAACTGCTTCTTGAGATGCGGAAGCATTTTAAATGTTATTGTTAGTAAGAGACACAAACAACCTCCTCCATAAAATGCCTGCTGCTTCCCAATGAATGAGCTCTCAGTTCCTTCCTGTCCCCGGCTCTGGAAATGTCTGGAGGTGACCAGGGGAGGCACAAGGTCTGATTTCTAACCTGAAGCCGAAAGCCTCTGGCTCCTCTCAGAGTGGCATTCAGGAGATCCCGATGAATAAATAGAAGTAACAACAAAGCGCGAGCTACAGGTTACCACCCTACCACCTTCCTTGCACTGGTTCTCCTGTGACGCTGCAGTCAGGAGGAGTCTCAAAGTGTTTGTGAGCACCATCCTGCTGCTGGTGGCCACGACACTGCTGCTGGTCGCCCATCGCCCGGTTGCCCATCTCCCAGTCACCCACCAATTCCTTCCTTTCCCCTGGAAGAAGAAACCCAGCAGGACAGCCCTACCCAGTCCCTGGGCAATGCAGGTCGGTGGTGGCTGTGGGGCTGTGGAGTGCCCAACACCTGTTCCCACCATCAGCAGCACCAATGCCACCACTGAGCGCCTGCTGTGCCCCTGCAGCCTCTCCCCGCCGCCCAGGCTGAAGCCACCAGGCTTGTCGGCGTGTCCCCAGACCTTTGCTTTCAGCAAGTCCACGTCTCGTTTGGTTTTCCAGGTCTTCCCTCGCCTGGGGAAGCCTCCGCGGTGGAGCTGGCTGACCTCAGCACAAGTTTCCACCTGTCAACCTCTGTGAGCTGCTTCCTTCGACGAAGCTGTGCTGATGGACAAGACCTTGGGCTCAGCTTCTTTTAGAAGGCCTCATTATTTTAGCTACATCTGATAGTTCTGCTTGGCACTTACCTTTCCAAATCTCTCCCGTCCCCTGTCCCACCATCACCACACGGGGACAAGCCTTGCCCAAACAGCCCAAACCACCGGGGCGAGTAACGACGCCGACTCTGCCGCTGCAGGGCAGGGTGTTGGGTCTGACCACCCTCCTCTTGTCTTCCCCCAGTTTAACACCACTGGCCTCGGTCTCCTTTTATAGTCACAAGCCTTCTTCACAAATTTCCCGCTGGATCCGAGCCCAGTTCTTTCCCACATTCTTCTTCGCCCGCTCAAAGGGAGCTCTCGCATCTTGCAAAACTTTTTCTTCAATCACGCCTGCCATCTGCCTCCAGAAACTGGGCTGGATCAGCTCCCCTGAGGGACGCCGTGAGGAGATGGCCAAATTATTCCTACCTGAGATGAGGCGGGGGTAAGAAAAGGCTTTTAAGAAGACACTGGATGGAGGTGGGAGAGGAGGTGGGGACCCTGCGCACGGGCAGCCAACCGTGTCTTGTTGTCAATGGCTTGCACGGCTGACCTGTAGCAAAATTGGATGTTTATA
The DNA here is from genome assembly GCF_000708025.1 of Charadrius vociferus. Taxonomy (NCBI): domain Eukaryota; kingdom Metazoa; phylum Chordata; class Aves; order Charadriiformes; family Charadriidae; genus Charadrius; species Charadrius vociferus. The sequence continues at coordinate 460,641 of NW_009647679.1, forward strand.
AACAAAAGCACAAACCGAAAGCCTACAGAGAAACAGAAAATATTTCAGGGAGGTTTTATATTTACAATTGGTCCTGAAAAAAAAAAACAGGCAAAGTCCTTTGGAAGTTCAGTTTTGTGGATGTCAGGATGGTTTGAACCATCACGGCCACAGCTGCAGGCAAAATAGGGCAGGAAAGGTCTTGCACTGAAATCACGTCTCTATAATGAAAATAGACAACTGACCAGGTTTAAATATTACGGTGAAGGAGCAAGCGGCCTGGCTAAGGGCGTTAGTTCACCCTTTATTTGCACTAAACTTAAATTATCTTCTGGTTTGGTCTGAGCCCCCAGTAGCCCCTCTGCACCCCGGAATGCTCAAACAGCCTCCGGCTACCAAACCCCACCAGAGCAGAGCCGCGGAAACCTGCACTTTAGGGTTGATTGGCCCCAGAATCAAATTATTTTTTACATTAGCTTCACCAACAGGTTCTCGAGAATGAAGTCCGCACAAGGTGAGGGTTTTCCCTTGTTCCAAATCCACCTTCTGTGGATTTATCATCGGTTAGTCCAAAAAACAGCAAGCGAAACCTATGAGCAATTCTTTCCCTGTTCAGTAGTTCCCAGCTGGAGATTACAATAGACTTCAGGAAACTTAGCCGAAATCCTCTTCTAAAAACATATTGTTTGTTCTGTTTCCTCCGTGGAAAATATAGGAAAAAACTACTTAGGAGTGTGTGTCAGAGCTTGGTGCTGCGCGTACGGGGCCGGGGAAAGGAGCGGGCGAAGGAGGCTCGGCTGGACCACGTCTGCAGTTAGTTATGAAAGCAGCTCAGCCCGACCTCCACGGCGGCTCGGGCATTGGGTTGCTCTGGGAACAGGTGGAAAGGATAAATCTAAAATCTAGAAGCTGATCGCCACCCCTTAGAAAATTTTTGGAAAGGCGGTTTCTAGTCATCGTCAAGCTTGATTTGCCTGAATTTCTGTTTTTAACTCTCTACATTTGGGTTGTGTTGGGTTTTATCTTTTCAGACTTTCCCCATTATTCAGAATTTTGTCTTCCCCTCAGCTCTTCCCTCCTTCACGAGCTGCTGAAACACTTGTGCTTTGGCTTTGGGGTTTTAAGGCAGCACAGAAGGCGGCTGCCCGGGGATCAACAGCCAGCCCGGAGATCCCTGCGGAGGGATGCTCTCAGGTCTTCCTCGGGCGCTTACAGGGCCCTTGAGTTCTGGACCCCCCATAGTACTGCGCCCCGGCGTCGCTAATCCCACGGGAACCATTTTAAGGCAGAACTTCACAACTTTTGGCGAAAAAGCCATGGCTGCTGGGGGGAGCAGGATCCGTCCGGGTCCCTCCTGCCTCTCCCTTCCCAAGTCCCTGGGGATGAAGCCCTAAGAACGGGGAGGGACAGTTGCTTTCCAGCTCCAGCGCAGTTGAACACTTAGCAAAGACTTTGCTCACGGGGAAAGTGCATTTAGAGTCTTTTTGGGCTCAGCAGTGCGGAGGGGCCGCGGATGCGGAGAGGCGAGAGGCGTTCGCGTGCAAAGGCCAAAGCGGGAGGTGCAGGACGGCAATAAATTATCTGCCTTCTGCTGCTGGTTGAGCCACTTATTTCCTTGAAAATGCTCTTAAACATAAAAATACATTCTATGTCTGTCTTTTATCAAATAAAAGGAATTATTCTCACTGACAAATCAGCGGGATGACTCCCAGGCAGACTGGGGCTGGAAAGCCCCCCCGCGCTCGGGACGGATGGCAGCTCTGTGCTGTGGGTCGCGTTGCTCGGTGTTGCCCAAAGCAGTTAGTGTCTTCCTCCGTCCTCAACGTCCCGGTGATTTCTGCTCTTTTTTGGCTGCAGCCCCTGGGCAGCCCTCCAGCGCCGCAGCAGCGGGAGCCCAGGGACCCCCCAGCTGCTCAAGCCGACTCCTTACACCACACAGGCGCTTTCCCAATTCCCGGTCCTAGCAGTGGGGGCTTGCTGAATGTATGCGTATCCACGTGTATAGACGTGTCTCTATACGTGTATGTGCAGAGACAGGGGCCGGCAGGGGGGGGGG
>NW_009647679.1:462834-466739 GCF_000708025.1 Charadrius vociferus
ATTCCTGCCTTGAAAACCCGCCCACAGCTCCCATTAACCCAGTGCAGATGTCCAGCCAGTGCTGGGAGGCGACCAGGCTGCAAGAACAGAATTCCCTGTAGTCTCCGACAGCTTAGTGGAGAAACCAAATGTTTTTCAAACGGGCCAAGTAAAACCGAGCGGCCAAAGGTCAGAGGGACTTCGACCCCCCCATTGCTGCGGTTCACAATGAGTGGGAATCCCCCCCTTTACTGTGTGCCAAATGAAGCATGCGAGTTCTGCAGCGCTGGTCTTCAATGGGGTCTTTCTGAAGTAATGAACCAAAAGTATCTTAGAATGACAAAGTGAACGCATCCTGGTCACCAGCATCCTGTATCTCCAATGAAAAGCATGATCTAGGGCTTTTCTTCTGTCTGCGCTGGCCATAGCCAGGGCTCTTTGGGGGGCTCTGCCGGGGTCTCCACTCAAATGCACACGTGTTCTCGGCGTGACCGGTGCACCACCGGCAGGGAAGCCGGCGGCGGTGGCCCTCCTTCTGCTCCGCCGGGGCCTGGCTGGAGGACAGTGGCCGTGGAGCTCGGGGACCTCCGCAGCAGGGGGCTGACATATTCTTGCTTTTCTCTTTCATACTCTGGTCTAATTAACCTAGCAAAAAGGATAAACTTGCTTTCCTGGCAAAACATCCTGAGATACCCCAGGGAAAAGCATCTTTCTATTTCAAACATCTTTTGATTCGTAATTACTTTCCTGCTTTCCTTTCCAGGCTACTGCAGACGTTACTTCTAAAGTTACATCCTTCTTGTGTTGACACATTAAGAAAAGCGCCTTTAAAAGAAGAAAAAAAGGGCATTTGTAGTTAGTTCCTTGGCTACAAGGAGCGAGGGAACACACAGACGCTAACAAAGCTGAGCAAGATCCAGACCTGCTCCTGGGACGGGTCGGGCTTTGCTGCGAGGAGTGGAGGAGCTCTGCACGCGTGTCCTCCTGCGTCCCCGGGGCTCAAAGCGGACGCTGCCGTTAGCCACGACAGAGCCAGCAACGGCAGCACCAGGGTCAGAACGGCATCAATTCCGCAGAGTTTTTCAGTTAGAGTTGCAGTCCATTTTCCAAGCTGTAGGTATCTCATTGAAAGAAAATATTGCAGGTATTTAAGCAAGGTGTGTGTGATTATTACTTAAAATGCTATTTATGTGCTTGTAGGAGGCCTGGCTTATTATGTGGCTAAAAACTAGATGAAATGCCCTTCCAGTAGAGATGCCCGCGCCACAATGCAAAATTCTCCAGCCCCAGTGCCCACCAGGAATCTCTGCAGGTCGGGAGCCGCTGGGCTCGGGGGCTGGCCACACTTTTGGTTTACATGAATTCCTACTGCTCCCGGTCCCCAGCGCTTGGGAACCGGCTCCGCTTAGCGCTTCCCAGAAGGATGCCCTGGCCCCGCCGCTGTGTTGTGACAGCTGAAAGTCACCGCGGAGCCAGGGCGCCTCTGCTCTGCAACCGCCGAGTCTTCGGATGCATCAGGGTTGACCCTTCTCGAAACAGAAAGGTTTTTGGGTTGAGACAGAAAGGTTTGCCCTGGCTGCTGCGGTTCCCTGTGCCACAGAGACCCGACCCGGTCGGGCTCGCAGGGACTGGAAGGCGGTGCTGGGCAACGTGCTCTGGCCGGGAATCCCCTCCCGCAACCGCGGCTGTGCCAGCTGGGGATGCTCAGGGACCAGCTCCACTCCAGGGTGCATGAAACTATGCCAGGCCAACAGGAAAACCTGCTTGGCAAGCAGCGTGCGGTGCACAGAGCTCTTGCAGGAGCTCAGTCCCTTTGATTTAGGGCCTGTTTCATCAGTGTATTCCCCAAGGGCTGTGTTTGGCCAGGATGAAGCATTTACGAAACAGCAGCTGCTGTTATGGTCTTCCCCTCGGCTGCAATCGCTCCTCGGCGTTCCCAACACCATCGCCCAGACGGTGCGGCGGGTTTGGCCGGGTGTCCCACGGGAGGGATTGCCCCTTGCCCCGGTCCCAGCCATGGATGTGACCCCGCACGTGGCCAGGGGCCGCAGGAGAGGCACGCCAGGTTGGGTTAGCACCGAAATGAAGTGCGAAACCGCTGTAGGCGTCAACACAACACAGGGGCTGAAGCTGTTCCATCTGGCAGGCACCAGCGGGCCGCCAGCACCTACCCCATCCACACCCATCGCGCTCTAATCACCCAAATCCCACTTGCCAACGGCAGCTTTAGGTGATTTTCAGGTGCAAACTGATTGCTCCTTCCTGCTGCAGCTAAGAGAGCAATCACACCCCTGCTGGTGCTAATACCAAATCATCTCCACTTAACTGCGTTTTCAGTGAGAAATCCCTTGAAATTCCCCAAGGGGAAGAGAAGATATGAAACCCTACCATTTCCTTCAGTAACTGTTTAATTGAACACACTCATGAGCCACAGCCATTAAACCCCACCACATTTAGCGGCTATCCCTTAGCAAAACCTGGGAGCGTGAGGAAAGCTCCAGGAAAGAAGGAAAACAGGACTGAACACAGGCTCTTGGAACAGAAAAATTTACACCACGTCGCAAAGGAACAAAACGCAAACAGTGAAGTCATGGCTTGTGTTTTACATACAAATCGCATGCAGGAATTTCCCCCGTTCTGGGACTGAACGTGTCTCCCGACAGCACAGGCGAGGGAGGAACGCGCCCTGGGCTGTGTCACCGCGCTGCACGCACGGCGCGGCCGATGCTGGCTCCAGCCTCTCCCTGCTCGGTGCATGTAGGGTTGCCTTCACCGTCTCCCAGTTTTGGGGCGTTCTCCACAGCCTGAAGAGTAATACGGAAAGAAATTCCTACCTAAATGCTCCTGACCCTCCTCCAGGGACCAACCTAACAGCAAATCCTCCCTAAGACAGGGAGGGATTAACATACGACACTCCCGGACGGGCGGTAAGGGCTGTGCCGGCCGAATGCTGCTCCTCGTACAATATTGGATATTCTAGTTAAAAGAATCAGCTAACCTTAACAGAGGTGAATCTAGATAAGCAGGAAAAAGGTTTTTAGCTTGTAAGAACACAGAAAAATACCTTAACCAACCATTAAACTGCTACGCTGTAACTGCCTACCGAAATCCAGGCGCGTAAGTACTTTGCTGCTCAGGAGGAAGGATGCAGCGAAGGGGACATGCTGCTCTCCACCGGGGCCAGAGCCGCTTTCCCCCTCCTTCACCAATACATACGAGGGGATACACTGTTGGACTCCAAAACCAACGTGTCTTTTCACTTGTGACTTAGTGTCCCTGAGCATCCCCTCTGCTCCAGCGTGATCCGGGTGATGGCTTCGGCAGCAAAAGCCACAGCGGGAAGAGGAGGGTACGGAGCCTTCGCGCACACTGCGAGCCCTGGACTCGTGGGGGTACCTGAAGCTGATACTTTATTCCTCCGCCCTGTCTCCATTTCTTAAATTACGGCTATTCAGCTTCAGTGTGTAAACATTTTAATGAAAATTACAGAAATGGGTTGCCAGCTTCAAGTCCCTTAACGAAAAAAAACCCCTAACCCAAATGGTCGGCTGTACTGGTGGAATGCTAGATGCTCACTGCATATATATAAAAATAATAATAAAAGTCAAGAGTTTCGTGCTGGCCTGCCAACACCATCAAGAGGCTGAAAACATCAAATGATAGCACCATAAGCATTTCTGAGAGGTCTCCCCCAAATTATTGCTGCTTTTGGTTTCCCTTCCCCAAAATGTTTCCCCGCTGGTCGCCCAGTGGCAGCGTGACCCCGATGGAGGATCCCGGCTGCCCCGGCGTCTCCCGAGGGACCAGCGGGACCTGCACACCCAGCCCATGCCAGACCTTATTTTTCAGACCGAAGGTTTGAGCACCGTTATAGTGTAGCACAAATAAAAGAAATCAAGCCTTCCCTTTGTTTTGAAAAGAGCACC
>NW_009647679.1:466768-471662 GCF_000708025.1 Charadrius vociferus
GGTGGCTGCCGCGGGTCCTGGCGCTTCTCGCCCTTGGGGACGGTCCTGTCACCTCCTGGAGGCCCGCTCGTCCCCGCGGTCCCGGTCGGGCGCTGCGCGGTGCCCGTGCTGGCGGCAGCTTCGGCAGCACTGGAGGTGGACCGTTGGGAGGTGGCACCTTCCCAGGACCCGCAGGGTCTGGCAGAAGCTGAACGTCAAGCGGTCGCGCTCACAGACGAAGCCTGGAGGGGAGGCGAGAGGGCAGGGACAGCGTTAGTGCCGGCGCTGCCGGCGCGGTTATCAGGCGCTTGGCGCAAACACTGGCACGCGGTTGGCAGAGACAAAGACAGACCTCAGCACATGCAGAGCCCACCCTCACCCGGGTACTGAGCATCCTCCTTATTTCTAATTGCCAGCAGAAATAACACCTCTGCTGTTGCCTACAGTTCTGCGGCATCTTCCCAGGGTAGAGAAACCATACGGGGGAGTGGGGCTGAGCCCGGGGCTCACTCCCTGGGGAGGAGGGTCTGCGCTGGAGGCCTGGGAGAGGTGACAAACCTCCCCGCAACGACGTCTCCCCCCAGTCCCAGACCTCCCCCGCAATGCCAGCAGGCGATAATTCATTTTAGTTTCCATTGTGTTTTGATTATTTCGAGAACCCGCATCATCTGGTTCACTTCCTGCAGGTGTCTCGCAGACCTCAAAACAACATCGGTGCTGCTTCGAGGACGGGCTTTGTTTTGGGAACTGCCGCTCCAACGCCAGCACCCGGCCCTGCAGCGGGGGCAGCGCCCGGGCCAGCTGAGCAGCAGCCGCGGTGGCCATGGGTCGCAGCCTGGCCACCCCGGCTGAGTCACTCGCAGGCTGAGCAAACTGTTTGCAGAAACTGTTTCCTCTCTGCAAACAATGTGAAAATCACAAATCCCTCTCCAGGGCCAGGAGCGCCGCGTCGGGGCGTCTGGTCCAGCGCTTGGGCTCGCAGCGTGGGGACACGCGAGCGCTGCCCCAAAGAGACCTTGTCCTCGGGGTGCGATAGGGTGGTACGTCCCACCGCCCCAAACGCCCCCACACCCGCCATCGCAGGCGAACCACGGTGCTGTGCGTCCCACGGGATGGCGTGGGACGTGGCGAGGAGGGGACAGCCCTCCCGTGTCGGCGGCAGAGGCCGCAGAAATCAGCCCCAGCAGCTCCCAGCTCCATCGCCAGCCTGACCAGGCTCAAACAGGCGGTGGCTCGGCTTACTTACAGCGGCAGAGATCCATCACCAAATGTGCATTGTTTATAAGCATTCATAGTTGGTTTGCTGTCGTTTTAAATTCCTCCTTTCCTACTTTCTACTTTCTGTCAAAACATGCACATGCCTCATTGAGCCTCCAGCATCTCACCCAGTTGTGTAAAACTCGTTTAGATTACATGAACTCTGGCTAATTTTACCTCTCATACAAGAGATTAAAATAAATGACAGTTCTTCTCTGAGAAAGGGCAGAGTTGATGCTCCTCAGGGCAGATGTGTGGGGCCAACACCCCCCGTTCCCCCCTGCGCTGCCTCCGCCCGGGACCACACTGAGCAGACACAGAAAAGGCACAAGAAAAAGGTCTTTTCTCTTTCTCAGGACACTTTGCTGCTGCCAAACACCAGGAGCGAGCCGGGAGAGCTCTTGCTGACCACTGCCCTCGCCATCTCCCCTCTGTGAACAAAAGGCTCTGCTCAGGGAAAGGCTGCTGCCCCCATTCCCACGCGGATGAGCCGACCCGCAGCGGTTAATGCGAAGGACGCAGCGGACGCAGAGCAGAGACTTTTCCCCTCGTTTGGGATTTCAATCACAGCCCTCACCCCCCACCAGCCCATCAGTAAGGAGGTCACTATACGGCTCTAAAATTAATTTTCTATTTCAGTAGAGGTATTTCCTCTCTTCCTCTTGAGCAACAGCTATTTCTGCCCGGCAATAGTGTCTCTGTGCCCTGAAGAAAGCGTTTAACACAGAAGCTGCTGCCACTGCCGGCTCCAGCGGCCGCCAACGGACCGGGACCGAGCGCCACATCCCAGCCCCACATCACCCTCCCAGGCCGGGGGTTCGGTCCAACCCCCTGAGCGCTGGGGGATAACGCAGCTTTTTCCTGCTGGTTGAGCAGAGCGGGTGAGGAATAGCTGTGAAGCCCAGAGAAGGATGGGCTGGGAGCAGTGCATGTCCCAAACCTGCCGGGAGAGCAGCCACACCACGCGACAGCACCAGAGCCCGTCGGGAAAAGGGGTCAGTTTACTCATGCAGTGCTCCATCGGGGTCTCAGGGATGGTATTCCTTGGGAGCATCCCTGCGGCTCCGCACGGCATCCCCTGCACCCCCAGAGCCCTTTCGCACTGGGACATTCCAGCACATGAATTCCCGTTTACACGTGCTGCAGGACAGGGATGCCTCAAGCAGGGATCCTGAAACACCTCTGGGATGTCTGAGGAGAGAGAAAAGCCTGAGGGCATGTCGGCCCAGAGAACCCCCGCTCCTGCCCCCAACGGCTGGCGACGGCAATACCGGGGTGACGGCAACACCGGGGCGCACCAGCTGAGCCTTAGAACGCGCTGCTGCCCAGCGCCGGCTCAGCACACCCATCTCGGCCATCTCTCCCCTCCAGCAGGATTCGGTCATCATTCACTCTTCACTGGGGCACGACCGCTGGGTAACCCCCACCTGCCTGATCAGTGCTTCCCACGGGATTTATAAACTGGTGGTGTTTTGCGTGGCTGGTTTTGGAAGCAACACCAAATAGGAGAGATGGGGAACACAGCGATGGCTCCCGGCAGGCAGGGACAGGGCTGGCATGCACTGGGGGGGTAATTATCCACTGCGTTGCACGGAGCAAGCGTAACCGCAGTAAAAACTCCATGGTGTTTAGAAGAATACAGTTAAAAATACTGCATGGATGGAGAGGAATGTCACCAGTGTTTCGGAAGGTCAGTCCCGGGGCGACGCTCCCGCAGGATGCCGTGCCGAGGCAGACCCCCCCTGAGCACCTCGGTATTTTTAGCCCCAGCGCCGCCGTGCCTTACTGGGCTCGTCTCTGTCCACGAGCCCTCTGCTTATCGCAACGGCCTTCCTAGAAAGCTATTTATGGATCGCAACCAAGCTGCCTCCTGCCTTCCCTTGAAAGAGCTATGAAGGTTAGGCTCCTGGAGCACCCCCCGGAAAGCTGCTTTCCAGGACCAGAGGTGATGGTTGAGCTCTTTTCCAATCCCTTTCCAAGGGGTCGGCACCCCGAGCGCTGGCACGGAAATCCCTCTACCTGCAATACACAGAGCCACACACGGGCATAAATAAGGCCACGGGTCTCCTGCCAGAAGTTATTTCTCTTTGTACACACGTTATCAGCAAAGGTATGAGCGGAATAACAGCTGGGGTGGGCTTAGCGGAGGATGGAGAGGAGCCCCCACTCTTGGTGGAGGCATCGCCGCCAACTCCGCTGCCGACCTGCCAGCAGACCCCGCAGCGGGACCCCGCGTTCCCAACGCGACTTCATAAAACGAAGTCAATGGGAGTTGTTGAGCGCTCGTCAATTTTTCCAGATGGGGCTGTGCTTCGCTCGGCCGTACCGCCTCAGCGTGGATGTGTGCGGGGTCAAGCTCAGGTCTGGAAATCTTGGCTGCGCTCATGATTCCTCCCTGGAATTCGGTTTTGGGCAAGGGAGGCTGTAATAAGCACTTAATTTTTCAGCTCTTCACAGAGGTTCCCTACAGAATTGACCCAATTTTCATTTAATGCTTTTACTGTTCTTTTATTCTCTTAAATTAATTTTTTTTTAATATAATCCTAACACTTCATTTGAACATACGCTCCAGTGTTCAAGTCTATGCCAAATTTTAGTCTAAAGAAATAGCTTAAAGCAGAGCTTTTAAAATCCAGGCTAAGTCAGCACATTAGAAACTGAAAACCCCCACTTATTTTTGGTTGTTTTTTTAAGTTGGCGTGGAAGTCGCTTTAAATTTCATTTAAAGCTCCTGCCATACAGACCTAAGCGTTTACTTTCATGCTCAGGGAAAAATAAACTTCCTGGAACAGGTTTTGTAAAAACAAGGAAAGGTTGAGCTTAGAGCTGAGCTAGCAAAACCGGCGAATTACGCGGCTGACCTCTGGCCTCGGGGATGCTCTCAGAGCCGGTGCCGAATTCAACAAGTATTATCCCAGGCTCCTGCGCCGGGGCACACAGTGTGCTCCCCTGGGAACAAGCACTGGCCAAGGCAGTGCATTTCGTCGCAGGCAGCACCGGAGCCGGGGTGGCTGGTCAGCACGTCTGCCATCCGTGCCCCGCTGCCAGGGCTGCCGGCACAGGCGGGCACCGGCACGGCCGTAGCTTGGAAAACTGGGAGAAAAGCACAAAAACTCGCCAGTTTTGGGGGGTTGGCCCTCCCTGCTGCTCCCGGCACATCTCGCTCAGCCCCAGCGCTGCCACGGAACTCCCGACGACACCCCTGAGCATCCAGCCTGGGGATTACACACCAAAGGCAGGAAAACGCCGGTGCGCTCTAAGGGTTTCAGAGAGATTATCCATTTTTCAGAGTCTCTGCATCCCCCAGCGAGAAATTCTGATCTCGCTGCGGCAGAGCCAGGACTTTCCCTCCGCCCTGCGTTGCCTTCCCCTTCCTTCTCCTGAGCGCGGGGAGGGGGAAAAAGAGGCAGCTCTGCCGAAACGAGTGGCTGAGCATGACCCCCGCCTTCCTCTCCACAATCCCAAACCGCTTTGAACACGTCGTGTCCAGAGCTTCCCACAGCCAACCCTGCACGGAGCAATGGGGCCCGAGCAGACAGCCGTGTCACATCTACGGAGTTTTTACTTCTTCTGCCTTTTTTTAAGATGAAATTAGGCGGGGTAACGGTGCTTGGCAGCAGCGCTGAGCCCTCCTCTATTTCAAGACTGAGGGAAACCG
>NW_009647679.1:471698-477691 GCF_000708025.1 Charadrius vociferus
ATTCCTGCGTGGCTGAGGGCAGTTGTTCCTCCAGCCACGGGTAAAGCGCCGTGTCTCCATTTTCGTCCTTGCTTTCCCCATTTTTAGCACTTCAAGGCCAAGGCCAATATCCTCTCTGCTGAAGGTCTTTCTTCTGCACGGAAAAATATGCTTTTGATGTATTCTGGAGAGTTTCCAAAATAGTTAAGTAAGGGTTAATATCTTGTTGTTGGCATTAAGGTTTGCCTCCTCCCTGGCAGGCTGTTATCGGAGGTGTTGGCAAGAGGCTCCTGGCAGAGGAACCCAGGCTGCAGCGCCGGGTCCCCTGGGTGCCTGCACAGGGTGCCCCGTGACTGCACCCAAGGCAGGCGAGCAGCAGATTCTTGTGCCCTCCCAATTGCTTGCACTGCACACTGACGTCCATTGCGATTTACGCTTTCTAAAACTTAAATCTACTCAGTGGTTGCCAAGAAGGAGGGAGGAGAAGCATCTCCCACCGCTGGAGGAAAAGCATCTCCCCCACCACTGGAGAAGCAGCATCTTACCCCGTTGAAGGAGAAGCATCTCCCACCACTGGAGGAAGAGCATCTCCCACCACTGGAGAAGCAGCATCTTACCCCGTTGAAGGAGAAGCATCTCCCACCGCTGGAGGAAAAGCATCTCCCACCACTGGAGAAGCAGCATCTTACCCCGTTGAAGGAGAAGCATCTCCCACCACTGGAGGAAGAGCATCTCCCACTGCTGAAGGAAGAGCACCTCCCACTGCTGGAAGAGAAGCATCTCCTACCGCTGGAGAACCATCATCTCCTACCGCTGGAAGAAGAGCATCTCCCACCATTGGAGAAGAAGCATCTTACCCCGTTGAAGGAGAAGCATCTCCCACCGCTGGGGAAGCAGCATGTCCCACCACTGCTGGTCAAACCAAGGCCATTTACACAAAAAGCGTGCAGCGCTGCAATAAGGAAACCCTACTGTTCTTGTTGGGGCAAGGAAATGTCCTTTCCTGCTCCATCTGCCTGATGTTTCGTATGGTTTTTTCTCCTGCTGCCCAGGTTTTCACAGGCCCCACGCTGTGCCGAGACGGTGTGGGTGGGCCGGGGTGTGTTGGCGTCGGGGCGCGTTCCAGGGGACCTGCACAGCACCGCTACTGCTCGGACCTGCAGCTGCATCAACCCGCGCAGGAGGAAGGGCCGATATGGGGACGCCCCAACAGCCTCTGCCAGCCCGTGTCACTGAAAGCCTGCTTCTCCATGAGGCTGAAACGTGTAACAGTCATTTCTCCTACGTTTCATAAAAATGGGGAATCCTTTCCCAAGCACCCATTTTTCATTGACAGCTGTTGTTAATTAGCAGCAAACAAAGGGCACTTAACGACTCGCTCAGCAGCACGTCCCTCTCTTGCCACTTGGTTACCGACTGACATGCTCAAATGACGGAGAAAATTGGAATCTGCCGCAATTATTTCTAGTATGTGTCCCTTGCGGACAAATTCAGCTACATGCAGAACCATGAATAATTTCATTTCCCTACTCAAAGCAAGAAGGAATATAATATTTAATTGCCAATTAATCTTGAGGCAACTAGAAATACAGCCAGACCCTGGATAATGAGCCCGGAGCACCGCAAATGGCAGCGGTTGAAGAGGTCGCCGGGCGTCTGGGATTCAGCCCAGCACTCCCCTGGTGCAGGGGGGGCTTCGCCCCTCAGTCCCCCCCGCGGCATCGCCCCCCTCACAGCCCCCACCGAACACCGAACAGTCCCCCGGGCTGGCTGCTGCCGGGACACGGGGCTGAACTCCATCCCTCTCCATCGCTTCCCGCTGGCGGGAAAACTTTCTCGTTCCCGAAGAAACTGCATCCACGGGCAGCTTACACATACTCGTTCTTGGGCCAGCTGAACGCTTTACCTTAATTCCTTTCCCTCGCTGGTATTTAAAGCCTGAGACACTTGTGGGGGAACAGCGGTGTTTGCTGAAGTGCCGTGGCTGGAGCGAAGAACCAGACTCGGCACCTGCTCGGTCTGAATTTGAGGGACTTGCAGACTCACTCAGCATCGGATCCAGAGAAACAGGGACGAGGAAAATTATTAATTTGTTGACATTTACCACGATGAGCACCCCGTGGGCTGCAGGCGTTCGGTCCTGAACAGGGTTGTTCCACCCATCACCGATGAGGTCTGGCCAGAAGCCACCGTGCAGGCACAGCCCCTACATTCGCAGCAGCGGGGCGACTTCTGCTCAGTGCACCCATCAGCATCCTCCTCCAACATAAAGCAATTGCTGCTGCTGTGTTTTAAAACTGTTTGACCTGTTGGATAAACCAGAGCTGCTCTCCCCGAGCTCTCACATGGGACCTGCTGCTCAGCGCCTTTCCAAGGTGGCCATAAACCAAAGTGTAATACTTAAACACAGAAATAAACATGCTGTGAGGGGTTTTTTTCCAGCTTTCTGAGTTGCGAGAAATGATCCGGTAACAGGAGTGGCCGACGTGGGTGTGAGAGCGCTGGTCGGCGTCGGAGCAAGGCATGGGTGGAGATGAGACAGCAACAGGCTTTCCCGAGCCAGAGGCTGCTCTTATCTCCCCGGCAGCCCTGCCTGAGGTCCAGCAGAGCTGCTCCTGCCCGTATTGCCCCAGCCACGCTGTCAGGATGTTCTCCTCACCCCCTGGATGCCAGCAAGGACCTGCAGGGCATTCCCGGCCGCCGCTAGCATGGGTGAGGGCAGTGGCTCTCAGCCCCCATGCGGATTTTCCTGCACTGGAGTCGTGTTTGTTTGAGTTCCTTGTCTTAGCATGGAGTAAGATAAACGTCCCCGGCCTCGGTGGGGCATCGCATGGAGGCATCTGGGTGCCCGATGGGCTCCGATGCTCCCCGGGAGCCATCTAAGGACACAGCCAACCGTATCTTCTCTGCTCACAGCTGGATGCAGCTGTAAAACCACAGGCACATTTAAAAAGAACCTCTGTGTAATCATCAATTAGTTTACAACCTGGCAACAGAACAGGATTCTGGTTCTAATTAGTTCTGACCTCCTTTAATTGAAGAGAGCTGATTGCCGGTGAGATGTTTGTTTATGTTTGATCTGCTCCATCTCTGTTAAAAATTCATCTGATAATGGTTTTAACATTTAAACTCTACTGGGGTTATTCGCGTTTTTGTGTCCGAGTGAGAACACAATTGCTCACAAAGACAAATACAGGATTTTGCTGTTATCCGTGCACTTCATCTTAGAGGAGATAGAGGCTCCTTGTGCTTCTAACATAAACACATGAATCACTCCAGCCTGCATTAATCTTGTGCAGTAAAGATCATTTAAGACACAGGAAAGGGCTGGAGTTTGCGTTCATGCCTTTTCTGGGAGCCTCTGCCTGTGGATTTACACATCTGTGATTTCCTGCCATGTGAAAGTTTTGTTCCTCTTCATGGCTTGGCAGGAAATGTTTGTATTTCCAAGAGGCGTTTCCTGCCCTGGGCTACGGCCAGAGCATTCATGTCATTTTTAATCCAGGATTTTAACATTTATTTGTGCGCTTCCTACACATCTCAGTGGTTATTCTGGTACAACCTTGGCTACGCCGTGCGGCTCCACAGCTCTCATCACCAAGCCCGGCACGGAAATTTTCCCTTGACAAAAATAGCCGGAACTGCACATCATTTCTTGAACAAGCCTGACTAATTAGTTCCTAAAAGTGGAACTGCCCAACAGACTTACAAATGCAGGAGGGGCATGCAGCCGTCGAAAAGGAAGGATTGAACGGCTAAAAGCATCCCAACGGCCAGTGGTCACAGCCTCCAAAGCCCAGTCAATCAAAGCCAACGCTTCTGCCCTCTCCAGAATAGGTTTTAGGAGGAACATGGCTGGATACAGGACCAATACAAATAGCTGGAAGGATGAGCACGGGCGTCCCAGGCTGCAGAGGGACCTGCCCGGAGGTGTGGGGCAGCCCACAGGCTGGTTCCTGCACTCTGGGCACCGGCCGCCCGCTGCCCTCCTCCGGCTCTCAGCCCTTTCCTTGTTCAATAAACCTCCTGAGGGTCTAACGGTTCTTTCTGGGCAGACAGAAAGCTTCCCCCGCCCCCGCAACGCTTTAAAAAGATAAGGTTGATTAATGATTAACGTGCTAATATCAGTGACATCTAATGCCCTCATTATATTGCTTTTCCTTTTAAGTGCTGTCAACCCTCGCAGCCCACAGATTTCTGGCTTATAGGGACCTGCCCGGTGCTGTGGGATGTACCTCTCCAAGTGAAGATGAGAGGAGAAGCCAAGCGAGTGCCCGTGGCATGGCAGAGCACCGTGGCTGCAGCCGGAGCAGGTAAGTGAGGCTGGCAGAGAGCCTGCACGGCTCAGGCTAAACTGGGACTGACTCGCTGGAGCATTTGCTCAGACGTGCCCAAAGCTGATGGAGAGCTGGTCTTTTATCTGACTTTCTCGTGGTGAGCCCTGGCTTGTTTCAAAAGGTTTGTGTTCCAGGACTTTAGCACTAAACAGCCTTCTGGCGGTCAGAGAGTTTAATCACTTGATATTTCCTTCTGGCTTCCTTTTTCTGAATTACACGTTGCTTCTGAACCAGGTCCCTGCGCCCCAGCCCTCCCCCTGGCATGGGCACTCAGGCAGGTGCCGGTGGTCGGTGGTCCCTTCGCTGGGCGACGCTGCTGCCCCTGACAAGCGCATCCCAGCTCACGTTTGTGCCAGTAAAAACCCACTCTCGGCCCCTCGAGAGCCAAATGCTCTGAATATTTATAGCTGGCTATAACATTCCCACTTAATTATCGATTAGCCAAGCTAGCCTTACGCAACTCTTGCATAAAACTCCCCCTCCATCTTCCCATGGGTACATTGCTTTTTAGCGGGCTGGCTGGTTTTCCTTCCTCCCTCATCCCTCCCCTCGCTGCAGCCAGCTCCAGCCCCGGTTCGGCAGCACCGTGCACCCATCGCCCTTCCCCACGCCCGGACCCCCGGCTCGCCCCGGCACCACCATGTCCCACCCGGGCACTGCTGCCCCAGCGCGGCTGCACGGCCCTTCCCGGGGTCCCTTCCCGGGAGCAGGACGGCGTCACGCCGGCGGCCAGCTGGGAGAGCGCAGGGCATGACCTACCCCGGCAAAATTAATTGAGTGTAGCTCGTCTTTCAGCACGGCCAGTTATTGCTGGCGCCCTCCTCCAGACTATCCGGGGGGACCGAGAAGTGAAAGGTGGGGAGAAGAAAAATAAAGAATGAGTCTAAACTCAGCTAGAAAAAACATCTCCAGTTACCGGACCCAGAAACGGGTCATGTTCTTACATGGCCTTTACTTCGTATCACGGCGCGGCTTCGAAGAGAGCGAGCAGACCACCCAGGCGGTGCACAGCGTGCCCACCCAATGCCCACCACCATGGTGCCATTTAAACCTCCGGAGCACACAGCACGCCAAGTGGCACCGTGCGGTGCCCTGTCACGCCGCTGCACGACCCGCAGCGAGTGTAGGACTGTGCACACCCGAGTTTCGAGTCGCTGTTATCAGCCCTCACTGGTGCTGTATGGTGGGAACGTGTCTCCAACCACGGCAGAGGATATGATGGAGGATGATGCATCGCTCCTCCATAAAACCGGTGACGGAGGAGCCGCTCACTCCCCAGGTAATACTCCTTAACTGAGAGCCTGGCCGGTTTTCACACCCATCTCCACAATTATTGCCACGTCTTCAAAACACAGCATTTATCCCAAACAGCGCAGGCAGGCTCTTGGGGAGCATAACCACACTGAAGAGAAAACGTTCAGCTTTCCGGGTGGGCGGGACGGTCGCTTACCTGACTCGGAGCCCTCGCAGTCCTGCGGGTTGCACTTCTGGGTGCTCTCGGGCCAGGGCTCGTGGTCGCAGAGGCTGCTGTCCTCCTCGGCCAGCCCCGTCTTGGTGTTGATGCACTTGACCTGGCGCCGCTGGATGCCCCCGCCGCAGGGAGCCGTGCACTGCGGGAGCGGGGCAGCCCCGTCCGGCCCGGGGGGGGGTGCCCCCCCCCCCCCCCCCCCACAGCCG
>NW_009647679.1:478258-481862 GCF_000708025.1 Charadrius vociferus
GGCACCTCCCTTGGAGGATTGATCAGCGTTGAGGAGATCCCCCTCAGTCTTCTCCTCTCCAGACTGAACAGCCCCACGTCCCTCAGCCTTTCCTCAGCAGAGAGATGCTCCAGTCCCCTCAGCATCTTAAGGCATCTTAAGCCAACATGCTGCAAACCCACCCTACAAACACATAAGCACAGGCAAAACCTGCCTCCCAGGCGGAGCGCTCGCTTTGCAGCCACCCCCGCCACGAGCCGCTGGTTTCCCTCTTGGTGCTCAAAACCGGCCGGGAGGTTCCCAGAGGCTGGAGCATCCAGCAGACGCACCATGAGCAACCACTTAAACTTTGCAGGCGTGCGAAGAGGCAGGCTGAGCCCACGGCCCCCCTCATGGCAGGTCAGCCCCCCCCGGCCGTGCACTTGCCCGGCTACTGAGCATTGGCTCTGGGCAAGCGAACACCAAGCCTTGGCCAAACATGCTTCCGAGGAGAGACAGGAAAAATAACTACGGGTGGGAACCACCCCCTCACAGGCACGCTGCCGGTGCCCAGGCAGGAGCAAAGCCCCTCTGCGATGCTCGGGGGGGTCAAGCGCTGCCCCCCAGCACGCAGCCCCCCCCCAGGAGCCCCTACCTCTCTCCAGGAGGACGTGTACCAGTCCAGGCATGGCGTGCTCTGGCAGGGCAGCTGTGCCGGCGGTTTGTAGAGGACAGCCTGGCAGTGGAAGGGCCGTAGGAGCCTCTGGTCCCTGGTGTCAATGCAATGCACGTCCCGAACCTTCATCCCCCCACCACAGCTCCTGGAGCACTGGGAAACGACAGGAGCATCACGCCAGGGAAGGGCGGCAGGGGGAACCGCTCCGGCAGAGGGAGGTGACCCTCGAGACACGCTCTGCCTGGGGTTGGATTGAGTTGACACTCAACCTCTTTTCTCCTCTCTCTCTAGTCCAAGCTGGAGAAAAGCCCATGCAGCTCTGAATCTGTCATTACCATCCCCTTGAAAGCAATCAGCTTCCAGTTGCAACCACAACGACGTCTTGCCTTACAGCACAGCCAAGAAGCGGCGCCCACCCAGAGCAGGGAGGGTCGTGCCCCACCACTGGACCTACTGGATTCACCCAACCCAACTGCAGACACCGCCTGCTAGCGCAGCTCAGCAAGAATATTTTCCAGAGACTTTCAAACGGCTCTCCATTTAGCTTTTGCAAATTCCTGGCTTTTTAACCAGCCCAAGAGCAGGAAAAATGAGAAGATTATTGTGGGATGGAGTAGCTTAACCCTTGTGGCAAGTGCAAGTTTTTACCCCCTGCCTCCGTCAGCCATGGGGCGAGAGCACGCGCCGAGGGCAGGCACCGCTGCAGCCGAGGGCGGGCACTGCTCCCGCCGAGGGCAGGCACCACCCGCCTTCCTTCTTCTGTGGATTTTTTCGGCACCCTCCCCACCAGCCGCACGCCTGTTTACCTTACTCCAGTTCCCCACGCGCCACGACGAACACGGTCTCAGGGAACACCTCCGAGCAGGGACGGGTTTGTTGGCCGCGGCGCAGCCGTCGTTGCTGGCGGAGCTGCAGGTATCGCGCCCACGCCGCAGGTGGCCGAGCACTGCAACACAGGAGGCAGACGCCTGCTCCTCTGCGCTCCCGCCGGCCCCAGCGGGGCTGCACCATCACGCCCCTGATGCCCCGCGGCTGGCTCTGGCCAAGGACGGAGCCCGGTGGCCCAGCAGAAAGGTCTGTGGGGACTGGGCTCATCGCCCCCTCCGTGGGCATCGGGAGGGCTGCCAGCAAAACCGGCGTGTGTGGAGGCAGAGTTGTGGGATGATGCGGAGAGAGGAGCTTTGCTGGAGGCTGTGCCCAGCGCTGCCTGGCAGGGGACCCGGCCCCATAGCGAGAGGCTCCTCTCTAACCGGTCCCACATCACGCAGCCCTCGGTTTGGGGGAAGAAGGCGGAAAACCCTCCTCTCTCACCCATTTCGGTTGTTTCTGGTCTGGCTGCGACTGTCCTTTCTCTCCCTGTTCAGGTTTTGGCTTCCAGGAGGACTCTCACGCCACAACCCTGGCCCCCAGCGGCGATGCCCATCGCCCCACACCAGTGTTCCGGCCACGGCCGCCCACAGCTCAGTGGGAAACGGGACAGCACCGGGATCTCTGCGGCTGGGGGCGGCTCTAGCTTTTTTGTTGCTAGGTGTCCATTAATTGGCTTCAACCATTTGACTGCTGTCTCAGAAAGCTCTGTTTCATGCTCTTCTTTCACCAGCGCTGCCCCTCTGGGTTAAAAGCTCCCATAAAGATATCCCTCCACCTGAAAGGCAGTGACTCCATCCCCTCTTTCGGATCCACCTCTCGCTGGCCAAACCGATCTGATTTATTTCGTAGCAGCCTTTCCATCTCAAAAGCCTTTGCCGGGTGTTCAAAACAACCTGCGTGCCCCCGTGTCACAGCACTGCCCCCAGTCCCATCCCCGCGGCAGAGCTCCCTCCAATGCTGCGGCTCAAGCCACGTTCAATGCCTTTTTAAAAAAACCACATGTGGGACTGTATTTTTGCTGATATTAAGTATCGCCCTGACCATTATTGGGTCCTTTGTGCACTTTCTTAAAAGCCTCCCCCAGCGCTCAGTCTGCGGTGCTCCACCACACCGAAGGCTTGTTATTTTTGTGCCTTCTGATAAAAACCCATTACCGCAAGTTGCAGCAGCCCTTTGTCCGTCACTGCAAATGCGATGCGGAGAGCAGCCCCGGGACAGCTGGGCAGGAAGACCACTGCTGGTGATTGCTGATAATCCCCCATTCGCCACGCTCAGCACAGCCCTGTCCTTTGAGCGATTTGCCACCTTGGTGTGCCTCGCTCTTGGTCTTCCAATTTGTGTCTTTTTGTAGGATATTTTAAGATACCTCCTCCTATACACTGGCAGGAAGCTGCTCCTGGGCCAGGGGGTCTCCCCGGGTGCTCAGCCCCAGGACGGGGGCTCTGTGCACGTCTGCCCCTCCAGAGCGGGCAGGGATTGGGGTGGGGAGCGAGGTGCCACCAGGGCTGGTGCCCAAGGGAGCGGGGCAGGACGGAGCGCGCATGAGCCATGCACATTTTTTGCGTTTTTGCAATTCTGCAATGCCCCACAGACCAGCCAGGAGAGGGACAGCACTCTCACCTCCGTACCGGCCACGTCACGCTTTTAATGGGACTCCACACTTACCTCGCTCCAGTTCCCGACCTCCCAGCTGGGCATCGCAGTGGCTGCCACGGTGGTGGATGCTGGAAGCAAAGCCTCCTCCTTCTCCCTCTCGTCCTCCTCCCAGAGCGGCAGTGGGGCAGGGGTGGGCTGGGATAACTCATGCTCCCCATCACCGAAAGCAAATGTCCCTGGGGTTGCCCATGGCGAGTGCTCCCCTGGCACGGCACTGCTGACCAGGGCCCAGCGGGAGGTCGGCTGCACACGGGGCGACATTGGCTCCGGGTGGAGGGACACCCCCCAGGTCCACCATGCCGGGGGGGACTCGGAGGACGATGCTCCCGCTGTGTGCATGGGAGCGCTGTGAGCCGGAGCTGTGGGCACGGCTGGTGCCAGGGCATCTTGCTCGGTGAGGCCACTGGAGGCGAGCTGGGTGGCCGGCCCGGGCACGGTAGGGGA
>NW_009647679.1:481909-494271 GCF_000708025.1 Charadrius vociferus
CGCGGCGGGACGGGTGTTGCCAGCACTGCTTCCCATCTCCCGCCCCGGTCCCTGAGGGGTGGGGAAGGAAAGATCTGTCCTCTCCGTCCCACGGGCTTGCTCCTCGGCCACCATTGCGGCATGTGTGCCCGCCATCCCCTCCGGCATTTCTGCCCACCCTTCCTGCTCCTTGCTCTCGGGGGCAGCACCGTTGGCAGCACCGTTAGCATCACCAGCGATGACAAGCCCCATTTCCCTTGAGTCTTCATGGCCTCTCCCCGCAGAGCCGGCCACGTCCTGCTCCTCACTGCCGGCGTTACTCGGCCCCTCTGTGCTCGCACGCCCCTCGCTGCTGCTCCCCGGCTCTCCCAGGCTGTCGGACGGGTCTGCGCCGGCGCTGCCCCTGCCAGCCGGCAGCGGTGGGGAGGGATCGGCCGGGTAAGGAGCCCAGGGAGCGGGGCCATGGGCTGGAGCATCCTGCCCAGGAGCGGCCCTCGTCGGCATGGCTCCCCAGGGCTCATCCGGGGGCGGGTGGTCGTGGCTGTTCGCAGAGTCCCAGCTCATGGTGGGCAGGTGGTTCTCGGAGCGGGGCACAAGCGTTGCATCCTCCATCTCACCCATGAAGTCAGGGATGGCATATTTGGGAGCGGCTGTCCCTGCGTCCTCAGGGACCACACTCAGGAGGTCATTCATGGCTAAACCCCCAGGCTCCGTCTCTCCTTCACCATGCACAGGAGCAGAAGTCTCTGCTTTGCTGGTCACCAGATGGTCCTCACTTGCTCCTCCTCCCGGCTTGGCAGTGTGCAGGACATCAGTGGACATCTCGTGTGACCCCTCCACATCGTTGATGCTCAGCTCTGGCTTAGGCTCCTCGCCTTTGGTCTCCTTCTCCGTGAAGGGATAGTACGACAGATCCTCATGGAAGTTGATAAAATTATAATCATAGTAAAAATCGTCAACAAAGACATTTCCCTTTCTGGCTGAGAAGTCCTCCTCAGTGATGATATTGACATCATTGGATTCTGGAATATTTGGAATTAAGGGGTTAAATTTAGGAATGCTGTTGCTGGGGATATAATGGATTTCATTAAATATTTCTCTACTGGAGGACCCGCTGCCAGACCAGTCCATATTGGCACTGTCTAATTTCTTCTGGCACTGCGGCAAAGAGCAAATAGTTTCCGAGCTGGGTCTTTCTGCAGGGTCACAAGCGGCTCCAGTGCTGTTGCTGCAGTAAACAGGGCGCCTCTGTGTCCCGTTTCCACACGTCGCGGAGCACTGGGAAAGGGAGAGAGACGCACACATGAGGGACAGGAGCGCGGGCGATGCAGGGTGCAGCAGAGGAGCGGGGAAGGGGCCGGCAGCGGCACTGCAACCCGTCCACCTCGCTGGCGCTCCCCTCCAAGATACTGAAGCGGGTGCTCAACTGTCCCATGCACCGTGATGCTTTGGGCACGGGGCAAAGGGGCTCCACGTCACTCTGCCATGCTCCCACCACCCACTGGGTCCCGAGACGTCTCCTGTGCCAGTTCCAGCTGGGGCATGGGGTCCCCTGTACCAGGAGTGAGAAGCAGGGGGTGCTGGTCACACCGGTAAGCAGTGATGTTACTGGCCAAATCTACCGCTGGGACCGTCTCCCCGTTAGAGACCGTCCCAGGGCAGGGTTGGTATTGCAGGGGACTTTGCTCAGGGTGATCCTTGACCTGCACTCCAGCCAGAAACAATTTTCCCAGGAGATGGACATTGTGAAGGGCACTGGGTAAGATGATCTAATAGGTCTTTTCTCTGACCTATCGCCATGAATTGCATCTCTTCTTCTGGAAGAGAATTTTTTGAAGCAGGGGATAACAACATGGGTGTTGTCGCAGTAGGGAAAAAGCAAGGGTCAATAAGCAGCTTTGTTGAGGACACCCCCTCCTCCACCACAATGGTCTCTTTGAGATGGTTCAGTATAAAAGAAACCCACAAGCTGGAAAGAAGGGCAGCAACATTTTCTGCTGGGTAAGTAAATCACAGCCCTATGAACACCACATGTGGGCTGCACGAGCCACAGGCCGCTGCAGTTTGCGGTGACAGATGCACAGAGCATTACTCACGTACATCAAAGTGCCTCACATAACCCAGCCAACACGAACAAACGGTCAACGAGGCAAACAAACCCAACGGAGGGGATTTCTGGTGTTTGGATGAAAACAGACGGGCTGAGGCGAGGGTTTGATGCACAGCCCCCAGCACGTAGAAGTTAAGAGGTAAAGGTGGACAGGCAGAGCTGCTGGGCTGGGCTGGCCGGGAGATGCGCTCCTCAGACAACATATACTCCTGTATTTTGAGCTTTTCTCATCTCTGCTCGGTCCTTACGAGGGTCAGGTGCCTCATCGGGACTTGCCCCGCTCCCCGCGCTGGTCCTGGTGGGCTCCCGGGTGGGTGCCCACCCCATGGGACGTCTCCTCCCCGTGCCACGCTGCGCCGTGCCGGCCGGTGCCTCCCCAGCCCCGTATCTCCTGGGCAATGCCGGGTAGGAGCAGAAGGGACCCTGAGGACTGTGTCCGGCAGGAGGGACAGTCCATAACATCGCATGGCCACCGCTGGGCATTTCCAGCAGCTACACAATGTTGCTGAAATAAAACATTACTGCACATTAACACCTGCGGGAGGGGTGCAAGCAAGCTGCTTCTCCCTACGGGGATGGCACTGCCAAATGAGGGAAAACAGAGGTCAACTCCCACCACATGCGCCTTAAGCTAAAATTTCTCAGCAAATGCCTCCCGCTCCATCCAGGAGACAAATTCCAGGTGCTCAGCTCTTGCAGGGGGAAGAAGGGGGCTTATTCGCCAAGGCTCGGTTATCAGGAAAGCCTCTGGCACACAGACAAGAAATGACGGCTGTTAGGAGCCTCACGGAGGAAGACCCGGAGCTTGCAGGAGGGTTCAGCATCGGCACACGACGGCAGGAGGCATCACGGCAGGCTGCACGGTGGGACACGCATAGACCCGTACGCAGACCCTCACGTACTAATGGACAACAAATAATACTGCCGAGCACACCGATAACTCCTTTGGAAAGTCCATAGAGCTGGACACTGCTTTAGGGTCCTTCTGAAGGCATCAAGTCCCAGTGTTTAAGCACTGTGTTGGGCTATCCAAACGGCAAATAACCCCTTCGGCTTTGCGGGCTGCCCCGGTGCTGCCAGTGCCAGAGAGGCGTAGGTGCTGCCCTGCCCGAGGGTCCGCAAGCACAAAAAAAAAGCAACACCCCCCTGTTGTTATCACTGGACAGAAGGACCACGTTTCTGGAAAGCTTCTGAGCCCCTCAAATTTCTCTACTTACTGGTGGTGGTGGAAACAGAGCAGGAAGAGGGCTCTCGCTTTAAGCGAAAGGAGAGCAGAAAAATTACAGACAACTCAAAATCTCAAGCACATTTTTCCTGGGCTCACAGATCCATCGATGTCAACACCACAGAGGATGACTGCGACGGCTCGTGCTGGCTCCGTGCACGGCACAGACCCACGGGCAAGGCGGGATTTTTCCTTTGAACTGTTGCAGCCTCCTTTCTCAGCCCTGCAATTGTGGCTTTTGTGGGCCCCTAGCAAAATATTTCTAAATAGCCCTCATTTAGCCTTCAAATGTTCTGCTCGCATTTCTATTCCATTTGTTTCTTAGCAACAATCCAGTTCCCAGGCTCTCTCATTTCTCTCTGGATACTTGTCTTCACACTGAACGCTTTTTGAAACCACTGCTTAAACTAGGAGTTATAATTCTCTGGTTAAAACCCTCAACCTGTGGTTAAGCTGATCCACTGCAATACAAAAATAAATACAGGCTACACAGGGTGCCTGCAGACCACGGCACTTTATACATGGGGTTGTGGGTTTTTTTGATCTCTCCTTCTCTTAAAAAAAAAATGCTGAAAAATTTGTGCTGGCTCCCGCATTCCCCGGGCGCATCACTGAGGGGGTCTCTGTCTCTGCCCCCCCCGCAGCAGAGATGGGGCAGCTTTGCCCCACGCCAGGTCATGCTGCCGGGAAGCAGATACCCACCGGCCAGCACGCACATGTCGGGGGCACCCAGACCCCAGTTCGCCCCTCAGCAGGCAAGAATTATCTCTAAAGCTTCTGCCAAAACAAAGGGGAAGGTTCGCGGTGCTGGAAAATACACTGAAGGGTTGAAACCCTCTTGTTTGTTCCCTCCTTGCAATCAAGCACGGAGCACCCTTCAGAGAGGATGGGGCAGAGTCAAACAGCTCCGTGCTCCTTCCTCACTCTCAGACCTCCCCGTGCCACAAAGTCCCCATCCGTCTGAGCTGGTGTTCCAACGTGAGCCCCCAGAAAAACATCCATGGCTTCTCCCGGCAAGCAGGAGCACGCCCATCGCCCTTGGGCAGGCTGCGGACGTCCCGGGGGCACTCAGTCCCCAGCTCCCGCCAGCTTTGCGGGACCTCCCCGACCCTCCTCACCTCAGACCAGTTCCCCACGGCCCACTGGGAGGGACAGGGGACCTCCCGGTGACAGGGCGCCGTGGCCTCTGGCTTGGAGAGGTGCTGGCAGTCCGCGTGCTGCAAGGCCCTCTGCTCGTCCAGCCCCACGCTCTGGATGCACAGCACCGTCCTCTTCATCAGCCCCGAGCGGCCGCAGGTGGACGAGCATTTCTGCCACTCGCCGACCCACCACCTGGGTAAACGTGGAAGGGGAAATGTCTCAGCTCCCAGCCAGGCCCCGTCCCGTGTCCCACCACGCCGAGCACTGCGGGGCGGTGGGTTTTAGCCAGCACCAGCCCGGAGGGGTTTGGGGACAGGAGATGTACACGAGATGCACGTGGGCTTTGGTGGCCTGTAACGATCAGCGGGGCCCGGGGGAGTTTGGATCCCAGCTGCGGGTTGTGTTTCAGCCCTGGATTGAGGGTCAGGGGTGGATCAGTCCCCGTGTTGTGCCAGGGATGGTTATTTGCTCAGAGGCAGAGAGGGATTGGAGATTAGGAAAAAGTTCTCCACTGAAAGGGTTGTCAAGCCCTGGCACAGGCTGCCCGGGGAGGTGGTGGAGTCGCCATCCCTGGAGGTGTTTAAAAGACGGGCAGACGTGGTGCTGAGGGATGTGGTTAGTGGTGGGTTTGGCAGCGCTGGGTTGACGGTTGGACTTGATGGTCTTAAAAGTCCCTTCCAACCCAGACGATTCTATGATTCTAGGGGCTGCCGGCCCTGCCAGCGTGGTGCCTTCCTGTGCAGCTCGTGGTCTATGGACAAGTAACACACTGCAGTGGCCGGGCAACCACTGGGATTTGTTTCCATGGACCAGCGCAGGGTCTGGGACCCATTCTCAAGCGCGAGGGAAAGAAGAGGTGCAAAACCAGGGGTGCAGACAGCTGCGCACATCCTGGTGCAACCCGGGCATGGCAGTGACCAGGGTCCCCCCCAGTCCTGCTCATCCCTTAGGGCAGTTTGGAGATCACAGCTCTGGTGAGGGGAGGCGAAGGGCAAAGCCGGCAGACCTGGCGGGACAGGGCTCCTCGCTGCTCTTCCTCTGCTGGTCGTCGGGGCGGGTAAGCGCGTCGCAGTACCGCTCCTCCACGATGCCGGCCAGCTTCTCCACACAGTGCACGATCTGCCGCTGCACCCCTGCGGACACAGGCGAGGGCTGGGCTCCAGACGGAAATCGTGCCGAACCACCCAGCACCCTCTGCCAGCAGGCGAGAGGAGGCCCTCGGGCAAGCTTGAGCCACCAAAAACAGGGGAAAGAAAATGAAACTACCACCGAAACTGGAAGTCGAGAGCCCGTGTCTGCTGAGGTACTGGTTCCCTCACGGAGCCCAACGGCCCCAGTGCTCCCAGTGTACCTGGGTGGGAAACGCAGAGCTGGACAGCTGGTGTCAATCCGACACGTGTGTGGTGAGACCTACGGAGCTCACTGGGCTGGAAAATGACCCTGGATACGCAGCTGCAAAGCAGGGACAGCTAGGGAGGGAGGGAGGGATGGGTGGGTGGAAGCAATTCCAGTCCAGTCAGGACATGGGCTCCCAGGCATTACAAGCAGCAGACCATAACCAAAGCCTCTCCCTTGGGCTGGTGGGACACGGTGTCTGCCTGTCCAGCACAAGGCAAACCTCAGCTCCTGCCCTCAGACCGAGTCCAGGGCTGCTCACGTGGAAAGCTAAAAACAGATCACAGAAACAGTTGACAAATCTTGTTCTCCCTTAGAAAAAAGCTGCCAGATTATATCTGTTCTTTTGGGGCTTAGAGATGTCAGGAAATACCTAAGGAATGGCAAGAGTTTACACAGAAGGCAAGGTGAGGACAACTGTGTCCAGAACCGTCGGCAGACCCCAAACTCAGAGAGATGGCTTTCTTCAACCTCACAAACTCCATGGGATGTCTCTGCTCACCCTCCCAGTGCTTTGTCTCTGTTCCAAGCAGGACACAGGGACAAGACGGGTTAAAAGCAGGAACATCTCCACCCTGCTGCCGGCTCCCACTCTCAGATTTCTGCAGCGACCCCAGCTCGGTCCTGGTGGCCTCCGGCTGTGTCCTTTGGTCACAGGCAACGCAAGGGGCATTGCTGGGTGAGCTGCTGAGCAGAAATTGCTGGAATAAAACCTTTCCTATCCTACAGTTTTTACAGTCAACAGTGAGACGAAGGAATCATCAGCTGCCTGATGGGATTTAGTAGCGATGCAGCCAGTGGAGGCTCTGCAGGAGACACCCCACTGCTGGAGGGACCTCTTGGCCAGGGGGGAAAGCCTTTCCCCACCGCTCCCCTTGCGAAAAGCCTCTGCAGCCACGGTGCAGGATGCACCATCTATTTGGGGCTGCCGAAGTCATGTGGAGGAGCACAGGACAGGGAACGGCGGCGATGCTGCAGCCTGGGGGGGGCACCGTCCTGGCACCACCGCCCAGAGCCACATCCAGCCGTCGCAGCACGTGTGTGTACGTATGCACAGACATACACTGAGGCTTTTGGGGAGGCAACCGACAGCAGCACTGACAGCCGCACAGCTTTTTTGGCAGCCTTCTGCCCCAGCCGCAGCTCACGGATAAATCACCCGCCGAAGCCTCCTGCCCCCGGTCTGCAGCACTCACGGGACGACATTTTTCAGGATGACCTCATCCTCAGCACGCTGCCTCCCTGCCTGCTTTTGTCCTCCTTTCTGCAACACGTACTTGACCCGTGACTTGGGAGAGCTGTAAATAATAACCACTGCCACCAGCTGAGATTGATAAGACCCTGCTGCAGCTGCTGAGCTGTGCTCCAGCTCAAGCGCTTGGGAGCTTGCGGGGCTGGACCCCGCAGAAGAGGCTCAGCCCGAGCTCTCCCAAATCCACGTCTCAGCTCACACCGTCATCCAGCCCAGGGAGAGGGGCTCAGCCCTCCTCCGGCTGCTCTCCTGGGGCTGGACAGGGTGAGCATCCTCACCCGACTCCTGCCCGATTTGCTC
The DNA here is from genome assembly GCF_000708025.1 of Charadrius vociferus. Lineage (NCBI taxonomy): Eukaryota > Metazoa > Chordata > Aves > Charadriiformes > Charadriidae > Charadrius > Charadrius vociferus. Next base: position 489,311 of record NW_009647679.1, read on the forward strand.
CGGTATTTCCCTTCTGTTCTGGAAGCCAAGCACTCAAACCTTGCAAAGGCAAGCTGCTTTTAAACAAAAGCAAGCGCCCTCAGCTCCCGTCCTCCTCAACTCCCCGCGCTGCAGGGCCCACGCAAACCCACAGCAAAGAGCTCTCAGCATAAACGTATGGAAAACGCCTCGCCAGCTCCCGCTGCACCACAACGCTCCTGCTGTGAGCAGGGATCCACACCTATCTCTCGGGAACGGGCAGGAAACATCTCCTGGCGCTCTCTGCTACCTAGAAAGTATAAGTGTCCTTCAAATCCCTTTTCCGCACTGGCTCTCAAGGAAGCACTCGCTGGTCCCAGCCTCCCCCCTTGCAGTGTGCCCGGACCGTCCCCTCCATCAGCTGCCCCAAAAGCTGTCCCCAGACACAGGGCTGGTGGAGCGGTGGGGCGGGAGGGGGGATGCAAGTGTCCGACACCGCGGGGCAGTGCGGGACCCGGGAGCTCTGCCCACGCTGGGCACCCTCCCATGTGCTCTCCATAAAACCCTCGGAACGATCCCCCCTGGGGAGGCCCAGCCAGGCGGGGGACCGGCCCCTCCACACCCCCTGGATTTCTCTAAAGCTCTTTTGTCTCCGCCGCCCTGACGCCCTGCGCAGTAACAGGACACCGAGCAAGGAGCAAAATGCTGATAAAGCACAGGGTCTGGCGGGTGAGCATGGTGGGGCATCAGAGAGTGGTGACCTTAGCAGATGTCGCTTTTTTTCCCCTCCCCCAAGACCTCCTGAAACCAAAGGCACAGAGATTTCCAAGGCATCCCCACGGTACGGGGATGCTCTGCCCGCTCCGCTCCTCCACCGCAGGCAGCCGAGCCCAGGGGGTCCCGCGGGAGACGGACTCACCGGTCCCGCACGTGGCGGTGCACGTGGTCCAGGAGCCGAAGCGCCAGAGGAACTCCGTCTGCTCGATCTCGTTCTCGCTGTCGGCCGGGCGCTGGATGGTGTACTGGTACCGCACGCCGGGGTTGGTCTCCTGGAACAGCAGCTGTGGGGAGACAACAGGCGGCCAGGGAGGTGGCTACTGCAGAGCAGTTGGGGCTGGCCACTGCACCCCAAGGGCTTTTCAGGAGATAACAGCCTGCCTCGCACAGCCATAAAGATGCCATTCTCCATCCGGCTCTGTACCAGGGCTGCACTACCTGTACCCCAGCAGCAGATGACCATTTCGTAAACGGGGTTAGCAAACGTCTGAAGCAGTGTAGGAGCAGAGGAGCTGCCACTGCTGCCCCCGCTCAGAGCGTTGGGCTTGTGGAAATGTCAGGTAACAAGAAACAATAACAGTGAGAGCACTGAGAACCACCAGGACTTTGTTTTGTGTCTCCCCTGATGAAGAGCCCGGAAGGATTCCCCTGTTAATCCTGTTCAGTCCCACTGCCAAACACAGCCCCATCTGAGGACCTCCTCAAGGTTCGGCGTGGTGAAGGGCCCAGGACGGGCAGATGTCCCCTTCCCCGCAGTCGGCGCTGGGGAGGAGGTTCTGCATGTGCCACCACCGGCCCCAGCCCAGCCTGGGGTCTGCAACACGCAGGGCAGGAACGGCGCTCCCGCCGGTCGGGAGCACACTGAGCCACCTCTGCCTCTCTCCACCACTCTTCCTGTCACCGCTCTCCATATTGCCTGCAGGGAACTAGAAGGAATGGTTTCCTTCTCAGTTTCCTGGTCATAAATGAGAAACATCCTTCTTTTGTCAAGTGATTTCCACTACTTATCAAAAAGGTGTTAAATGTTAAGTTTATTATCATTATTATTCATCCAAGCTGGCTTTAAAAATACACATATAGAACCAAATTGTGACCAAGAAAGCTTGCATTCAGGTCTGAATGCTTTCTATTAATGGTCAATCAGACACTCAAATGTAAGATTTTAAGTTTTTTCTTAGTCAAAAATCAGCCTTCAGCTTTCCCTAAGTTAGTGTAGAACAACAGCAATTTCACCCTTTTAGGTGTTTGTGTGTAAAGGACAGTTTGCGGCTGACACAAATCCTGCCCGAAGCACCTCCCGCACCAGCCCTCGGCACAGGCCGGGAGTTTAACCTTGTTTTTCTTAGCCTAAGTGCTCCCATTATTGCCAGAGCTTTGTTGTTCTTGGAGCTTTGGCGGGAGCGGGAGCGAGGGCGTCTTTCCAAAACCCCTTCGTGAATATTGAAACGTTTTTGTCGAGAGGTTTTAATTAGGTTACGAATCCCAGAAAATGATTTGCGGGTGCCGAGCACGCCAGCGTTCCCGTTAACAGCAGCGCTTGGCAGCAGACGAGCCCAGGATCCCGCTCGCATTTCATCCTGAGCCTCTGCTGAAAGAAAGGCAGAAGGCGCAGACTTTGGCTGCTCGGCATGGCCGGGCTCCAGCGCCACGCCGCAGCGGGGCCGATGCTCGGGAAGAGCGCACTGGGCTGAGCCAGGATTGCCGGGGCGGTCCTGGGGGTCTCTGGGACATACCTCCACGGTCACTGCCTCTACGACACACTTTGCACCACAAAGAATTTCAACCCGTGCCATCGTCTGGGGGACAATCCCCACCGGCTTCTCCGAGTGTCTCCTGACAGCTTTGTGTTCATTATTTGCTCCCCCAGGGTCTGCCCTTCGCAAAGGCAACCCCTGATGGGAGGAAGAAACGGGCAGATGCTCTCCTCCTCTCTGCAACTCTGCCATCCTGGAAACTCACTGCTGCAATGATTTTTATTTTTTTTTTTTTTTTTTTTTTCTTTACCCTCTTCTGCCCAGACCCGGGCAGGCAGAGCGGCAGGTCCCGGGTGCTCTCCCCTTCCCGCAGAGCCACGGCTCACCCCAGGCACCCCCAATGGGGCTCACCTCCTCAGAGCCTCGGGGGGCTGATGAACCATAACGACTTATTCTGGGGAGGGAAGTAGCTTTATGGAAATTCCCACATGCCAAAAAAAAAAAAAAAAGAGTAAAACTTGGAATTTCTAGATGTTTCAGAGGATTTCAAATGTTCCTTTCAGATTTTTACCTTCTGCCTCAAGGGGTTTTGCGAGGAAGCTGAGCCTGACCTGCAGCGCCCCGGGCAGTATGGCCCGGGGTTTGGACCAAGGAGCAGGACCCCGGGCTCTGAGCTCCTCACCACGGCGTCAGGCGGTGCGGAGGGGGACACGGAACCGGCGGGAGCGCGGCACTGCCGAGTGGTCCACCCTCTGCCACCGCACACGGCACCGCCACAGCTCCCACCGCCTCCGCCGGCTGCTCCAGCCCTGCCAGAAGCACGGCGGGCTCTTCCCCCGCTCTTGATAAGATATGGGAAAGGCCTCAGGAAACGCACTCTTTCTCCTCATGCTCTCTCTGCTGTGCAAATATTGCGAGGAATGCTGCAAAGGGGATGGGGCTCAGCTGGAAGCGGCGCGGGCTGGAAACGCTCCCTGTGCCGGCAGCGCGTGCTCGGCTGCTCCCCACGTTGGGTCCCGGAGAAACACGCTCAGTGAGGAGATGCACAGCCCCATCCCTCGGAAGGCAGGGAAGTGCCGTGACGGACCATGGCAGATCAGCCCTGCACGGGAAGGCAGGAGATCTGGCAGCAACGTCCCCGCCACACACTCCCACCACCAGAAGATCCCGGACCATACCTGGATCCACACCGGCTCCACGGTGGGCCCTGGGGAGGTGAGGTTCTCCCAGTTCCCTGTCCTCTTGTAGGTGAAGGTGGTCCCCGCCACCCTGTAGTCCCCATTCCACTGGATGGTCCATCCGCCGTTGAGGAAATACTTCTCCGGGTCCTCACTCCGCAGCGCCAGGAAATTCCCAGCTTCTGCGACTTCTTCAATCCGGATCTCGCGTGCTCCCACAGGGATAATCCCAATATCAACGTAACCTGGGGATGGAACCGAGCATTGGCATTGGGGGATTCAAAGATGGGGCAGAGATGATCTGTGCCCTCAGGTGGGTGCCAGTGTCCCTCAGGGGCCCGCATCATGCCAATCCTTACACCGCTGTAAGGCACCAGTGGGTACCAAACCCCACATGGCACTGGGCCCAGCTGCGTTCCCTGCTGGGAGAGCCCATCGCTGAGCATGACATAGAATCATAGAATAGTTTAGGTTGGAAAGGACCTTGAAGATCATCTCATTCCAGCCCCCCTGCCCTGGGCAGGGCCACCTCCCCCCAGCCCAGGTTGCTCCAAGCCCCGTCCAACCTGGCCTTGACCACCTCCAGGGATGGGGCAGCCACAGCTTCTCGGGGCAACCTGCCCCAGGGGCTCACCGCCCGCACAGGGAGACAGTTCTTCCTCACATCTCATCTCATCCCAATCTGCCCTCTGCCCGTCTGAAGCCATTCCCCCTCGTCCCATCACTCCATGCCCTTGGAAAAAGTCCCTCCCCAGCTCTCCTGGAGCCCCTTTAGGCACTGGAAGGGGCTCTGAGCTCTCCCCTTTTTGGCCTTCTCCTCTCCAGGCTGAACCCCCCAACTCTCCCAGCTGACATCTCCCACACGGGTGCTGGCACGGCATTTACCGCCCTTTCAACGTGTCCTTGTCAACCCATAAAAATCCCCTTAAACCTCTCCAAACTGGCTCCAGCAGGCATAGATTTGTTTTCAGGCTCTTTGTGAGCAGTAAGGGGATATTTTTCTTCCGAGGCGTAAGAAGTGGAACGGCAACGCCACGTCTCCCCATGCTGCCGCTCGGACCTTATCCCATCCAAATCGACAAGTCATGATTAAAAACCACACCGCAAACGAGCAGCAGCAGCGAGCCCGGCTCCGAGTGGACCAGGTCCCTGGCGTTTTGGGGACGGAGCTGAGCGCCCTTACCCAGCCCCTCGCTGTCCTCGAAGGTCTTCTTGACGGTGTGGCAGGTGGAGCCGTCCCCGTGGCAGACGCCGCACCGGTCCTCCACCGCGTTGGAGTCAATCTCGTAGTCGCAGCCCACGTTCTGCAAGGCAGCCCCGTCAGCCGCCTGTGCCTGCACCCTTGCCCCCCCCG
>NW_009647679.1:494297-494828 GCF_000708025.1 Charadrius vociferus
CAGGAACGAGAGAGACGCAACGGTCCTAAACGGTGGGAAATAAGGAACATGGATGGGACAGCGGGGCGAGCTGGTGTCTTTTTGCAGCGTGGGCGGCGATACAGACACCTCGGCTGCAACACGGGTTTCTCTAACGTATCCCTGCGGTCCTGCCATCCTGTTCATACGCAGTGAGGAACACAACCCAATTCTCATTTTTACCTTTTCCAACCCAAGTTCCCAGGCAGCAGAGCCTGTCGGCACACGTTATGGGGTGAGCCGGGCTGGGAAAGCCCCTTGGTCCTTGGTCCTGCTAGTCCTCTTTCGCTACACTTCCCAAAAACTTTTTTTTTTTATATATTCTGCTGAAGCTCTCCACACCTCGTGCCACATCGCTTGACCTGTGCAGAGCGAGAGAATCCCGGTGATTTTGCACCGTAAAAGCCACCGCCAAGACCCCAAAGGGTCCCGCTGGGTCCTGTGCCAGCAAGGAGCCTTCAGCCTCCGCTGCCCGAGGAGGTGCCCAGGAGCCGCCGGCACACACGCGGGGCA
>NW_009647679.1:494970-499802 GCF_000708025.1 Charadrius vociferus
CGCCGCAGCCCTTGAAGTAACTTACAGCCTATTACGGGAGGAAACGGGACCTTCTCAGCGCCCCCCGTTGCCGCCGGGCCCCTGCCCGCTACTGCCGGCAGCACGGCCAGCGAGAGGGGGAAGATTCCACAAATGGTTTTGATATAAGAGGCTGCGAGGAAACTCGTTAACTGATTATTTTCCCTCTTTGCTGCTGCTCTTTGTGCTGTCCAATAAGGCTTTTTTTCCAAAAAGTGTGTTTTTCCGAAAAGCCTTTCAGAGAGTGTCTGTATCTAACACTTCGGCAGACCCGACCGTGTCCCTGCCTGCTTGGGCGAGTCCCTGGTGACATGTGGCCATCAGCTTTGCAGCAGGGTGGCACTGGTATGTCCCACGGTGGGAATCTGCCCCACAGACCCCGGTACCACGGCAGCTCCGATTGCTGCCCATTCCCTAATTTAACAGAAATCCAATGTCACGTGTGCGTTTATTCCTAAACATCAGGGTCGCTTCCCTAGGGAAAGGGGAGGTGTGGATGAAGGGACTGTCTCACTGCCAGCGAAGGCAGCTGGAGGACCCGGGGCACGGCCACACCAGCATCTTCCAGATGCTTCACAGCACTGACTGCCCCATCTCCACCAGATTCCTGTGCCTCTGGCGCTGGGAGATGCCCTCCCCGGCCAGCAGCCAGAGCAACACTGCCGCACACCACAGCCCATTTCTAGGGAGCTTCCAAGAAATTAAAATAACGACACAAAAGGAAGAACAAATGGCAGCGCTGGGAGAGGCTGCCAAGCCGGGGGAGGCATCTCCACTGCTGCAGGTCGGACCTGTGGCCACCAGCACCGGCCGCACTCAGGACGCAGTGCTGGGCGGGGGTCCTCTCTACGCACCCATCACATCCCCGACCTTATTGTCAAGGGAAACTGTTCTTCATTTATCTCCCTGGGTTTGTGCTCTATTTCCTTGAAGCCAGCAGAAGCTGAAATACGGCCGTACCGCGCACCTCATGGAAATAAGGACAGCTTTAGTGGTGAATGACAAAACGAGTAAGCTCAGCCCCGTGGTGCGTGGGAGAAGGGGGACGGGGCTCACCTAAGGGATGGGTCTCGGTGCCTACTTGCACTTCCCCGAGCACGAGGGGTCCTCGGGCTCCCTCCCCACACGGCCCCGGCGCGGGACCCACCTTGCAGATGCCGTTGATGCACATGTCGCGGCTGGCGTTCATCTCGTAGCACGGCGTCCCGTCGATGACGGCATCCCGCAGCTTTTCTGCAAAGTATTCGTCCTCCGGCCGGCAGTGCAGCTCGCAGGGGTTAACTGGGGAACCCAACAAGCAGAAACTAAACCCGAGCAGCTGGGGGCCACGGAACCATCTCCGAAAACATAAATTAACCCTGCAAGCCCAGCCGTCATTTAAAATACTGCATAAACTGGCTGCAAGGCAAATCCTACAGACACAGACAGCAAAACCAAGCTGTTAGCAAGGCTGTGGTTCTGGGTTTTCATTGGGGCCGCAGGCAGAAACCCAGCAGTAGACTTTGCCCTCCACTCACTGTTGTTGGGCACCGGCGTCCACCTGTAGAGTTTCCCTTTGTAGAGCATGGGGTTGAACTGGCTGCACTGGACCTGGCGGAAGGAGGGCTTGTCGAGGGGACACGGCTTGACGTTGCAAATCCGGAACCGCTTCCGCTCCCCCAGGCAGTACCGGCCCCCGTACTTTGGCCTGTTCACAGGAGGAAAAGGCAAAATCAGAGAATCACAGAATGGTTTGGGTTGGAAGGGACCTTGAAGACCGCCCAGTGCCACCCCCTGCCCTGGGCAGGGCCACCTCCCCCCAGCCCAGGTTGCTCCAAGCCCCGTCCAACCTGGCCTTGAACACCTCCAGGGATGGGGCAGCCACAGCTTCTCGGGGCAACCTGCCCCAGGGGCTCACCGCCCGCACAGGGAGACAGTTCTTCCTCACATCTCATCTCAATCTCCCCTCTTCCACTTTAAACCTGTTATCCTCTGTCCTATCAAATAGAGACCTACCGCACGCAAGGGGAAACTCCCTTTTTATTCGCAGCCAAGGGAGGGCGGTTGCGTACCTGCTGCTAAGGTTTGATCTCATGAAGTTGGGTCAATCCTGAGTCCACCTGGAATCAATAGGGAGCTCTCCCAGTTATAACCCACACATTGCTCTGCTGCAATGGTCAGGGAAGGAAGCGGGCTGTGAACCCAACATCCACCCCAGAAGCATCCCCAGCCCGCAGAGTAAGCTTTTGAAATGTGTGGAAACCATACCCCACATCCTTCTTCTCCAAGTCCCTCCTGGAGCAGCTCCCTGCTGCTGCGGCTGCTGGGCTGTGCTACGGCATCATGCAGGGTGAGACCATGGACCAAAGGCAGCTTTTGCCGAGTGACAGCTCGCAAGCTACATCTTGGGTCTTGTCCCTCCTGACAGTCTCTCCTTAATGTTGGAAATACGGCCAATTTTATAGGTCTAGCGTACGATGCTATAAAAGCAGTGATTAAAGTCAGGTGTCACTGGCAGTGTTCATGTCTGAAGCCCTCCCACCTCCTGCGGCTGCAGCCGGGCACCCTTCCCCAGGGCAAAAACATCTCCTTCACCATCCCGGGTACCGTGGCGGACGCGGTGCCTGCGCTCCCACCAGCCGGGTCACCAGGTGCCCGTTCTGCGGCTGCTCCAGAGGAGCTGCTCTCCATCCCGCCTGGGATGTGCTGCCAACTCTGCTCCTCTGCTGCCCAAGGGAACAAGCAAAGCTGCCGCTGGACTCTTTTAAGCAAAAGGGACTTTAAAAGCATCAATAGGTTTTTCTCAGACGCCAACAGACTCTCAAACTACTTCCACCATCTCCTGACGCTTGCCTTTTCCTTTGCTCACAGCACTCTCCATGGCTCACATCCCCACGACCTCACGAAAACTACTTTTCCCCGGATCAGTTAAGTCCGGGCACACTTTGCTAAAGAGAATAAAGTTAATTATTATTTTAGGGTTGTGTTTACATACCCTGCCCCGAGGAAATGCCTGTGGGAGGAGGACTGCCCAGCGCTCACATTTGTTCACTCCATCCAAAAGGCAAAGCTGAAGATTTACCTACAGTGGCCAAAGCAAACAACTGCCGGGGGAAATTCTCCCGCTTTTCCAGGGCTTGCTCTCCTGCCCGCCCGCAGCTGTGTTTAAAACACTCCATAAACTACAACTGCACTTCTGCCACAAAACTCATGTCAAACACAAACCCAGCGCTTGACCTGGGACTGAGATTACACAGCGCTTCTTTAAACAGCTCGATGGCATGTGCTAAAAACAACGCGCCCGAGGAAGAAGCTGGGCAGAGAGCACATCTGGGCTCATTAGAGAGCCTGCTCCCGCTGCTTTCGGAGCTCCTCAAGCCATTGAAAAGCGACTGTCACTGGCAAATTGCTCACAAAGCCCTTTTCTCTCCCGGTCCCGGGGCGCGCTGACACCTGGGCAAGGCGGGGGCTCTGGCGGAATCCAACACAACAGCGATTTGGTGATGAAGCGGACATCTGGGGAGCAGGTGGGTCAGCCCAGAAATCACGGGACGGACGAGGCTGCTCCTCTGTCAGTGCCCGGACACTTCCAGGCGAGAGGCAGCGCTGGCTGCGGCGCTGGCAGCCCGGGGGGAGGCAGCCCCCGGCCAGGCACACATCAGAAATCGCGCAGGGGAAGCAAAGGGGTGATAAACAGCAACGGGATTTTTCAAAACGACTCTGAAGCAGGCTCAAAGAACGCCTGTTTTTCTTTTGTGTCGTTGAAGGACACCGGATATGTTTTACATCTACAAGCACGAAGTCTTTGCTCTTTGTTTGAGTCCTATTGCAACCACTCTCTGCCCGCACAGAGCAGGAGCGACTTATCCCTGGAAGGAGACAGAGCAAGCTCTGCCCCTCCAGAGGCTGTGAAACGGATCCCCTGAGCATTCAAAAGCACATTGTCCCCACTGATAACCGCATAATGGCGCAGTTTTGCTGTGCAATGCAGACAGCGGCAGGACCACAGTGGCCAGAGGATGGTCCCCGCCTTTACGGGGCAATAAGGAAGCGTTGGGTTCCTCTCCTAAACGGGGTTCGGGAGGAGCTCCAGGGGAGCAGGGGCTCGCTTACGTGGGGCTGCTGCACTGCCTCTCCGCGCTCTGCACGCCCGCGCCGCAGCTGCGCGAGCACGCTGCCCACGAGCTCCAGGAGCCCCAGCCGCCGTCGATCGCGTCGGGACGGTAACCCACCGGCACGCACTCGCCGTTGAAGCACCACTGCAAAGGGAGAGGCCGGAAATAGAGAAAACAAGGTTTAAGGATGCAATAATTGACGTTGAGTCGGGGAGCCTGGCCGCGGGGAGCACTGAAGCCCAGCACCCGTATCGCCCCGTGAAAACCCATGCTCCATCGCACGGAGGTGCCTGGGGGTCAGCTGGGCTCTGCCGCAGCCCGGCGCACCTTTCCGCGATGGGAAACCCGGAGGTGTTGGACTGTTTGAGGATTTGTCTGAGGCAACATACCCAAACCTCCACCGAGACCCCTCCGCAAGGGGATCCAGAGCCCCGAGGGAAGAGCCAGCGAGGCACAGCCACGGACAAAGGCACGGCGGGGGGGTGGAACGGGAGCATCGGCTGAGCCCGGGGTCAGCCCCTGTGCTCTGGGGCCAGGGCTTTGGGAGGGGACAATGAACCTAACAAGGAGAGACGTCTACAGATATTTTTGTAACTCTCGAGTTCTATGCCACCTCGAGCAGGAAAACCCTGTTCTAGTATGTCACCCGGGCAAGGGTGACCGCAGACGGCTGCCGACAGCGGCTCCCCTCCCAACCCCCTGCCCGGTGTATCAGCCGCC
>NW_009647679.1:499890-503967 GCF_000708025.1 Charadrius vociferus
GTCAGTCCCTCCCCGGCAGCGGCGGGTGTTTGGCCAGAGGGAGGGCAGTGAGGTGAGCCCGTCCCTGTGTGCCGGAGCCCGTGAAATGCCTCTGTGTGCAGGACAGGGCGTCCGTCCCCGCAGCCGCGGTGAGGGCGGCTCCCCGTTACCTTGTTCTCCCCGCACGCCGTGCCGTCCACGGCAGCGTCCAGCTTGGAGTGGCACGTGTTCCCCACCGTGCACCACAACGTGTTGCAGACGCTCTGCAGAAAAAACACGGTTGCACAGGACACGGTTACTGCACCGGACAACCCACCGGCACAAATTTAACTCATAGGGAGAGGACGGCCCCGTGCAAAGCCCCCCCGCCTCTGCCCCCAGAGAGCCCTTTGGAGCCGCACGAGCCCGCGTTACGTTGGGGAGGACCCGGGCTTACATCCATGTCCTCACAGAAGGTGGAGTAGGGGCCGTACTGCAGCCGGCACTGGTGGCCCACGTCGTAGAGGACGCCCGGGGGCACCAAGGGGTAGTCCAGCACCTCCCGGGCAGGGGGGTCATCCAGGCACAGCCCCCAGCCCCGGCTGAAAGAGAGAGGTCACAGCAGCATCACCACCGGCCCCAAACACCCCGGCAGTTGCTAACGGAGGAACCGAAGAGCTCATTAATGTCCCACCGCGACAAGAAGCAATCAGTATTTCCAGCTGATGGGACCCCGGCTCTCCAATCCACCCCAGAGCCGCGGCAGCGCGCGGGTGGGCATGTGCAGGTACCCGCTTTTCGGGGTGGGTGCCCGATCCCAGAGCGACCGCCCCACTGCCCCCGGGCACGGCGGGTTACGGGGATGGCGAAGGGGCAAAGGCAGCAGCGGCTTCTCCGGGCAGCTGCCGGGCCAGTGCCTTGCTCCTTCCCCTTTTCCCCCCGAGATGCCCCGGTCCCCATGACGGAAAGCCAGAAATGTCATTTTCCCTGGGAATAATCCCCTGGATTTTAGCTTTGTGACCAGGTCATCAGCTCAGTCCTCAGTTGGGATCCCGCTTTCACCATTCAAGGTGAAGGGTTTCCTTGAACAAACATTTCATAGCTGAGAAACAGATGCTGTCCCTGCGCTCCTACATCGCGCTGACCCCAGAACTGTCTCCGCAGAGAGCGCAACCCTTGTGTCAATGCCCTGCTAATAGGAAAAAAGTAGATTGTCAGCAGCAAAACACACTCACCCTCATGTTTGCTGCTACAAACAGTGCTCAAACTGAGCTGGACAGGACGTCTTTAGAAAAAAGAAGATATTAAAACTGAGGCATGGAGGCTGCTGTGGCAGGCAGCCAGGCTGCGGGTGCCGCGAGGGACGCTGCTGGCCGCCTCTCTCTGCTCTGAGTGGTTTTGCTACGATACTTCGCAAACACACAAGAAATTGTCACTAGTTTAGCTTTCAGTGTTGATTTAAACAAACTTGTTTCCAGCAAGGCAAAGAGCCTGGCAAGGGTTTCTCAGCAGATTAGATTACTTCGGCTTGTTGTGATTGGGAACAGGTCTAAATTAACTTGAAACAAGATTCCTTTTTAACCCAAAGCAGCGACGCAGAAACAAGGGCCAGCAGCGGGGGAGAGCTCCTGCTCTGGGGCGCCGGCAGCGCCACGGGGCGATCCCCGGCAGAACCAGCAAACCCCCCTCCCATTCCACCCCATTCCAGTGAGGTCCACACCGGACACCTGCAAACAGCTCGCTTGGCTGGAGACAGCCCCTTAAAATACCACGTATATATATTTTTATAAGCAGTTTCCCACGTGGAAAAATCAGGGAACAGGGTGCTCTCAGCAGCCCGGGGGCTCGACAGTCTCTGTTCCCGAGTCCCCGACAGCGGGAGCATCCTGCCTCTGCCAGCGCGGCGCGGAGGGAAGGATCGATGCGGGCAATGCAGCGCTGAGCCGGGGTGAATGAAGCGTGGCTGAGGCAGCCGGACGCAGTACCATGGTGCAGCCTGTTTCAGGCACACAGTCAGGTCACTGCGTTGCACCTCCAGAGGTATTTTCTTTACCTGCTGGTGGAAAACACTTTAAGGGAGTATTTCCTTTAAAAATTGACAGAACGACATCTTTACCGGGGCAAGTCCAGGCTTAAGCACTGGGCTTCTGCACGAGCTACACGTATGACGCTGGTGCTCTTCTAAACTAGTTCACCAACTGCCTGTTCAGGTACCAGCACGTGGGGCCCCGCGCGTCGCCCCAACACCGTCCCCAGCCCTCCCTGCCCTCTGATCCGCTCGAGGCACTTTCTGTCTTGCACCAGCTTAGGGGAGAGGTCTCCGTCCCAGCACCGGAGGGTGATTTAGATTTGCTGTCAGCTTTCCAGTGCTATGTTCAAAATCTACTTCTTCATTAAATATTTTACAATCGTCCTACTGGTCTCTTCAATCGGCCAAAACACATTACCGAGCCAGCAAAAATTGGCATGAGTTTCCCTCTGGCTTCGCAGGGATATGCAATAAACCACACTCTGCAGTAAAAATGCACAGGGGTCTGCGCTGCGGCTGCCTGTTTCAGTCTGTGGGTTAACGAGCTGGATGATGGAGTAGATGGTACGATGATTAAATCCCCATATGTGAGCAGGCTGGGAAGATCTGCAGATACATTTGAGAGCGGGATAAAAATTCCAAAAGCTCTCAGAGAACTGGAGGAAGGATCCAAAAAGGCAGGACGGAATTCAATAACAACAAAGGCAAGGACTGGAGCTCGGGAAGAACCAGCTGCGCAGAGCGGGGATGCGGCAGAGCTGGCAGCGGAGCGATGCAGCAAGCAGGGCCGGAGAAGACCGTCCGTCCCCCAGCTCTGGGAAGGCAGGGATCGGCTGGAAGGAACCCCTGGGAGGAGGATGGATGTGGACCTCCAGCACTGTGCAAAGAGGCTGAAAACCTGGTTGTCTGATCTACAGAACAGACTGAAGGGAGACAAGACAACCTGCTGCTGTGCCAAGGCTGCTGCTGAGATGGAGGGAGGCTGCTCCACGCCATCGCACGCTGGTGGTGCAGACGGGGCACCCACGAGACACCCGGCCCTGTTTCACAAGGGTGTTCCTCCAGCCGGGCTGGGAATGGGAAGGAGCTCACGTCATGGTGAGGGGTGGAGAGCAAAGAGCTTTACAGCATCTCGCAAGGGTTAGAGGGAAAAATCACAGAACACTGAAAGGGGCTCATCCAGGTCCGGAGGAGGGAGCAGCAGAGCGGTCCCTCTGCTGCAGGAGCATCACCACCAGCCCTGCGCCCACCCCTCTCGTTCGCCTGACCAAGGGATGCTCATTCCCTTGGGGGTCACCGCCCCCACAGCAGGGGGGTGACCTCTCCCATCACCCCCGGGTGTCCGAGCGGACCCCGACCCACAGCCTCCCCAAGAGGGTCGCCTGGTCCCGGCTGCACCCCGGGCCTGACCAGCAGCACCGGGGCCGTGCCGCCGTCAAAGACGTGAATCATTTTCAGATGCTTAAATATTTGGCAGCATTTGTAAAATAATAATCTTTTGTAAAATAATAATCATCATCTGAGAGTGCTTTTTTTTTTTTTTTTTAAGAGAAGAGGTCCATTCCAAGCACAGCTAGCAACCCCAGGTCAGCAGGGTCTCATTTGCTGGCTCACTCCTTCCCGTTCTCCTGCCAACATCGTATTATAGTGCACTCATGTCTGCACTGGCAACGGGCTGCTCCTCGCCTGGGGTACTTCACAGGCGGTGAGAGACACCGCCCGGGCTCTGCTCCGCTCTTAAGGAAGAGCTGCCCCTTCTGGGGGGAGCCCGCAGACCAAAACCCCACTGCAGAAGCATCCAGCTGCTCTGTTTCGTCCCCGTCACAGCTCGGAGCAGCCTGAGGTCATTGCAAGCAGGAAATTCTTCATCGAAAAGCGAAGGTTAAAAGCAGAGGGCCAAGAACGTTGCGGATACGAGAAAGCTCCGTTCCACCAAAATCCGTAAATCAATGATAATTCACCCCGCGTGGGGCCCAAGCCCACAGGTTCCAGGCGGGGACTGAGAACCGGGAGCTCTGCCCCAGGCTGTCCCCACCACGTAACTGCCGGTCCCTCACCGGCTCTGCCCGGCCCCGCTCCTGCCGCTGCCC
>NW_009647679.1:504249-513007 GCF_000708025.1 Charadrius vociferus
CCGGGTGTCCGAGCGGACCCCGCCCCACAGCCTCCCCAAGAGGGTCGCCTGGTCCCGGCTGCACCCCGGGCCTGACCAGCAGCACCGGGGCCGTGCCGCCGTCAAAGACGTGAATCATTTTCAGATGCTTAAATATTTGGCAGCATTTGTAAAATAATAATCATCATCTGAGAGTGCTTTTTTTTTTTTTTTTTTTTAAGAGAAGAGGTCCATTCCAAGCACAGCTAGCAACCCCAGGTCAGCAGGGTCTCATTTGCTGGCTCACTCCTTCCCGTTCTCCTGCCAACATCGTATTATAGTGCACTCATGTCTGCACTGGCAACGGGCTGCTCCTCGCCTGGGGGACGTCACAGGCGGTGAGAGACACCTCCCGGGCTCTGCTCCGCTCTTAAGGAAGAGCTGCCCCTTCTGGGGGGAGCCCGCAGACCAAAACCCCACTGCAGAAGCATCCAGCTGCTCTGTTTCGTCCCCGTCACAGCTCGGAGCAGCCCGAGGTCATTGCAAGCAGGAAATTCTTCATCGAAAAGCGAAGGTTAAAAGCAGAGGGCCAAGAACGTTGCGGATACGAGAAAGCTCCGTTCCACCAAAATCCGTAAATCAATGATAATTCACCCCGCGTGGGGCCCAAGCCCACAGGTTCCAGGCGGGGACTGAGAACCGGGAGCTCTGCCCCAGACTGTCCCCACCACGTAACTGCCGGTCCCTCACCGGCTCTGCCCGGCCCCGCTCCTGCCGCTGCTCTCACTGCTCTCCTGCCACAAGGGAGGAAAACGTTTCTCCAGCGCAAGACATTGGCTGACAAATGCAAATCTCCGGGCCCTGTTCCTAGGAACTTAATAACAACAGGCTGGAAAACCAGCCACGGGGTGCTAAAAATAAACAAATACTTGGAAAAATTTGGCTCAGTCACATTTCCTCACGTGACGCCTCCTACAAGCAAACATCATCTGCCCCTTGCACAGCACCGAAGAACACTGCACAGAGCCTCGAGGAAAACCGCTCTGGCTTTATTTGCTCCAGCCACAACCCCCGTGCCACCCCCCAAACTCTCGCGCTGCTTTTGTGTTCGAACCCGCACCGTTCGCAGCAAGGACGGAGGGAGCCGAGCGAGATGAAAGCATCCCCCCGGGCTGCGGCGCTGACTTCTGCGCGCCATGGGCTGGCTCCGTCCCTGGCCGCAGCCCCCGGCCCCGAGCCACCCCCAGCACCCCGCCAGCGAGGAAGAAGAGGAAGGGAGGACTTACTCGAGGAATCGTGTGATGTACTCCCGGCTGCAGCGGGACCAGGTGAGCGGGGACGTGTCATACAGGAGCTGTGGAGACATGATGAAAGGTCTTTTCCCAACTGGCTCACAGTCATTGCTGCTTCCATCATGCTGAATCCCAAAACTGTGTAAGAGCACAGTCCCACAAAGGAGAGGTGAGCCGCACGCCGCTACAACCGCGCAGCCTCTCTGCCTTCCAGCACAACGACACGCGACGCCGGACATCGCAAACCGTCCCGGCTCGGCGGGGACTCGGTCATTAACAGGACCGGGGGATCTGGCCATGTGGGACGTTTTAGTGACACCAGGGACACTGCCCCGAACTTTGTCCCATGCTTCTATTTCAGCTTTTTTACTGAAAACTCAGCCGAGAAAAAAGTAATGAGACTACTGAACAAGATGGAGTTAATTAAACGCACTAGGTACGTGGTTTTACCATATAAAGATATCTATTATGAACCGTGAGGCTGAAGTGATCTCGTCAAAATTTAATTGAAATTAGGGCAGGTAAAATTCTGTCACCGATTCTATAAGCAGACCCTATTCTAAAACTTCCTAACGGGCAACCCTCTTCTCCAAAACCTTCAGCATCAGCAACACAGGACAACATCCAAACGCAGTTTGTCCAGGTTGCTTTGGATTACGTGATTTTCATTGAACCTGGGGCAACCAAAAAGCAGGGTGAATTCCCCGGTGCCGAGGAAGGTTTGCAGCAGTGAGGAACCGCTCAGCAATCTTCTCCCAAGTTCCACCCGTGCCTTCGCAAGCCCCGACTGAGCAGCGCAGAGGACAGAGGTCAGAGGGGAGGAGGAGGAAGCCGGTGGTACCTGTGTCCGAGCTCGTGGGCCACAGTGAAGGCCAGGGGCAGTCCCGTGTCCTCGTTGATGTTGCAGCTCCTGTGGGGCTGGCACATCCCCGCCACGTGGGACAGACCCAGGGTCTCGCAGGGTCTGTTCATGGCTGCGCAGATGTCCTTCCTTGGGCGACGGAGACAACGAACACACAGACAGAGAGCAAAGAGGGGGTTTGAGAGCGGCAGGACCCAACGCGAGGCGCGGGAAGGAGCACGAGACACGTCCCAGCCCATGGAGGAAGACACGGACACTGGCCAAACAGAAGCAAGAATGGAGACATCCAACGTCTTTCTGCAATGGAAAGATTTATGACCTTTCCTTTCCCCTTTACTCTCCTGGTATCCCCGGCTTCTTATTAAGCCTGATTAATGGGAACTGCTAGCCAGCCTGGCTACATTTACTCCATTGTATAAATAAAGCTGATGCTGGGGATAATCAAGCAATTACTACATTGCTCGGGGAAGCACATCCCCGGGGGTGCTGTGGTCCAGGGCAAAGGAGCTCCAGCCACCCAGGAAGAACAACTCCACTGAAGTACACGGCCTTAAGTGCCTTATTTCTGCTACAAAGCAAACTTCCTACAGAAGATAAAACTGTTGTGGGTTGTGAATCATCACACAAGCCACCACGCTACTGCCAAGAGCCAAGCTGCTGCACAGCCTGAAACCATTAAACCTTGTTCTGACTGCAAGGTATATAAACTTGGCCAGAAGCAGGAATTCCTGCGGGCTTCATGGGAGGTCACGGGCCTTCTCGGAGGCTCCTCTGCCAACCCCAGCATTAGCCTCCAAGGGAAAAGGAGAGTTAATCCCTCTGTACATCTCCTGGCAGGATCCAGCCGTTCTGGGGCTTGGCAAGCGGGCCGTGGTGAAAACCTGGTTTGGAAACCACAACTGCTAGTTAACTGGGAGCTGTCTCCAGTTTTAAACCTGAGATATGAGACCAGTTCCAGCCATTAGCACCAGGTTATCTTCAGATTTCATGCTACGGATCTTATGTGCAGGTGCCCAGTCAGGGCTCAGGCACGGAGAGGGAGATTTCAACAGCTCCCACCGAGACGTTCCTCTGGCTGCCCACCTGCCCCCCGCCCGCAGACGTGTCTCTAGCTGCCACCGTAGCACCTACAGCACAAAATTCACGTGCGGGCACAATACCTCGTGAGCAGGACTGCGACGTCGTGATGCAGGGGATGGGAATCTCCTTTAACGTTGATGCTCTTCTGCCATTTGCAAAAGCTTCTCAAGGTGTTGTCTGCGTGGTGGGAGATTTTCAGATCCTCCTGCCAACACAATTAAAAGCCTGCTGTCATATTGCTGCCAGATCCGTTTGGGTTTTAGGACGCAGTGGGGAGGGGTCTGATCTCAGACAGATCAGAGTGAGATCGGGAGTAACTGCCATCCAGGTGGAATTGCTCCATATTTATAGGTTGTAGGCTGGGTGGGAATACAGCCCTTTTCTGCTTTCTTTTCATCTGTGATTCAACCGAAACGTTAGCTCATCTGACACCGGGGGTTAAGAAACACTGCGGGAAAATATCCCGTCCTGGCTGATGGAGAAGGCCGCAGCTGGGGAGCCCGTCCGAGTGGCGTCAGGCTCCCTGAGCAGCGGGGACCACAAACAGCCAACAACTCGCTCCCACCGCTACTGGCGGCGATGCTGAGTTATCCTAAATTATTATAAGGATCAGACTGCAGCTCCCCTGACCATGCCGTCCCCTTGACTCCACCAGGGCTGCAGCCCACACAGAAGACAAGACAGCAAGGCACAGGCATCCGCCTTATCTTAGGCAAATTCATCCAGACCATGAAAACAGCAGAAGAGAGAGCTGATGGGCTCCCAAGGCCACCTCCCCCGTGCCCCAGCCCGGCTGCCAGGAGGGCAGCGTGAGTCACCGCGGTTTCTTTTTACCTCTTCGTCCTCCAGCAGGATGAGTCGCACTATGGCGATGTTGATGGGGTTCCCGATGCTGGCGTGGTGGAACAGACCCGCCACCTGCAACATGCAAACGGCAAAGAAATAAAGCCCGAAAGAAAGACTTTGCCCTGCGACACTGCTGCTGGTAAGTACGTCTGCGGGGGAACACGAGCTCCAGGGGAACACGAGCTCCAGGGGAAGCTACTGAAGGTTCTTGACAACATCTCGGCGAGTTCCCCAAAATGAAAGACAAGAGCAGATGCAGACCTGGACTAAAGCCTCGGGAGTGTGAGGGTATCTATTCAAAATTGATATAATCTGTGTAGCACATTGACACTCAACCAGAAATACCCGGGGCAGCACCTCTGCTTTCACTCCCTACAGATGTGTTTAACATCTCAAAGGAAAGCTGTGCTCTCCAGGTGCCTTCGCCAACCCCCAGAGACCCAGGGGTGTTACCGTGAGGTCCTCTGCCCAATCCCACCCTCTCTGGCCATCAACCAAAGCCCTCTTCTGAAATGCAAATAGGTGCTACCGGTGGCAGCAGATGAGTGAGCAGACTACACCAACTCATGCTGACTTATCTGCTTGTTTTACGCCACCAGCAACATCGCCCCAGATTCCCAGTGAAGACCACCACAACCTGGTGCTCCTTCCCTTCGCTGTCCTCAGTGGCACCTTCCCAGGAAAGCCATTCACGTCTCTCCTGCTAACCAGGCCGGTGCCGACATTGGCCCAGACGGCAGCTGCCCCGGAGCGCTCCCAGCTCCGCGTTCGAGGGAGTCTGAGCCAAAGCTCCCAGGTAGGTCCCTGCGGGTCTCTCCTCCTACAAGGAGGTTTCCTCACCACGCAGAAGGCCGTGGGTGGCCCTCGTGCAGGCTTCGGGGTGGTTTCAGCTTCAGCTGTGTCCCCGGGCCCAAGCTGCCTGCAGACCTGCCTGGGGAGAGCCACGGGCAGCACCCACCACCTCCCTTCCCTGGAGCATCCCTGCCCTTGGGGCATCTCCCTGGGAGGCCACGTTATCCCTCCCCACGGCGGGAAGAAGGGAACAGCCCTTGAGCCCATGGGGAAGGTGAAGCCGCGGCATGCTGAGCTGCTCCTGGCTGCACGGAGATTTTGGCCTGGGGCTCGCTGACACCGACCTGTCCTCCCACAGCGGACGGAGCGCTGAGCAATGCAGAAAAGCCACCGCGGGGGTGGGAACAGCCCGTCTGGTGAGAGGTTTGCTGAGGCCCCACCAGGGATGAGTCCTTGGCAAGCCCAGTGGTCTTTATGTCTCATAGCCGTGTCCCCAGGGACCTGGTGGCTTTGCCATTGAGAAGACCAGGACTCACCATGTTCATCACGGTCAGCACGTACTTCTCTATGTTCTCGCTCCCATGGTATTCTATCATCTTGGTGTCTGCCACCACCAGCGTTTCCACCCACTTCTCCTTGCTGATGGAGCGCTGCTTTATCCTTCTCATCCTGCGCTGCTTCTGTTCCCATCTTTCCCTCCGTTTCTCAGACCTCTCCAGGCTTTCCTGAGATTCTGAGGGAACAAAGTGGGAAAAAACTCTTTTTTTTTTTTTTTGGTAAAACATCTGCAACATCGGTAAAATATCATCAAGGCCTTTTTTATTTTAATTCAAAGAAATAACCTTTTGGTGTTGAGAAGGAGGCCCACACGTAGACCCATGACCTATGTGTATTTTGCTGTGCTCTATGTTCCAAAAAATTACTGGGGGGGTGAAGACTGTGACCTCAGGCTGTTGCACAGCAACATTAGCGTGATAGGAAAAAAAAATACAAAATAAAGCATTAAGCATTTGAAGTAATTTCTTTGACTAGAGCAGGGTTTGCAATATTCCAGGAGGAACGTGGACCATCCCAGAGCAGAGCTATTAGGGTTTGTATCGACCTATGAATTTACAGGCAACCCTGCAGAGATGCTTGAGCATGTACCACCGAGAAATACCGGTGGCTCAACATTTCTGATTATCATCATGAATTTGTATTTTGCAGAGGGAGACAGCTCTCCAACAGGACAAACTCCCGAAGCTGGACTGATGTCTTGAGTCAAATGCTGAAGATCATCAGTATCCTGAGCAAGACCGAGATGTTGCAGAACTACACAGAGATTTCCTCGGTCACATGGAGACTGAACTCTGCTCCTTCCCAAGGAGAAACAACGGGAACATTCACTGGGCTGCACAGGGAGAGGAGGAGGAGGAAAGCTCGGATGCTCCTCACGCACACCAGCAACTGGGAATTCTCATGTGGAGACTTTTCCTGTGACGCTGCTCCAAGATCAAGGTCAGGGTCAGCCCCAAGCTGGGTAAAGGCTTTACAAACCACATCCCACTCAGTGGGAATGGCTTTTATGATCAGTTTCTAAGGGCTCAGCCTTACTTTGCTAACAATAGACTTTTACATTTTATGGACTATACTGTACTTTAGCTGAATGATCTCCCCAGCCCGAAAAATCCCAAGCATCTGGATAATTTGATGAATTGCTAATACCACTCTGACAGTTTAATCGCAACAGCTTCCTTGGAGCTTGTTCCCATTGTGTCCTTCGCTGCTAAGCTTCCAGCCGGGACGTGAAGGTACTGCAGAGAAGACGGGCGCAGAGGGCTCCCGGGATCCCAGGGAAGGTTCGCACGGCATTTTCCCCGTGAGACCCCTCTTAAACACTCGCCCAGCTGTACACACAGGCTGCGCCGTGTATTGACAGCAGCTAAATAACACCTGACAGCCTCACGCCAGCTGCCCGCGTGGTGATTTGCAAAGAAAACCTGCTATACATCAGTACCAAACGAAAGGCTTGCAGTAATTAAAATCCTACACACTTTTGGTTTCCTTTCCAGGGCGTACACACCACACGCACTTTGCGAGCCCAGGCTGCAGTGGAGTGATGCGCGTTACACCTGTATTACACCCAGTGAAATTCATTTACAATGAACAGACTTCAAAGTCTGGAAGGAGCCATTATGATTACTACCATAGGTTAAATAATTAATATAGATTAACAGAAAAATGCCTGAAGATAACCTGATTATAGAAAAAAACCCAACCAAACAACAAACCCCAAATTTTCCAAAAGCAGAGAGCTCTAGGAAATATGCAAAACAGGATGCACTGCCTGGAACACGCAGCTTCACTGATGCAGACGAGGAATAAAGCACCCGTGAGCTGCTGGGGATGCACTGAAGCCCTCATTACTCACAGTGTTGGGTTTGGAAGTTTATCCGACCCATCTGCTCCAGAGAGAGGAGAAGGCGCTGGCATGCGCGCTCTGCGCCGCAGCACAGAGACCCCCGGGGCAGCGACCGGGTTTCACTCCAAAAGCCCAATGCCCTGGCAGGTCAGAAACCGGTGTTTGCAAGGAAATCAAAACAAATACTCAAGTCTCCACATCACGGGGCGCTTGCAGCGGGGCCAGGAGGAGAAGATGAGAGTGAGAGGCCTGCGGTTCGGCACGCACTGAGTCATGCATGTGAGAAACATAAGCAAACACAGAAAAATTGGCAGGAGAAAAAAAAACACCCAACCCTGTGCTCTGCAGTGATTCCCGTGACTTGTGGGCTCTGGTCATTAATGCCATAAACCCACCGCCCGGTGCTCGGCGAGCCAGCTCTCCCGAGCAGCCATTTGAATGAGCTCTCCTGCAATGAAAACACCCGTGGGAACGGTTATGTGGGCACCACTGGGGCCACTGGGCTGTCTCCCAGCGAGCAGCTCCCGGCCATCGGACACCCACCCACCGGCGGCATCGCCAGGGGCTGAGGCTTGGACCTGCTCCCTTTATCTTTCCACAATGTGCTTCATACGACTCACAGGACCCAGCTGCTACCGGCTCATCGCAAAAGTGTGAGAGGAAGGGGACCATACCTTGGACGCCACAGGTTTCCCGTGGAGCTGGTGGCCTCCTGCCTTGCTCTGCCCCGTGCTCGGGCGCCTGGCGCTTGTATATCCTGTGGGGCTGCGCTGCTCCGGCCTCCTGAAAGCTGGCGGACACCGGTTCGATGAAATAGTCCTCGTTCATGAGCCGAAACACACCTTTCTGGCAGGGAGAGACAAAGTTGTCACCATGAAGCCATCTGCATTTAGCACAGACCCACACTGAAGAACCTGGGAATGGGAGAGGGTTTGCAAAATCTTCCAGGAAGAAACAGCTGTTCTCTAAAGAAACTGTTTTTATGGGTATTTTTGAGCTCTGAACTCCCAGACAAAAGAGCACAAGCCAGCACGGACTGATCATTAAGAAAGTAAAAAGCCAAAGAGATCCCTTCACAAAGCGAGATGGGCGGTGAACCCAAGGGGTGTCTGACAGTGAGGAGCTCAGGGACCGCAGGGATGCTGAGGCAGAGGAACGCCTTCTCCGGAGAACCGGAGCACACCAGGAATAAGCGTGCGTACGGTCTCAGACTGTGCTCCCTCCTCTGTGCTCGTGCCACCTCTCCACCTCTCTCTGACCTTCCTGGGGATGCTCTGGGCAGTCCAGCGGGACAGCCCAAAGGGCGGCTTTGACCGTAGCGCAGCACCAGCGTTCTGAGCAAGTGCTGCACAAACGGAGGTGTTCACAGAATCACAGAACGGTCAGGGTTGGAAGGGACCTCTGGAGATCATCTAGTCCAATCCCCCGCCAGAGCAGGGGCACCTCCAGCAGTGGCACAGGACGGCGTCCAGGAGGGTTTGGAATGGCTCCAGAGGGGGAGACTCCACCACCTCTCTGGGCAGCCTC
>NW_009647679.1:513318-518100 GCF_000708025.1 Charadrius vociferus
CGTCGGCTAGAGGCTTCCCGTGGTCACAGACCAGAAAACCTCCAGGGAAGAGGAACCTGCAGCAGCACTTGATCGTGGGAGAAGCTCCAATCCAGGGAAGTCAGTCCCAGGGCAAGGAGCACAGCCCCTCCACGCAGCGACGGGAGGATGTGTTATCGGCATCTCTCCTTTAGCGGGAAATGTCACCCTGAAACTTTCTTTGGTTAATTACGACCCCCCTGACCTGGCCCAGCTGCGGCACGTGGGCATGGACTCGCGCAGGACTCCCCAGCCTCCACGCTGCATCGCACCAACGCACAGCCGCGATCGCTGCGTGGGAGGCTCTTCGCGTGGGCAGCTTCATCCCAAGGAACGGGGGCTCCTGCGGGAGTCCGCAGCGTCATTCGGCCAGTCAGGGCGCTGCCGAGAGGAGTGTTTTGTAAAGGTATTGTGCGCCATAAGACAACTCCATCTGCTCTTGGTTGCTCCAGAGCAGCCGTACAGCGTCCGGAGCAGGCTGAGGTGTCCTACGCTGCCCCGGGAGCCCGTCCGTGCTCAGCTTTGCTTACCACCAGGCTTTTGCTCTGACACGTTTATTACTTTCACACCTCAGGACAGGGCCGGGACAAAGAGAGAGGGACAAAGCATGCCTCTACAGCTGTCACCACGCTTCCAAGACACAACAGGACCGAGCCCGCTCGTGACGCTTTCTCACTGCTCTGCCCCTTCTCGCTGGGGAGGAGAGAACGGCTTCCTCCCTAATTAACTCCTTGCAAAGGCAAAATAACAAGAAGGAAACAGCATGGGGATGGGGAGGAAGGGAAGGAGGCCACCGATACGGTTCCTTCTCCATTTCCTGATGCAGGTTATTCCGAGCCAGGAAGGGAGCAGAGGTCGCTGCCGCGGCTGAGCTCTGCCCGGGGGCCACGCTCTGTCACCGGCTGGTTCTGCAGAAGCACCCATGGGAAGGTCTGTCTTTCTCTGTTTAAAACACACCCGGTTAACCTTTCTGCACCTTGCGTGTCCCAGTCCAGCCCGGTAAGCAGCACCAGAACCTCTATGCCCTGTCTCCTGCTCCCTCACCACGGTCTGCAACAAGAGTAAGAAATAACCTTGGAGAAGACAAAATTGCACTGGCAAAACTATGCAAGAGAGAGCAGAACCCAGCTCTTGCCACTATTTTGTTCTAAAATCACTGACAGGAGGAGTTTAAAGTCTTACAGTAGTGCTGTAAGAAAGGTGGAGGCTGGTGATGGGAACAGGGATGTCGGAGGCGGCCAAGGGTGTCAAACGAGGCACAGCCACGGTGTGCTACATCGCTAACGGATGCTGGAGCGGGGGCGGCGCCAACAGTGGGTAATGGGGAATCGACCCTTCGAGGCACTGATGCGATTCGGTTCAACACGCGAGGCCGCCACAAGCAGCACGTGCTTTACAACTGGGAACGGCAGAGCGCTCTCCCTGCAGCGAGGCTGGGCTTGAAATACAGGGTGGCAGCACCACCACGTTATGTGTATAAATGTAATGCACTGCCCTGTCTACAGCTCTGTGCCCTCCCACAGCCGCAGCACGCTCCTTGTATACACCCTGTAATGCCAACCATGCTTACAAGGGGCGTTTGAGTAATGTAATGTACGGGGACAGGCTGGGAGAGTTGGAGGGGTTCAGCCTGGAGAAGAGAAGGCCAAAAAGGGGAGAGCTCAGAGCCCCTTCCAGTGCCTAAAGGGGCTCCAGGAGAGCTGGGGAGGGACTTTTTCCAAGGGCATGGAGTGATGGGACGAGGGGGAATGGCTTCACACTGGAAGAGGGCAGATTGAGATGAGATGTGAGGAAGAACTGTCTCCCTGTGCGGGCGGTGAGCCCCTGGGGCAGGTTGCCCCGAGAAGCTGTGGCTGCCCCATCCCTGGAGGTGTTCAAGGCCAGGTTGGACGGGGCTTGGAGCAACCTGGGCTGGGGGGAGGTGGCCCTGCCCAGGGCAGGGGTGGCACTGGGTGGTCTTCAAGGTCTCTTCCAGCCTGTGATTAATCCATCCTGTGATTCTATGAAGCAGTAGCTCAGAATACACTTTACTTTCCACAGTAATCATGAGCCATGCAGCGCACTGCTAAGGGCAGTTTTCTGTGGTTTAGTATCTGTCTGACAAAAAGCCGTGGCAGTTTTAAGACTTAGAGGTTTAAAACAACTTCAGGTTGAGTTTTGCTCGCCACTCGCAGTTTATGGGCTGCAGACCCTCTCGCAACATTGTGCTAATGCCTCTTGAGAGCTAACAATATTTTCTGCTTCTTAAAAAAAATACTAATCCATAGCATTTGTGCAATACTGTTCTTTTTCAACACCCTTTACAGACCTTAATTACGGGGTTCACCGAATACCACTATGAAATGGACGTTTTCAGGTGACACATTATGTGGATGACAAATTACTTAATGAGTTGCTTCTTTTTTTGCTCTCCCATCTGTGGTTAATTCACAGAGAGAAGTTTAATTCTCCTAACCAGAATGTATTTCAAATGACCTGGGTGAACATCCTTCAGCCCGTTCGCTATTAGCAGCCTGATTTTGCCTGACTCACACTGGAAAACGAGATTTCTCAGTCTGATGGCAGACTGCAGCTCGCTGGCAGGACGAGGCCACACAAAGCTTCCCAGAACCATCATATATTATTACTGGGGGAGGAGGGTGAGGGTGTCCATGTGTAAACAGACGTTCACGGGAGCACTCAGGACACCTTCTGCTTCTGCGTGCGCTGCAGCCATCACTGTTTCTCTCATACAAACATTCAAAGAGAAACAAATCAAAAGGTTGTGGGTTCCTCCCAGGTGCATCAATCTGTTTTTTACCCGAATGATGGCCCTGGCTATTTTCTGCAGTCTCCATCCCCCCCGAGCCAGGGCTGCTGCATGAAGCGCAGGGTGCCAAACACCCTCACATGCTGTTAAATATAGTAGGAAAAGAGCAACCAACACCTTCCAGGATGAGCCCAGTTCCTGCCCTGCCCTGCGCCACGGTGGGTTCAGGTGTTGGAGAGGCAGCAGCGATGCTCCCCACCGCACGCCTGTGGGCTGCGCTCCCTCTGCTCTCCCCAAAATCCAGCAGCACAGCCCTGCGCCTCCGGGCAAAGCGCAGTGCCTGGGGTGGCCTCTGCAGACCTTCCATTTAAAAGCCGCCCCGCTCGACCAGGCTACCTCGGCATACAGACACACACCTGCCTTTAGTTAAACGCAGGGAGCTTAAAATGCCCACACAGCCCCCAGCCGAGCGAAGCCACCCGCGGCAGCCAGCAGAGCCACGATGCAATGCAGTTATCATCCTTCCAAACCCAGGGGGGAACACGGCTGGAGATTCCCCGCTCCGCCCCGTGCCCGTGCTGGGACGTGGAGGGTTTTTCCCGGCGTCAGCCCCTGGGAAGGAGAACACCCCCCCCATACACCCACCGCCTCTGGGGAACCCCAGCACCTCTGTCATCCCATGGCCCCTGCTCGGGAACGGGGGGGTGCGTATCACGGGGGCTACCAAGTTATATGGTTCCACTTCTGCAAACCCCCAAGAGGTTTTAAACCCTGCGGGGACGTGGTACCCGCGCTAGCTGGGTGCCGGTGAATGCACACACAGACGTTTACACTGAAGTCCCGAGTTTGCCTTGCTGAGCGCCGACACAAGGGTCTTAGTTGTAAAAGTCGCTTCGCCTTTCAGCAAAACTTACACTCTTACAGGTCACCATCACCTTTGAAAATATTTGCAGTGCAATAAGGCCGGGGAGGTGTTCACAAAACATAAAGAAGTTTCACTGTACATGAGCTGCGTTACCGTAAACCCTTCAGGCTCATTTTCACATGTGTTTCTCACAATCCTACGTTTATGTACTAGAAGGCGGAGGCGATATGAGTATTGCTCTCTTTGGGAATTTGGACAGAAACAAGTAAGCACAGTCCCGGAGAGTTCCCAAAGCACTGGAATCCGTGGGAAATTTACAGTCAGCTCATCCACAGATGCATCAAACCTACGCGAAGAGACCCCGACTCTGCCGCTGGCAGGGGGAATTTTGCTATTGCTTTCAGCAGAAAAAAGGATTTCACACACCTTCTGCTATTTCCTTATTGACTAAAAGTCTCTGTACTTACCAGACCATCACACGTGCTGAGCACGGCCAGCCCTCCCGCCAGCGCCCGGCTCTGCACCTCCCCGATCATATGGCAGTTGTTGTACGCGTGAGACTGGATCTTGGCATTAGCGATCCCCCCGTATCGCCTCTCGCTGACGAAGCCGGGCGCCAGGAGGTTGTGGTTGAGGCTCAGGTTGAATTTCAGGGGTTGTCCTTTGTAATGCAGTTCATAGAAGGCAAGAAACTTGCTCCTGGAGGAAGGAGACCTTCGGTGAAGTGCCCGGTGGGACAAATCGTAGGACAGGAACGAGCCGCTCTCGTCAACCTTGATGGGATGAACGATGTCGCTGCTGGAGTACGGCAGGGCAGGCTCTGGGAAGAAAGGGTTCAGTGGTTAGCTCCCGCGTTCCTCACCTTTCCTCCCCTACCCCTTCAGCTGGATGCTGAACGCCCGGCGCAGCCCAGTGGGGTCAGGTACCCAAACACCAGTTGGATCGGTAACTGGTGTCCGTGGCCGCCGCCAGAGGCACGGCAGGGAGCAGGGAAGGGCAGGAGGTAGAAGGGATGGGGTTTTCCCGGGGAGAGGGTTGGGGTCAGGGGTAGGGGTAGGGACGGAGGAGGATAAGGAGGGGGCTGTGGGGCCCCGCTCCCCCCGGGGCCGGTGCCGCTCCCCCCGCACACGTTCCCGCTGGTTAATCACAG
>NW_009647679.1:520732-549948 GCF_000708025.1 Charadrius vociferus
TGGAGGCAGCCGCTGCCCTCGGCCTGGTCTGCGCTTTGTGAAACAGCGGAGGGTAATTATCGGCGCTCCACCTTGCAGCGCTTGTGGCTCTGAGGCGAGCTTTCAGCAAGGCCTTCAGCCAGACCGGGTTTGGGCTCCAGCGTTTATGATCCCTCAGCACAGGGGGTTATTTGGTTTTTAGCTTTCGCTGCTCAGCCCTAGGAGTGTGAGGAAATGTGGAAAATATGAATTCCCGTTGTCTTTGTCTCTCTTCCTGTTCCTCATCTTTCCTACCAATAAGACATGGGGCTTTCCTATCCCCCGTTATTCTAAATACGTTTCATTTTCTTGCAGGCATGGACATTCATTGGCATAAAATCTGCTAAGTCTGCCAGGATTTTTATTTTCTTGAGTCTGAAACATGGTCCTTTTCCATGAAAGGGAGCTCAGTTAGGGATGGTCATGCAGGAGGAGTCATGGGGCAGTATTTAGACTACAGCTGGTGGTTGTGGTGGAATCCATATTTACAACAGCACCAGATATTTTTAGGTGAATAAGCGTTAGGATTATGCTTTTTCTGAGACTCATTTTGCATACATTTTAATTTTTAGGTAATGGTCGATACTAATACAGGTAAATGAAAATGCTAGGCAATGGTAAATGAAAGCTTATTTCACCCTTTCCTCTCTACCTGTCCCTCACTTTGGCTTCTAAGCAAGACTTTCAACACAGTTGTGATTTATTTTTAAAAGTGCTGTTTGCGGAAGAATGATTGGGAAGCTCGCCATTCTGAGTAGCTTAAACAACACTGTAATTGTATGTGCTTCACGGCTGCTTATGTCAGAGCGTGTTCAATCGTGCATCAGCATTCCATGCCATGTGTTAATACCAATGCGGTATTAACCTGCAGAAATAATCAAGATTTTAATGTATGATTCACATTATAATTAATGAGAAATTAATCTGAAAGCAAGTGAACTGCAGAAATGAAAACTTAAGTAGAATTCCAGGCTGAAATTATGTTTACAGCTGTAGGAATATGAGCAACCTAAACTTAGTACAGAAGTTAAAATGTTTAGGCTTTTTTCCACAAATGTAAATGCGTTTGTGGTCTCAACCGTAACATTAAAAGGGAGGAAAGTGCTGTGAATAAAGCTTCCTGCAGACCTAAAACTTAAATGCTTTATTGTGACCCTTCACAGCAGACAAAGGAAAATTATTTTAATTGTAGATTTTTCAAGCTAGATATACATCAGAGTGGTAGGTGGACTTAGAAGTTATCCATAGTGGCTTTTTTGCAAAGCAAAGGGTGAGGAGGAGAGTGAATCTATTGTGAAAACCTGTAAGAGCTAGGAAAACCTAAACGTCAAGCTAGAAGTATGAGTACCCCTTAAAATGAAGGGACTGATGTTTTCATGGAGGCATGAGAAATGAGATCAGCATTTGGACAACTATGAATTAAGGGTTGTAGGTACTTCAGGTGTTCTGCATCTTGACACTGACTTTATTTTGAAGCAAATACAAAATATGTGAAGAGTCTCAGATGTAAAGTTCAACTTTTGAGTTGCTTAAGGCAGGGTTGGGGTGTTTTTTTGTCTGCCAATGCTGATGACACGTCTGTATTTTCTGATCTGTTCTGAAGATGCTGGTCAGCCTGCCGCTCTGACATCGATGGGAACACTTTGTTGGTAGTCGTATCGGGTCCTTGATCCACAGATTGAGAACCTCTTCTTTCTTTAAACACTCTGCATGTAAAAACACTTGAAAGAGTAGGCGGTTGAATTCTGACTTCCAGGAGCTTTTCCTGACACGAAGCTTTTTGACAGCGTGGTGAGGCCAGAAGCTGTGCCTGTTCAGAGCCTGACTGATGTTTGAGCAGTAAGTGCTGGCCGGGTGCCGGTGTGGCAGCCATTCGTATGCGACAGAAAAGCTCCTGTAGCTTGGTGTTTGGGGGTGTTAACAGAGTGTGTTCTGATTTATTTTTTTTCTTTTTTTCTCCTACCAGCTAAAGAGCTGTTCTCCTACAAATACTGTCTTTGGGATAAGAAAGGTGTGGGTGTTTTTAGGTTTTGCTGCAACAGTGGCAATGTGTAGGAGAGAATGGTCTGTAGATTCAGAGGAGAGGCATTGTGCGTGTCTGCAGTCAGCTGGGAAGGAGCAAGAGCCTGTTACGTTATCATGACAACAGACAAACCCTTTCTGCAAAGCTGAGATTCATGTTGTGTTTTTAAAAATAAAATAATTCTTAGTAGCTGGGGACATCTTGCCTAGAAAGACCTTGCATAGTAATTGAAAGAGACATGTGTTTTCCAGTAGCACTTGTGAGCGCTATGATGCATGAGATAATGTAAATTCCGATTGTTAGCCCTGATTATAAAGACATTTTATTTGTTGGGTTTTTTTTCCTAATAGAAGTACTGAATGTATTAAAATGGGCATTTCTGTGAGAACCTTTCTAAATCTTTTCTTTCTCGATACATAGAAGCATTCTACCAGTTGAAATACATTTCTGACGTAGTTTTCTGTTTGTGGACTTTACTGTGAATACTTGATTCAGGTCTATGGAGACAATGGGATACTATAGATTGGATAATAATGAAGTCTTAAAAGATGAGCAGTTCTTTCTGGTCAATGTAGGAATGAAGTAGTAAATTAATAGTTGCATCTTGTTCAATCAAAGTCTGGATGTGTTAGATGAAATGTGACGGTAGCAGTGCTGGTTGAAGACACTGTTGCTGTATCTGCTTGTTTCCCAGTCTTGGTGGGGAAATGGTGTGTCTGCATCTCCCCTCGTCTGCTTCAGGCAAAATTGGGTGGTTTGTCATCAGCCACCCGATAAACTGTGTAACTGCACTGACCCTGCCAGAAATTGTGTTTTGGGAATGAGTGCAAGAACTGGTCTGTCCCCTCACCAAAAAAAAAACCCCTGAGATGTGGGGGCATTCAATTTTTGTTTGCAGAGTGAGTGTCTGCTTAGAGCCCATCTGGTTAAAAGTTTCATCAGTGTTGTATCGTGTCTGTGGGGTAACGAGGCCAATTAAGCCACAATTGTACAGGATTCAAGAGAGTTGAAGTTAATGGTACCATGTGCCACTGACTGTATTTATCACTTGAATATGCAGAAAGTGGTTTTGAAGAGTAATAAGGTTTACAGTGGAGGCTGTTTTTAAACCTCTAGCCCATGAACTGGTCCTTCCTCACCCTGGTCATTCCTGAGCTGCTCCCAAGGAAGAAGGCACCCAGAGTTGTGTTACTGGTGAGATGGCCGGCTTCTGCGTGTCTCCTTCCCAGCCCAGTCTGGGGACTGAATAAGTATGTGCGTACGTGTACTGCACCACACGCACAGGCGGACTGTGGCAGCTCTCTTCTGTCCTGTATGTCCTGGAAATAGTGGCAAGAACTGGATTTGTGCTACACCTTGGAGTGTACTATGCAGCTTGTCTCTCTGAAAATGTGAGGTATTGCAGCTTTCAAGAAGGAAACATCTGTACTCAGATATCCTGTGTTAAGTATGTTCAAATTCCCACAAGGTAACCACACAATAAGACCTTGACATTGAGGGGGGGGAAAAAGCAGACTGAAGAACAATCCTTTCCTACTTAAAAACCACAAAGTGAACAATTTTTCTTGCTGTTTTACAAACCTGGCATTTTTCTGTCCCGCAAGTCGGATGGGGAAACAATGTTGGGGTCTCTCTCTTCCTGACTTCATTGAACCAGAAATAACCAGGTGGTGTACTTCCTGCGGGAAAAGGAGCACTGATAACGCGTGCTTTCATTTGTGGCAGAAGCTTAATATGCAGAAGTGATATCTGTTATCAGAGCTAATTTCTGGCTTTGAATTAAAATGCAATGTTATGTAGACTGAAGAATCCCTTACAGTAAGACGGCTTTACCTGCTTACTGCTTGAGTACTTGGGCTGAAGTAGTCCATTTGTATCAAGCCCGTGTGTTTTGGTGTCTGTGTCTGAAATTCAAGGCTTTGAAGGAGTCCTCTGTGCCAGCCTTACAACAGGATGAGAGAGTGCCTGTAACTTAAATTGGCAGTGGCTGGAAGTATGGGCAGGAATGAACGTTTTGGTGCCAATTGTTTGTGGAAGAAACCAGCCGCTCTGCAAAGCTCTGGCCAGGCTTGGACATGGTTTGCATGCAGTTGTCCTTGCATGAGCACCCTCCAGGGAGGTCCTCAGGAATCTTTGCTTCATGGCCTAAATAATCGGAGTGCTGATCCTCTTTTCTACAAGAGTGAATTTGCTTCTCAAATCAGTATCTGCTTGTGAATTTCTTTCTAGGTTGACACTGGATTTGTTCTATGTTGTACTTGATGACATATATTTTACAGGAAGGGCACATTGGTGGTGTTCTGAGATGTTTATCTGCAATTTTCTTTCAGGTGAACGAGTGCTTTGTTTTCATGGACCTCTCCTTTATGAAGCAAAGGTATGTGTGGCTGCTTGTTGCTGCAAATGGTTCTGACTGTTCCCCAAGAAAATATGGAATTGTATTAGTTCACCTGCTGTGCCTCACTAGATAGGATTAACTGAAAACTAAAATGAAGGCAAACCTGATAAGGTATAAAATTAGTTTTAAATCCTGGAGCTCTATATTGTAGAAAAATATCAGAAAACCCAATGGTACTATGCAGCTGTTCTGGTAAACTACTAAAGGCTGGGTGGTCTTGTGTTGAACATCCGATATATCCGTGTTCCCAGAACACCGGAGAGCATTTGTGCCTGTAGGACTTGGTGCTGGTGCTAATGCATGAGCTAGTAAGTTAGCTGCAGTTTGAGCTTCCTCAGAGGTGTAGGTGGCTGAGTACAATCAATGGTCTTCAAATGGGACAACACTGCAGAAGATAATGCTGGATTGAAGTGACAAAGGAATTGGCTTCTCAGTTCTGGCTTTTTAAATGCAGAAACCATGCATTGCAAATTTGACTTGGAGGAGTATCCCTACTGCTTCAGGCAGGACTCTGCTGCATCACTTTCCATTAAGTGCTTTTCTCTGGGCCTTAAGCAGATGTCGCTGCCATGCCATCTGTTTTACTGAAGGTGTAACTCCTAATTTGACTGCCTGTTTCCACTTCCTCTGAAATTGGAAAAAAAAAAAAAAAATCAGTACTATTTTGTGGAAGAACTCTGTTGTCAGGGGGGGCTTTTGTAGCTGTGTGGATTAGAAGACTTGCTGAAATTCCCGGGGCACCTTAAACAGAGGTTTAAGTCCATTAGGTTTTAGTATCAGTAAATGTTAACTGATGGGACAACTTCAGGAAGATAGTAGTAGGGAGGCAGATAAAATACTTGACGTCTCTTTCCATGCTATCAGGAAATAGTCATCCTAATGTTAAAATAATGTCCAGAGCATTGACAGGGGACATGCTTGTCTAAAACATTTTCACTTTAGTGATTCTGCTCTGTTCTCTCCCTTGCTCTAGAACTGGAGGACAAGTTCGTTGTGAATGTATGCTCAGAGTGTTGTCTTCTGCCAGTGCCTGCCCAGGTGCTAGTCCAGAGAGGAGAGTAATCAAGGCTTCTGCTTTTGCGGAAACAAACTTCTGTTAGCAGAAATCTTAACTCTTTGGTCAATTAAACAGCCCAGAGCCACTACAACGGTGTGCTTCTCCGTGCTGTGCCCCTCTTCTCCTGTACGCAAGAGTGGACTGAGTGTTGCAGGAACTGTCTCTGCCAGCTTGGTGCTAGAAAGGATTTTCTAGCAAGGTAGCTTTTGGCTGGCTATTTCTGTTGAGAGTCTGGATCCTTCTGGGCCCCTGAAATGGCAGGAGGAACTGGGTTTAATTTTACAAGGGTACTTTGTAGGTAGTAATGAATAATAACCTTAGCTTTCCTCCCATTCCTTTAATTTATTTTTCTGCTGTGATTCTCAATACATAAGTTGTTTTGTTCTTGATGACTGTATCCTTGGCTTCCCACAGCAAGACAATCACAGAAGCACTTGTTTGTGTTAGAGTAGTATGAAAAATGATGGCAACAGTAACTGTTTGTACATCTCTGTACAATGCAGAGGTAAATGAGATTCACTTAAGACACTTCTAATCTCCAGCAGGAAGGAAAATATTTTGGTACAGAAATATATTTGAATCTTCTTTTACTTCATGCTCAGTCCTTATATTCTTCAAAACAATAGACACTTCTTAAGCACACAGTCTGTATTTGTCTGGCTTTAACTTCAGGACTGTCAAAATGAGCCACTGGTGCAGTAGTCTATCAAACAGGATTAGGATACCCTTATGCCTAGTTCCAAGTCTAGGTGAGACTGAGTTAAAGTTCCATATATGGCATTTTGGAGATTAGGACTGAAATATGTTCCTCTCTATGTTGGCAGTTTTTTTAGTTGAAGAGGGCACATCATGTTGAGATCACCGCAGTGGTCTTGAGAAAATGTTGTGTGGCAGCAGGCTCTGTCCTCTCAAATACATAGAGGTGACTCAATTAGCATGGCAAGAAAATAGCAATTATGACGGCTGTGAGTAATTTTTTACTTCAATGGGAAAAATCCTTAAAAAGAGACTAAGAGCTAGAGCAAAGGTGCTGGTTCATGTTTTACAACATCCTCGTTATTTCGCTGTTAAGGTGGTACAGTGGCATCTGTATTGTAGCATCTCCAGAACAAGACTTGGTAACTTTCTGGACAAAGTGCTGAAGTTGGTGGATTTAATTTGGTATTGCCAAGAAGTTCAGGGACATGGAGAGGGCACATATTTAAACTAGCTAATGTTATGTAGTTTCTGTTCTGGGCTTTTTTTTTTTCTTTTCAGGGAGAGGCATGTCTCTGGCTGAGTGGTTTTTTTTTTCCCCATTTATATGGATGTGGTAGCTTGAGCTCTTAATGTGCCAGACTGCAGGGGTAGGAGGAAGTTGTTTTGTTATTGGGCAGTGTGCACAGTTGTTCCAGCTCACCTAAACATGCTCCTCTGAGCTGAGGCAGGGTCTTGCAGGCTGTGAGTAGGGCTCTGCTAAACTATAAGGCAGAAAAGTTTGAGAGACACTGCTGAATCTGTGTGAGACTGTGGAGTGGTTGGAACAACCTTGCTATGTATGTGTTCCCTCTTTTAATGGTCTCACCTTAATATCAGTGTATGAGGAAGTTACTGTATTCATAGGCCAGTCTTTTGATGGAAATAACTGTTTTTATTTACCTCATGTATACATTCTTAACCTAGAAAAAGCCCTTACTGCAACCCTTTCTACTGAATATAATGCGCTCTCTGTGGCTGTAGAGATCCGTATTATTTATTTTACTTTTGAAGACTCCTCTACTTCAGCCAGCTTACCTGTCTGTGAGGTAGGGGCCTGCATGTGAACAAGCTCTCTAGTGAATGGCTTTTGGCTAACCTGGGGGTAGTGAAGGGACTGCTTGTTTACTCTTCTGGTCATCCTCAGGGGCTTCTGATCCTTCTCGTGGATGAAGGTGTCCCTTTGGATAGCTGAGCAGAGCTGCTTGTTTGCCTAGCCCTTCCAAATCCGTACATAGGCAGTAACTTGTGTTAGAGAACTGACCTTCTGCTGTGACATAGCTGCTGGTATTTCAGTTGCTTGCATGGAAATATCTGCATGCTGAAGCTCTGAAAGCTGAGAAAGCAAAACTCACTCAGATCTTTGTTCTCAGTGGTACTGACTGAACTTTGTTCTCTGTTCCAGTGCGTAAAGGTTGCCATAAAGGACAAGCAAGTGAAATACTTTATCCATTACAGTGGTTGGAATAAAAAGTAAGTATTGCATAAAATGAAAGCACTATTTCATTTTCCTGTATGGGAAAATGCAGGTTTTGTCAGTTTGAATGCGAGCTTGATGGCCTAGCACTACCGTGTCCATGTTGTTAGGAGACTGTTTCTGCAGTTGACCTAAATTATTTTTTATACATAAGCCAGTGATTTATAGTAACACAAAGAAAACATTGCCTAACTAACCATTTCCGTCAGAGCTTTGGTTGTATAGACAAACTGGCTTAGGGTGTCAATAGACTAATGGGAATGCTTCCTAGCGTTCTGTTTGTTCAAGTTTGAGAACAGTTACTGTAATTCCTCCCTGGCACAGATAGGTAGTACAAAAACTTCCTTGTCACGTGCTGGTCGGAGAGGCAACCGCTACTGAGGAGGAGGAAAACTCTCTACTCAAATACAGTGTGCTTTATTTTTATACCACTTTTAGCAGCAAAGTTTGGTAGCAAAGATTCGGAGAAGCATGCCTTGGTGAAGTCTGTGTTTGGAATGGGAAGGGCTTTCTGTTTTACTCTTTCACAGGAGCAGGTTTAGCCTGTATTTCAGTTCTTGCCTCTCATGCTAAGGTAAACTTAGAGATGCTTTTCCCTTCTGCAAAAATGGTAGGATTCGAGGTGAGAGATTTCTGAAGAATAGAGGCGTCTCCATGAATAAGTGCTCAGCCCATTAATGGTGAATACTTTCATGAGATTATTCCATTTGTGTACTTGTCTTTTTTTCTTTCATTTGAATTCTGTTCTGCTGCTAGGTTTTGAATTTAGGAAAAGTGGAGTTTTTTTCATAGTGATTAAAAGCTTCAGACTTCAGAAGTCTTTCAGAGAGCACTTTTTCCTGTTTTGTTTTGGTTTCATTCCAATGCTGTAGACTCTAGAGTGAAGACTCTTAGTCACTAGTGTCTTGATCTCACTGATGTGACTAAAAGCTGGACTTTGTTTTAATACGTAGCTTTTAAAAATGCATCTGCACACCCTCCCTGCCAAACGGTCAGATAAATGTTTTATTGTAGACACTGACAGTTACAGGGAGCATAATTGGTTCTTATGGTGGCTGCTGTATATTAATGAGGCAGCATAAATTTGACACTTCCTCTCCTTGTTTATCTCTGAAGAGTGCCATAAGTGATGTTGTGACTCCTGCTTTTCTTGCTCGCGCTGTTTGAGTTTTTTTTGCCTTCGAGCTTCCAATTAACTACATTAAAAGTGGCGTTGCGTTGCTGCAAGGTCTAGACAACTGGGGCAATATGACTCCTTAATTTTGGTTTCTATAATTATGGTCCTTTGTTACTTGCTAATTGCTTGACTTTTTTTTCGCAAATATCAACAATTAGGATACCAAAAAAGTTTCTTCATCATGCAGTATAATGTGCCGCGCAGTTATGTAGCACTTCTTTTGAAGGTCTCTTGCAGCTGTACAGGCAGGATTAAGATAACTGGCTCAAATATCTGACCAAAGCACTATCCTAAAAACATAGTCTTAGAATGTGTACAGCTGGACATGTTTCTCTAACTTTTGGATGTGAAGCTTGCCTTGTGTTAACACTCTTGAAGACCTTGTACTCCTGTAGTAGTATTGGTTTTGCCACCTTCATGTTCCAAGACTGGCAGCTATTGCCATGAAATGAAAACGACACGGAACTCTATATGTAGAGCTTTAACTTGTGTACTTTAGAATAACTTGGCCACTTTTAATGTGTTTTATTTGAAACAAATTGTCAGATTGCTCAGATTATCCACTCTTTGTCAAAGTGGAATTCTTGCTCGTAATGGCAATTTCCCCAACACCTGTTCTCTTAAATCGTTCACTTCAGATTCTTCAAATATTCATGCCATCTTGGTTTCCTTCACAGACAGAAATCAGAGCTCTTCTTCTTACAGTAAGATCTTATTGCTGAATTTGTTAACCTATAAAATGTTGGAATAGATAAAGGAAACTTGCTTCATAATATAGTTATGGCTGCAGCTGTCCCATAATTTAGTAAGTGTAGAATTTTTTTTTTCTCCTGAGATGATGCTCTTAAATTAAAGACAGTCCCCTCCCTCCTAAATTGTCCATCCTTTGAGTTTGGGAAACTCTTTGGAAATGACTGAGGGTTACACTTCCCTAGAAAAATCGTTACAGCTTCAGTCAGTGGGGAATGTGTTTGGTAATTTACACTTTCAGTTGTGCCAGTCCATGACTTGACACAAAAGCAGAGTTCAGTCTCAAATTCTTTTAATTGACTATTATATGTAGAATGCAATGATGTAATGTTTTTGAATCATCATTTGATTCTTTTTTTTTTTTCAGCTGGGATGAATGGGTTCCAGAAAGCAGAGTGCTCAAATACGTGGATACCAATTTGCAGAAACAAAAAGAACTTCAAAAGGCCAATCAGTAAGTATTTTTGTTAGCAGTCCTTGTCAGTAAATAATTTTTTTTTTAATAGAGCTTCAATCCAACAACCATCTATCAAGGGAAGTTAGTGAGTTTAAAAAAAGAGGTGTTCATATGTTCCTTTATTCTTGAGATGCTGTGGCTTACAGAGGTGTTTGGATCTTTGTCCTCTAGCAGTTTAGAAAGAGCAAGCTGCTTCTTGGTTTTAAAGTGGTGACTTCAGGTTTTAGGGAAGAGTAGGCTGATGAAACAGAGGCAGCCTGACTAACTGCAAGTGTGTCCTGTAAAGTGGAAATTAGGTGGCTGAAAATGACCCTTGTGCAGTATCCTTAAAATAAAGTGGTAAGGATCTTCTCCGACAGCTTCAGGATGCCTACAAATACTTTGATTTTTATGAATGCTTACCTTCTATTTCTTTAATAGAAATGCTTTTATTGAGAAGTTGTTTTATATTTTTTCAGAAGCACTGTGCTGCTTCCACGTGATTCAGCATAACAAGGATGCTGGGAGGGGGAGGAAATGGGTGTTCGTACTGCAAAATGTTGTATGAAGAAGCTTAAATCTTGATACTGAGTTGAATTTGTTCCTGCTCAGGACACATACCGATTTGCAAAGCCATTTAAGAGACATTCTCTAAATGTTTTGCATAACCTGTTACCCTTTGAGAGAAAACAAGCTGCTTTTTACATTGAAGTCTTATTTACAAATTTCCTTTTTTTAAAGGGAACAATATGCAGAGGGGAAGATGAGAGGTGCTGCTCCAGGCAAGAAGACTTCTGGTCTGCAGCAGAAAAATGTTGAAGTGTAAGAAGCTTTTTATGTTCAAAAAAAATGCCAAAAAACCTCAACAGACAAAACAACTCACCCCACACCCCCCCCCCCCAAACCCTACCCAAAAAAACCTTCCAAACTTTTGCTTGTCAGTTTTATTATTGAACTGTAAATAGTATTTTTCTTAGAATGGTTCTGCAGGCTAAAGTACGTTACTTCTGAGACAACCCATACAAAAGTTTGCTTCACTTTTGTGATATCAAAAAGGCCTTTGAAGTATCTTATTAAAACTGCCTTCTTAGATTGTGCAGTGTTTAATACTGAATCAACGTACTGAGTAGACACTAACACTCTACTGCTTTTGTGCTCTATTCCTCATAAGTTAGTGAACTGACACTCAAAGTGGTGAGTCCTCGTAAGACTCATGTATCTCGGTGAAATAGGTACATAGAATATTACAGTTTTTCCAAGCTGTGCAAGCACTTTGGAATAAAATCCTTAAAATGTCTTGCCTTCTTACTGTACAGTTGTTAAAACTGCATTTAAAGAGTCTTTATTTTGCTGTTTCTCACAAAACTAAACCCATACGCTATTAAAAATGTTTTGCATCTTAAGAGACCAGAAGCAAGCTCAGACATTTATTAGAAAAATAATTTCAGGATGTAACTGTCGGATTTCTTTCATTCCATCCTTTTTGTTTTTCAGAGTAGGCTTGTATGGTGTTACGTTTAGATTCTCAAACAGTCAGTACAGCTCTACTGCTTTGCTCATGTGCCATGAAACTCTTCTGTTTGGGGTAGTAATTCACTGAACTACGAAGATGATCATTACTAATGTGATGTTTTGAACTCCTAACTTCATTTATGATTCTAGTCTTCGTGAGGAAGCTGCTGAAATGACATCAATTCCTAAGAAGAGCATTTGGCAGCAGCCTCAGATTCCATGTCTCATTTATGGGCAACTTTGTTATAAAATATGTATCATTGGTTTGAGAAGTGCAGTGATAGTGAGTACAGTGTTTTGTTGGGTGGTTTCTTTGTTGGTTGGTTTTGGTTTTTTTTTTCTGTAGATCCTGAATGCAGATTTCACTTTAGGATAGTCAAAGCCTAGCCAAGGCTGTAAATTGTCTCTTGGTCTCTGGACGGGGGAGTCCGATGGATCTGGCTGTAATGCTGCGTGCATGCTCCCTTGTGGTATGGTGCTGTAGGTTCTGAGGTGCCTTAACACCACCGCTTTAGTGTGTGCTGTCAGCTCAGGATGGGCCTCTGACAGGGACCTAGTCACCTGTTTGTCTTCGTTTGGGGGTGAAAAAAAAAAACCAAGCCAGACAGTTCCTAATATATGTCATTAAAATCTGATTAAGAGATCTAAATTATGACCATTACTAATTTGGCCGCTTAAGGGGTTGTTGAACCTGACTTGTCTTGCATTTGACTGACTTGTCAGTGGGAGTAGAAATAATTTCATGTGTAACTTGGACACAGGCAGTGATGAGTCAATTATAAATGTCTATAATTTGTATTATAGAGAACACCCCAATAGTAACTTCAGGATTAGGTTCCCCATACTGTCAGCTTTAGTCATCTTGGTAGTTCAGACTGATGGCAGTGGGATGAGTTGTTCTCTCTGGCTGAGGAAATGCTAAATGTTAACCTGTGCTTGAAATCAAAGTTGGCTTAATCCTCTCAACCACACCTAGTAATGTTGCATCCAAGGGAGACCCACACAGCAAAAATGACTTCATCTTAAGCCTTTGTGTGACTCTAAAGCTTGAAAGCATGTTACCGGGTCTGTCTGTCTGTCCTCTGGTTGAAACCAGCTGGCGAAAGGGAGTGGCTTTGCTTTTTGCTGTCATCACTATCCTGAGCATGGGTGGCTGTTTCCAGCGTAGCAAAACAGACAATAAGCTAATTCTCTGAAACTTCTGTCTCATGTTGATTGGAAAAAGTAATTCCTTGATGGTGGGTTTTCACAGTTGTAAAGGGGAAGAAGGAAAACTATTGTCATTAGAACAGCAGTCTTGCATTGTGAAAGTTATTTATAACAGGACCCCATATGCTTGTTGCACTGATCTTGCTCCTAGTCTCTAGCCATTACCAGCGTCCGATGCATCCTTCTAAATTATACCTGTGCTTCTCTCAATGAAGTCTCCCTATTTTTCTTCCCTATTTGGAGGTTGAGGGAGAGGAAATACTTTGACTTACCCTAGCAGTGACGCAGGGTTGTGATACCGATTGACCAAACTGCTGCTTCTCAGATCCTGCTTACAGCTAAAGGCAAGATGGCTTCTGAAAAAACTCAAAATACAACTTCTGGATTGTTCTCTTGTCAATCTAAGGTCACTGCAGATACATAAAGTACTGATGGTGGGGAGGGGGAGAAACTGATCTCGCAACTATTCTAAAAGGGTAATGCTGTCAACCTATTTGGGCCTCAAAATTTACCTTTTGTAGCATTCTTGGAGGATTGAACAAAGGGAAAGGTAACTTATATTTTGAAACTTATTCTTCAGATAGCCAAACAATAATGGAAAGGAAATAACAATCTAAGTACAACTTATCCTCCAGGAATGTTCAGTAAGACTATAATATGCTGCTAAAAAGGTAGAATTTTGAATCTTAAATAGATTCTCTTTAAGGCTAAACACTAGGTCTGACATTCTTTCCTTAACTCAACCCCCATTGTGCCTAGATTTTTCAGACGAGATGGAGCGCATACTGTTTGCTGTTTGGAGACCCCTACAATATCGACGCGGTGAGTTAAGGATGGATTGTCAAACCAGGATTTTCATCCTGAAATCCAAATCTCCTTGCTTTCATAGATTTCTTTTAGAGACTCTTAAAGTCCTTGGTTGTAATAATGTAAGCTTTGGTAGCACTTCAGTTAACAATTATAAGTACTGCAGTATATCATTTATTTGGGGTTTTTTTTTAAGCCAGTATGGACTACCAGTTCTTAGTTTCTCTGAAATGTATACCTTTTCAGTTGGGGTAGTGTACAATATGAGTAGTCAAATGCATTCAGTGTTTCCACTGTTTAAAAAGAAGTGGAGGACAACTGACTTCAGATTTTCTTGAAACTGGGTAGTTCTAGAAGGTTACACTGGTCTGCATGCTTACTGTAGCCTGGAATTCTGCTTCCATGGAAATCGGTAACAGGCTGCTCTGTCTTCGGTAAGGCTGGGGAGTGAGGCTGCTGTGATACATGTTGTTAGAAATGTGCCATTTGAACCTGCTCCTTAATGTGCTGTATTTTTATTGTTCAGAATAATGGTTTCTGTAAACTGCAGCGAGTGGTCAAAAAGCTTGTGAGACTATTTGTAAGCACTATTTGATTAAACAGAAATATGCATGAAATGCAGGTTGTATACATTTGTTCTTAAAATAATTAACCAGAGGGTATCATAGAAAAAAACCTGTATGGTTATAGCAGGTTGCCAAAAATTAAATACAACACTACAGATACTGGCTTCTCCAGACTGTTTTATATGTAGTTCTACTGAATTTCAACTTCTGAGTTTATGCTACCTTTTCTGGGCCTAATAGGATTAACTTGCAAAAAAATCAGTAAACAGAGTTAATGGGTGCTTGGAAAATAAGAAGGGCAACTGAGAGCATTCTGGAGGGAAAACAGGGCTCTGAATAACACATTTGAGAATAGCATCTATTTTTTTTTAAATTATATCATCCAAGCAGTCTCATCAGAGGTGCTCTCAAAACAGTATCTCAACTTGGGAGCTACTGTTTTTTTTTCTTCTAATAGAAGTCTTATTCTTAATCTGAACATATTACTCAAAAGCATATGCTCCTGCTGCACGTCTCTTGTGGCATCCTCTATCTTTGGCACAGCTAATGGCTCTCTCACAAGTACTCCAAGTCCTTTAAATGTCAAGCGGCATGTGAGTGCTGCCTACATGCCAGTTGTCTGGGGCTGGAACAGCATTGGAATGGCTACACCGGCTCCAGCCAGACATTTTCGTAACCTCTTCTGCTGTCTGATGGTCACCAGTAATACATGTTTAGGGATAATCAAGTCTAGAATGCTAAATACCCTTTTCACTTCTAGCAGTCTGTAATTAAGGGACTTTAGAGCTGTAGGCTGTATGCATATGATGGGTTTAATACCCCTTTGTAGGACTGTCTTATATTTGTCTAATACCTTCTGAACCATTTGGATCTCTGGCATCCCCATCATCTTATGGAAGCACGTTCTTATTTTAATTCAGTGCTGTGTTGAAGAGGAGAGGAAAGAGGATGACTCCTCCTGGTTTTAATGTCTGCTGCTTTGGTTTTTTTGGTCGTTTTCACCGATCTTGAGGAAAGATTGACTAGTTCTTTGAGCCTCACCTTTTGTTGCTAGTGATACCTCTACCACATTTCCCTTCTTCCTGCCCAGTTGGCAGCTCGAGAAGGCCCTGGTCTGCCTGGTCACTCCTGGTAG
Organism: Charadrius vociferus; assembly: GCF_000708025.1. NCBI lineage: Eukaryota > Metazoa > Chordata > Aves > Charadriiformes > Charadriidae > Charadrius > Charadrius vociferus. The sequence continues at coordinate 536,033 of NW_009647679.1, forward strand.
AGAAGCTGTTGCGCACTACCAACTATTCTTTGTTCTCTTTACCTCTTCTAGTTTTATTGTGTGCCTTCTAAGGTCAGCTTCCCTGACCAGGCGCAGGAGACATACGCGTATATAATCCTGACTTTGGTTTTTAGCCTTTTGCTAGTAGTGTTTGATGGTTTCACTGAATCTTCATAGGAATGCTGCTTCTCACAGCTAAGTTAGTGACCAAGCCGCTTGAGCAATAGGGGCTGATTTCATATATTTTTCCAATATATGTATTTTTGCACTTGAATCTTTTCATGTACTTTTTTTATTACTAGTAACCTTGTATGAGGAGAGACCTTATGATTTCATATAGCCTAGTTACAACTGTTGTTTTATCAGTAAACTGGCACCTAATCTCCTTTTTCTGGCATTTACCGGTGTCTTGAACTCAAATACCTGAGACCAAGTGGTAGCTACCTTAAGATATGAGTAGCTACCTGCTGCTCATATTTTAATCAACTATTGTAGGGAGGTTCTGACAGACCTCTAAGTCCCTTTAAAAGGCACATGAATTTGGGGAAAGTAAAATACTTGTTGTCCACATTTGTATCTGCCTGGTCATAGACTCCTTATTGTTGTGGAGTAAGTAAACTTTCCAAAGTCTTCTTTTTTATACCTGATACCATTTGTCTGTGTTGAATTCTATTTTCTACACTATTTTTATTTTCTGCTGATGGTTCTTTAGACATGTCCCAGAAGACACTCCAGCTCATACTTCTGAGCATTAACACCAACTCTTGTGCAAAGATTGATGGCTTCCTGAGGTGGTACCCAAGCTTCTGTGACAGATACTTGATTAACTTTCTTCTGATGGATGTCTGTAGAAAGGTGTAGTGCAGTCTTGCAGTATGTTGTCTTCTATGGCATCCTCTTTAGTTTCACCATTTGATCACGAATGCAGTCCTGTTTTGAATATTGAGATCGGAAGTTCAGTATTATGTTATTGTGGCATGGACTGCTTATTTTCCTGCTAAGTTGGTCGCATTTGAGATACAACATTTCATTGTTGTGAGCTGTTCTGTAAGCTATAATACTGTTTATTTTCTACTGATCTTCTTGTTTCTACACAGTTTCAGATGGTTATGTCAGTAGTTCATTTATTTTTGGCTTTCTAATTCAGTCTCACATTTTGATCCCTAATACTTGAATATTCTTGTTATAGCTGCGTGTTCTTGTTCTGCTAAAATAAAACCCTGCCATGGGGGCTGGGTTAGCTTCTTAGCAGAACTGGTTGCTGACCCTGCTGCTTTGAGGAGGTAATGTCTGACTTAAAGGATGTATCCTGTAAGTTTGAACTGTGGGATCTTTGGCACCTTGCAGCTCTGTTCAGTTTTTCTTTAATTAAAACTCTTTCCACAGAAGCTTCCTAGAAACTTCTGTGCTGCTTTTCAGTTTTGCTGTCAGTTTTCAGTGAAAAATGCCTGTCAATAGAGAAATACGTGAATGAAGAATAGCAGCTGAGCTGTACTTGATGTATAAAGAGAAGTCAATGAAAGCTCTTATAGTACTCCTGTACAGCAATATCGGGCTTGCTGTTCATAGTGCAGTTGTGAAGTGGCACAAAAGGATGCGTTTTAACCTAGTCTACGTAAGTTTCATCTTTTTGTGTCACTTCAGGACCTGCATTCCATTTGTCCTTGCAGAATCTGCCGTCGTTAGGAGCACGTATGGTGTTCTTCAGCTGTATGTCTCAATGAGTCTGCTTGGTGTGATTAATGGAATCTGGTTATCTGAGGTGTGCTGCTCATCCTGGGCTACAACTTCTATCAGTAGGGCTCTCTGTACCCTCTGTGGTACAGATGCTGCATCTTTCTCCCAGATACCGACTGCACTGCATGCTTTAGTTCCTGCACATGAGAGCAGCGCTTCAGCTTGCACGGCTGCCTTCACGGAGTGAAGAGTATTATTCCAGACAGTCTGCTGTACGGGCTGTCGAAAATCTGCCAAATGCTAATGTTCTGTCGCTAACCTTAGCTCTTTTTGTTTGTTCCCTAACTCGGATTTGTCTTTTAGACTTTGCAAACAGATGGCTGCTTTGACTTGAAGCAGAGGCATATGACTTGAAATATAAGGAATGAGGTGGGAGAGCACAAGCAACTGCCTGGAACGGTTTATACTAGACTTTGTGCTTCAGTAACACAGATGCGGTTTATTGTCTTAATTGCGGTAGCTCTTTAAGTACTTTATATTGCCTGTCTGTTCCAGTTTAAGACTGCTTCTAGATTAATGCTTAAGGTTATTTTGATCTTGTGATTTTAATTCTAGAAAGAGCTCCTTGTTCCTCCTTGTTTACTCTAGGTTTGGAAGAAAAGACTTCTCTTCAATACACAAGTACATTGTCAGTGACCTGACTTGGCAATTTTTCCTTCTTCCTGGAGAGATGATCTTTATGGTGCCCACAGTTTAAGCCTAATGCTTGTTTGTGACTTGAAACTTGAAAAAAGCCTTACTCTTCCTATCTTCAGACCTTCCTAAAACTCTGCCTACTTCCCGACCCAGATAAACCTAGTTCAAAGCCTGAATACAAGAGTCACTTGAGATAGTGGTGAATTTCCAAGGAGATAATCTTGTACTGGTAAAGAGTTTTATCTGCACAATCTGCACTTTTTTGAGACGTTTACTAATAGTGAGCAAATTGAAACATGACTAGTAGTCCTCTAAATTAAAATCTTCTGAAATGGTTAGTAAATATGCAAAGTTCAGATATTAACAAAAATACCGGTTGGGATGGTTTAATTTTGTCATTGATACTCTTGACCTATCTGAGTATTTACATGTCGTGTGCATTGTATTTCAGGTGTCTTTTAGAACTTTTGGAAATGCAGCTCTTCATTTGGAATAAAAATAAGGGCTAAGGATAGAGACTTTAGGGAAGTGTGAAGTGTGTAAATTAGACACAGTAAGTGTTGAGAGAAGCATTTGGAAGAAGGTAAACATTAGGGACTATGCTATTTAGTACTGTTCCACATGTTTCTAGTAAGTGGCGAGTGTAATTGTGATCTCACTTAAAAGTTGATGATGGCATTGTAGGCAGTCCATGCAGCTTCATGCATATAATTCCGATAGTGCTGTTTAAACTTCCCTCTACTGCTATAGTGGTAAAACGGTGTGGGTCTGTCTTTAATACTTTACTGGAAGTTAATTCAGTTGACTGAGATTTATCTGATATTTCTCAGCACTTCTGTTTCCTTGTCCCATATTCTGTCTCTAAGTGATTGCTGAAACGCAGAAATAAAACACCTACAAACCTAGTGTAGTTTTCCAAGAGCAATGGGAAAGAATAAAACATCTGTAGATGTTACTTGCCTAAGCATCAGTCTACCATTTTTAAATACTTATGTGTTCTTGGCATGCCTTCTGGGGTTTTGTGATGCTAAGCCATATCTGACACTTCTTTCATGTGTTCTTATCTAGATAAGCCATAGGCTGCTGAGCGTTCCCTTGTTCTGAACTTAGTGGACAATTTTCCTGGCTTTCTACTTTTGATTCTTTAAGTACTGCTGTCTTTATATTTGCAATAATCTGTGTTCTTCTTGCAGGAAAACAAAAAAGAACAAACAGAAAAGTAAGTATGTCTCTATTTTGTATATAAGTGGATGTCCTTAGTGAAGGATTCTTAGCTGGAATAAGACCTTAAATCTGCCTCAACTAAGTTTACTTACTATCACCTTGTGTTGTTCCTCTTGGACTTCAGATGTCCCTTCCTCTTGGTCGGGAGGAATGAATACTTTTCTGGTTTGTACACAAACTACTTGTGTCAGTCTGTCAAGATTTTGACCTCTTGCAAATTAAAAGCAAAGTGATATTGCTGTGGAGCTGTTGAATTAATTTCATAAGTCAAACTTATTGAGAAGGAGATGTGACATATCTGCAAAGCTGAGCTGCTGGTTCCAAAAATTCTTCAGAAGAATGTTAGAGATAACTGACATACTAGTTTGTTTTTAATGCAGAAACTGTCATCTTCAGATAAATGTAAATATAGCAGTTTAAACTGTCACAAATATGTGGAACTTCCAGAATACAAGTAATATTTAAAACAACCCCCCCCCCAGAACAAGTAAAAAGGTGGCCTGAGAGAAATCTGAGTCTTACTTTTAAATCCTTCCAAATCTTTTTTTTTTTTACTGGTATTTCTTACTGATTTACCAGGCTTCTTAAGCAGCGTAATGTCCTTTCTGTGTACAGCTCCAGGAATTGGAGAAGGGAGCAGTACCAGTGAGACACCTCAGCCTCCTAGGAAGAAGAGGGCTCGAGTAGATCCAACGGTTGAAAGCGTATGTATTTCTGATCCTCTCACAGGATTTTTGATAGAAAACAGGAAGGTTGCTTTGCTCAGAAATACAGACGGCAATGCTTTGTCCTGCAGTAGTGTGACAGTGTGAAATGTTATAACTTGCAAAACTAAGATTCCCAAGTGGCCTTGAAAAAACTAAGCTATTTCCTTGTTCCCTGTGGAGCCTACGGGAATTACTGGAGTAATTCCTCAGTTCAGTGGTATATTTCAGTTGTGAAAAGAGGGAATATGGGTGACTCTTAGCTTGGACAGTTGTCTGAAAGTAATTGGTCTGGCTTCACTCTTTTTAGGAAGAAACATTTATGAACAGAGTTGAAGTAAAGGTGAAAATCCCTGAAGAGCTGAAACCATGGCTGGTAGATGACTGGGACTTGATCACCAGGCAAAAGCAGGTAATTTGTCAAAAGAATGATCTGGCCGTGTATAGGCAAGGACGCTAAAACTAGAATTTCATATCCTTTCTAAGCGCGGTGTAGTGAAATCTCTTGTAGAGTTTGACAGCAGCCTGATGGCTTACTTGACAGTTGGCATTCCAGTTGGATTTTAACCAAAGGACACCTGTGAGTAGGACTGTGGCTCAGCAGAGTTGTGTGTAAATTTGTAGAATAGACTTGAGCTAATCAAGCATAAGCTAGAAAGGCAAATAATTTAAAAAGCTTAAATAAGTTTTAAATGTGGTGTTAACTGTGCGTGCTTGGCCTGCTGGTATGTTTTGAACAGTTTACTTAGTTGGTAGAGAATTGGTCTGTAGGACTCTCACGTGCGATGCCTGTTGTCGTGGTTTAGGCCAAATCAGCTACTGGGGACCTGGGGGACCCCAGATGGGACTGACAGATGCTCCCCTCTACCCCTCTTTGAAGAGGGAGGCGGAGGAGGAAAAAGACTTATGAGTTTAGAAGGAACTAAACTACTTTAATGAAATATTAATAATAAAATAAAAAAGAAATAATGAAATATATACAAAACCATAGCAAGCTCCCGAGATGACAGTCACGACACCGGCTGGCACTGGGGCAGTCCCAGGCTGGACTCAGTGACGTACGGGAACTGGATTCTGGATCTGCATTCGGGATCGGGATCACAGGCAGATGAACAGAGTCCTCCTCAGACGTCGGCCATTGAAGGAAGAGAGAGAGCTGACCTTTTATCCCTCAGCTTTTATACTGAACGTGAGGCAGATGGGATGGAATACCCTCGCTGGTCAGTTTGGGGTCACCTGTCCTGTCCGCTCCTCCCCGCAAGTGGGACCCCACTGTGCTTTTCTGCTTCTGACTCTCCAACGGGGCAAATAACAACCAAGGCCACCAACTTTGTTACAGCAATAAGTGTAAGCAAGGTCCTCTCTGCATACCGTGCCTGGGCATCAACTATAAACATAGGTCTTATCACTCAGAGTGAACGTTGTCTGCACAATACGCTTTAATTTCAGTAGCTAGAGAGGCCTGGCGAAGAAGTGAAGTTACTGAACAAAATTGGTTCTGTTTTACCTCAAACCAGGACACCTGTTTTACCTGAGCTTCTTCCTGCCTTGTTTACATGTCTCTCACTGCCAACTTCTGCAAATATCTTAAGTTGTTCTATGGTTCTGACAGAAAGCTGTCACTTAAGATAGCGATTCTTAACTTCTTCCAGGCTGGATCCATATAAAGCTTCCTGATACAGTAAATTAAACTTTGCTTGCCATTTTAAAAGTATAAAACACTTAAACTTACTAATGAATCATGACCCATTTCATGTATGAAACCGCTACTAAAATCGGCAAGAAGCGTAGATATTAATATGGTTGAAAACTGTTTGTTATTTTTTGATAGGCTGCAATTGCGTGCTCTAGCTTACTGCTGCTTCAAGGTACCGTCTGTTCTTGCAATCCCAGACACGTAAAAAATCTTGCTCAAGCCCTACATGGATAAGGCTGACTTTTTTCTTGGTGAATACAAATCCTAAACTTGCCTCAGCAGTAAAGGTGCTTAAGCACTGCTATGTGTACGCTGACTCTAATTCTGGAGAATTAGGTTTGGGGTTTTTTTTCCCCCTGAATGGTTTTAGACTGTAGTGCTTTTGTGAAAAGAAATAGATAAGTAAACTGGGTCCCATGCCTCAAAACTTCCCAATGGCATGAATTTGCTGTGTTACTGAGCCTTGCCGGATACAACCGAACTACTGTCTGTGGGTAGAGATGATCTGTGTATGGTATTAAAGATGGATGTTAATCCTTGGTGAATCATAGCTGGGAATATTTGTCTTCAATTCTGTAAGCTGTGATGTAGCTCGAGTATTGTTCAGACGGTGCAGGCAGTGAACTTCCCAGCAGGTGCTTGGCCGCCTTATTTGCTTCGCAGCCACAGTAGTGTCAGGTGCTGAACTGGATGCGAGAAGAGGAGCAGACGGAAGAACAGGCAAAATGGTCACTGTTGCTTTTGTAACTGCTGTGTGGCCTGGTGTAGGCAGGTCTGTCGGGCCATGTGTGTGCGCTGCATACCTTTGACTTTTGGGGTACCTTTAGCAGTTCATCAGGTTGCTGTTGAGCAGCACAAATGTGATCAGCGACTATATCCATGTTTCCATTTATGGGGTGGGTTTTTTTGTGTGGACAACTGAAACAGTTGGGTGTTCCTTCAGCAACACTAACATCTTAACCTGTTAATTTTATTCTATAAATGTTACGTATGTTGATTTAAATTTAGCATGCAGATATAAATGTTTGCATAAATTAGACAACTTGTATTTGATTTTTTTTTTTTTTTGCTTCTTGTGTAGCTCTTCTATCTTCCTGCCAAGAAAAACGTTGACTCCATTTTAGAGGATTATGCAAACTACAAAAAGTCACGAGGAAATACTGATAACAAGTAAGTAGTGGTCACTTCAAACCTTAAATACTACTTTTGCTGTTGTTGGACTGGTATTTCATGGAAGATTTAGGAAGGTTGTTAAACATGTCCCAGCTTTATGTCCAGCTTCATGTTCCAGGACCAAGATGATTAAGGAGTTTGGAAATCTTTGAGGAGGTAATTCAAGAATGCGGTTCTGCTTTCTGGATACTACTTCTGCTTCCTCCACCTTCCCAAAGCCTTTTCCTAAAGGCAGCTGATTCGAGCCAAGTGAATAGTTCTCCGCCCCTTCGTTCTAGCTCTTGGGCTTCCTCTGTGGGGTGAATAAGTTCAGTGACACTTGCTATGTACAAGCTGAACAAACTTCTCAAAAGAGCTGCCTAGCTGCTGAGCAAAGTGTTCCTGTGCGGGTGGCCTCTCGTGGAGGTAGAGGGGTGGGGGGACGGGGAGGCAGATGATGACTTTTAAAAGAATCAGATGAGCAAAGCTAATTACTTTGATGTTGATAGCTTTGAAGATTCTTATTTGTAATTACCCCAGCAGTCCAACCCTGACAACAGACAAGGTGTGTTTTATTATTGAACGAAGCTTTCCCTGTTTTAAAGGGAGAGGAACTAGAAATGTAAAGTTATTTTCTTCCATTCAAGAGGAAGCATATTACTGACTTGTCAGGGTGTTTCAGCGTTCTTTTATGTCATCGTCCTAATGTATGTTCTAAATCTGTTTGCAGGGTGGAGTGAGGGTTACACTTCTCAGATGTGCAGTGTCACTGCTAATTCCCATACAGTTATTCTGCGGTTAGTTGTGAGGTTGGAGGCCTGCAGGAACATGGCATTGAGAAGTGTAGTCAGAAAGGGTCGGTTGCCTGAAATATTGGGGGGCTGTCCCTTTCCATTAAGCAGTTCAGTCTGATTACATGTAGTATTGTACTTTTAAACTGGCGTGAGCTGGGATTAACTTTGGTTGAAAACAGAAGAGCTGGTAAGTGTCCTTATAAATACTTACTGGTGCTTTGAAAGGACTGCTCTCAGGGTTAGTTTCTCTGAGTAGATGACTAAAAGCAAGGCTTGTGTTGGTTTGCCTAAAATCTTACCGAGTTCAGAACAGTCCACTTTTTAAAGGAGGTCTTGAAATGCATTGCTTCCTATGGGTGTATATTTTAAGGTCTCCAGACAAATTTCATTGAAAAATTGTAAAGATCTTTAACAAGCTTTTGGATTTTGATGGACTCGCCAAGCCAAGTCTCATCTTGCGTCCATCCACTCACTAGAACAAGACTTGCAGTGTTTACCTGTTACTCTGTTTACCAGGGAGTATGCAGTCAATGAAGTTGTGGCTGGAATTAAAGAATACTTCAATGTTATGCTGGGAACTCAACTACTGTACAAGTTTGAGAGGCCCCAATATGCTGAAATCTTAGCAGATCACCCAGATGCTCCAATGTCTCAAGTCTATGGTGCCCCACACCTACTGAGGTTATTTGGTAAGTATGACATCTAGAGACTGAAGAAGAGCAGTTAGAAGTATTCAAGTGCTTCCTTTGCCTGTCTTGAGCCTCAGTGAGTGTGAACTACAGAAATTTGACAAGCAACTATGAAAGGTGGTTTCATTCTTTCCTTACTCTGTGTACCTAAAATGCTCAGAACCATTCAGGGATTTGGAATGGAAATGGATTTTCAGTCTGGTTATTTTGTGTGAGCTTGTATATATTGGAATAGATCCCTAGGCTGCTTATTTGTGCTACTGTAAGGTTTTAGACTGTTCTTAAATACTTGTTGTTGTTTATAACTAACAAGTGTTGCTTCTTTTGAAACAGTACGAATTGGAGCTATGCTTGCTTACACTCCTCTTGATGAGAAGAGTCTGGCTTTGCTGTTAAACTATTTGCATGACTTCTTAAAGTAAGTACTTTTCAAGTCTTTCAGCAAGAAAGAAAAAGTGAAGTAAGCACAGGCTGTTGTAATGGGGCCTATTTTCAGTGAACAGTTCTTATACTATATATGTATATAAAATCTTGGGTCTGTGTGTGGTGTCTTCACTGAAGGTTGCAGTGAAGCTTTCTCAAACTCTGCTATCCAGTAACGTGGGTAAGACTGGTTTTATCTCCTCTCCAGTTATACTGAGGTTGTTGCTAGTTAGATGCGTGCTTACATATGTATTAGTCTGCACTTTTAAACTGTCCAAGTCTGCTACTTGTTTCAAAATAAATGCTTCAACATTTATTTGTACGTGCTATAAAAAGCAGATGACAATTACAGCAAACTATTAAAGTACACAACAGTTACTCAACAACAATGGAGCAAATGTTAAAAACTGATGATCTTTACTGATATTTCTGGGACAAACTGTCATTGTAGCTTTAGTGCTCTGCAGTAGCCTGTGGTGCTGTGGACATGTTATATTTAGAATGAAAACCCCATCGTAAATAATAGTACCAGACTAATGCAAAAGTTTTGGAGGGGAAAAAAAAATCAAATATTTGATTTCAGGCAGGTGATGAAATACTTCCTCGTGGCTACCGGGAACTACAGAGTCACCTGCTGCTTAGTTCACCTGTAAATGCTTCCTGAATGTGAGATTCTAAATGGAATGAAACTTCAGTTTAGTGGCTGAGGTGGCGTACCTGTGTTGCTCCATATGTACGCGTGAGTGTGACAGCAGCAGCTTCCATGCATCTGTACTGCGCTGGGGGAACTTAGTACTATGCTTCATCAGTTCCTTTAGACATCTGTGTAGGGCCAGGTGCGTGGTATGAAACGGTGAGCTCACAGCATTGGCACCGCTTTTTGCTTTTTGCTTTTGCTGTGCTGGCAGATTTTCTTGGTCAAGCGTACTAAAGCTGTGAACTTCCACTAGTGACTATGTCACAGAGGCGAAACGTTCTGTGTGTTTTCATAGAAGGCTTCAGTAGTCTACTGACGGCGTTTGGAAATACTGATCTGTAAGTAATCAGGGTAACAAAGCTGTTTCACCTCCGTGGGATTGGGTAAGCTATTGGAAGTTAAAAGAAAACCCTTGGCAAATCCAAGACAGCTCTGCAGCAGAGCTAGAAATGGATTTCCAGGGCAGACTTGTCTGGAACAGTCCCAGAGTCTTGAGTTGATGATCATAGGTGCCTTTTGTAGGTGTGAAGGAAACGCCAAGTGCTAAGGAGCTTTCGGCTGCAAAGATAGAAATGTGAAGCCAGTGCATTGACCAGAAATCCCAGAATCCATTCCATGAGCAGTAACGGCACATAGTGCCTACCTTCTCTATTGCACGTAGTTGCCCATGGCTCGTTTGCCCTAGCCATCATTCAGGTAGCCATTTCAGTTTCGTATTTGTGCAGACAGAACTTCATGGTGTCCTGCTCCTTGTCTCTATCCCTTTGAGTACCATCAGGAGTAAATGGATTCTTGGCACAGCCGCGGACTGAACCTCAAATGTGAACTGGTCCATCCTGTTAATTTAACCTCCCTGTGCTCACTTGGAGCCGGAGTTGCCTGACAACTTGTTTGAAATGGATTCTTTTTTTGAATGACCTGTCAAATCTTTAATTGCGTTACACAACTGACTTTTTAGTAGATGTATGTTGGTTTTCTACTCTTGAAATCATGTTTTATGGTCTCGGCAGACACCTAACAACTCACTCATGTGATGCTAAACAACAGAGACTTGAGGCAAGAAGGTAATTTAATCTCTTTATTTTTTCATAGGTATTTAGCAAAGAATTCCTCCGCATTGTTTAGCGCCAGTGACTATGAAGTAGCCCCTCCTGAGTATCATCGGAAAGCAGTATAATACTGTGCTGCTTTACAGTGAAGTGATAATTGGATCCTTGGAATACTGTCTACTTCTCCATCTTGTTCTTCACCTTTCTATTGCACATGTCTCTATTGCACAAATTATGTTAACATAAAGTGAATAAAGTTGTGTGTTTAAAACAGAACTGGCATTTGCAAGTTCTGAAGATGTCGTGTCCCGAAATGGAAGCTTGGAGTTTAACGGGAACTCTTTGGTGTTTCTGGCTTGCTACTGTTGTTTGCATCAATGGAATGTAAAAAGAATGCGTTACGATATTTCATTGTATGGACTCTTCAGTGCTCGTGGGTCTGTTTTGACATTGAGATTTGCTTCACTAATCCGCTTCATTGCGTGGTAATGACAAACGCAGACTCTCGGACCCATGAGGGTTGCGATCACCTCGTGTTGGTGCTATTGATTAGTCTGACTTTCCAACCCATTTACTTTCTTGATGTTGGAAGTAAAATGTTTGGTCCATAAATGTATACTTTTATTTAGGTAGTTAAAGGACTGTGAGGGTTTTTTTTTTTATATTCTAACAATAGGAAAATGCATTATCATATCGTAGTGTCTTGGAAATGTTGGTCTTTCACAGATCTGTTTTACAAATCTTCAAATAAACTTTTTTTTAATTTCAAATGTTGTTTCTAATATTTGTATTTGTGTCAGTCGCTACCTTATAACCATGTCCTGTCAAGTGTGAGCTAAATGTAGTATAAAGTTCTGCACTATTAACTTGGAGATGCTGTGTTTCTGTTGAATCCTAAGGAATAGTAGTTAAAGCCCATGCATCCAGTTCCAGCGGGTGAAGTGGGTTCTTTCTCTCTAGGATCAGTATATAGTCTGTAAGTAGCGATAATGCAGTTTCACTACATCTGTTGCAGAATTCTTAAAAGTCTTGTTCTTAAAAGCCCGAGTCCTGAGAGCACACTCTGCCTGGGGTCTGTCAGGCACTTTCCTATTTTGATTCAGTGTTATGTGTGTGGTGGCATCTTAAGTGTAACCCGGAGGGCGAGTGCGTGTGCTGTGCAGTGCGCAGCTCCGGCTGCGGTTCTGAATGTCTCCCTGGAAGCTGTTACAATTCCCCGTGCTCTGGGTTCTTGCCTCGATACCATCGCAAGACGAGCTGTGGCAAAAGCTGAAAGTGGTGGTAAAGAAATGGTTGTACGAGAAATGTGAACTCACGCTGATGGGAAAGGGGGTCTGACACTGCAAGGTGCCTTGTGTGTGGTATTTTCTTGGGCAGATCTGGGTTGTACTTGGCTTTGACCTCTCAGCATCAGGTATGGAAAACTTTATCTCTCTTCTCAATGTTGCAAGTTCCCTACAAGCTTACGCATGTTTTCTGGGAAGGTCACTAATGGAATTAACTCTGAGCTGCACAAGACGTGGCTTACGCTATTGTGTAAGTCTGCCCTGTCGAGCTTTTGCTCCTTTTCCTTGCTTCCTCTGTGTTTCCCAAGGCAGCTGGTCTGTGCTCAGGCATCATGAGATTGCAGACTCATTATTCCAGCCCCCTCGGCTAAATTCTCTCTGGAAGCCATCTCCTCTTTGGGTCTTTTGTCTACGTCTCCTTCTGCCTTTAGGCCTATTGAGAAACCCTTCTGTAATGGCTCATTTAGGGCAATTTTATAGTAACTCCTTTCTGTTTGTAAACTGTGCCTACGCACTTCCTCACGCAGGAGCTAACTCCCCAACCCGGTAAGAAGGGAAGTCAGCTGGGCCGGATTCAGTAGGTCGGGTTTGCTTTGCGGTGGCAAAGGCTTTCTGACCTCGATTCTGTGGCCCTGGGACAGGACCTGGAGTTCCCATCACCTGTGGGTAGCGAAGCGCTGAACTCCTCATGTGCATCCCGCACCCCTTTTGCCAGGAGAGCAGTGACGTTTGGGGCAAGTACAGGATGGAGAATGAGGTTTTTCAGTCATATCTATTAAAAGCACTGCATGACTTGGCTGTGGTCTAAGCAGCTGCTCTTTCTAGGCAAAATACCAGGTTTTAATCACAGATGTAATTGCAGGATCCCAGGGGATGTGTGGCTCTGAGAACCATTCTGCCAAAGGGCAGCTCCAGTGCTGGTGCGTGTGAGCGTGCACCCCTCCTGCAGGAGGCTGAGGAGCCCTCCGGTGCCGCTGCTGCGCTGGTGGGGCTGGGGGACACCGCTTCCCCAACCAGGGGCTGCAGCCTTTGCAGGGGAAGGGGCTGCCCTGGGCCCAGCGACGGCGGGAGCGGACTCGGGCGCTTGGTGGGTCCGGAGGGTGGTGCCCAGAGAAGAATCCGGCCGGGTTACGTCCCACCCTCTGCCCTTCTGTTCTGAAGCACAAATGCTTACGGAATCGGTTCTGGTTTGTGTAGGGCGGTGCTGGTCGAGGGATGATCTCCTGGAGCACAAACAATCACGAACTATTTTAAGGAGCAGTGGGGCTCTCGCATTTAATGGAAAAGAACAATATTGAGCAATGCTGTGAGTGGGAGTTGCCGTGGAAACGGAGGCAGTGCAGCAGGGGGGAGAACTGCAGTGCCGGGAAGGTGGATTCCCGGGTAGGAATCCCATCCGGAGGAGCGCAGGGGCAGGCGAAGGGGTCTGTGGGGGCTGTGGGCTCCCTTGCCCAGCTCTGGGCAGGAGGAGAAGCCCCGGAGCTGCGTGGGAAGAGGCGTGCTCTGCGTACTGCCTGGTATCGTTACAATCCCTGTGCGCTCTTCGCAGCGCCTAACAAACCTTCATGAGGGTAATTAGCTCCTGCTCTTTATTTATTGTAGCTATTACCCAGATGAGGAGCCAAGATTCTGAGTCCAAACAATGTGTTTATCCTTTGCCAAACTGCCCCAAGAGCGAAAACAACCTTTTTCTGTCAGTGCACTCGTGTTTGTAGAACGACGTTTGCACCAGAGACCTGTACGGACCTTCTGGTCATCCCTTGGCCGGGTTCTTGGGCAGCTCCCTGGCGGCCTGTGGCAACACCGAGCCCAGGACAGCCGGTGGGAGG
>NW_009647679.1:550621-553397 GCF_000708025.1 Charadrius vociferus
CCACCCAGGGGCTGCAGCCTTTGCAGGGGAAGGGTCTGCCCTGGGCCCAGCGACGGCGGGAGCGGACTCGGGCGCTTGGTGGGTCCGGAGGGTGGTGCCCAGAGAAGAATCCGGCCGGGTTACGTCCCACCCTCTGCCCTTCTGTTCTGAAGCACAAATGCTTACGGAATCGGTTCTGGTTTGTGTAGGGCGGTGCTGGTCGAGGGATGATCTCCCGGAGCACAAACAATCACGAACTATTTTAAGGAGCAGTGGGGCTCTCGCATTTAATGGAAAAGAACAATATTGAGCAATGCTGTGAGTGGGAGTTGCCGTGGAAACGGAGGCAGTGCAGCAGGGGGGAGAACTGCAGTGCCGGGAAGGTGGATTCCCGGGTAGGAATCCCATCCGGAGGAGCGCAGGGGCAGGCGAAGGGGTCTGTGGGGGCTGTGGGCTCCCTTGCCCAGCTCTGGGCAGGAGGAGAAGCCCCGGAGCTGCATGGGAAGAGGCGTGCTCTGTGTACTGCCTGGTATCGTTACAATCCCTGTGCGCTCTTCGCAGCGCCTAACAAACCTTCATGAGGGTAATTAGCTCCTGCTCTTTATTTATTGTAGCTATTACCCAGATGAGGAGCCAAGATTCTGAGTCCAAACAATGTGTTTATCCTTTGCCAAACTGCCCCAAGAGCGAAAACAACCTTTTTCTGTCAGTGCACTCGTGTTTGTAGAACGACGTTTGCACCAGAGACCTGTACGGACCTTCTGGTGATCCCTTGGCCGGGTTCTTGGGCAGCTCCCTGGCGGCCTGTGGCAACACCGAGCCCAGGACAGCCGGTGTGAGGGGATGAAGGAGCCGGAGCTGGTGCTGGCCCACAGTCCCCCTTGGGCACAGGGTGATCCAGTGAGGGGTCACAAAAGTTTCCCTTTTGCACGGAGGGAGCCTGCTCCGCTTTCCTCCGTTACTGCTCCTGTGCTGAATTCATGAGAAATTATCGGTTCTTCTTTCCTGGCTGCCCTCGCGAGTGGTTGCTGCGTGGGGGCTCGGCCAGCGGCGAGGTTCAGGCTGGTGAGGCCCCATCTTGAGTGCTGTGTTCAGGTTTGGGCCCCTCACTACAAGAAGGACATTGAGGCGCTGGAGCGTGTCCAGAGAAGGGCACTGGAGCTGTGAGGGGTCTGGAGGACACGTCTGATGGGGAGCGGCTGAGGGACCTGGGGGTGTTCAGCCTGGAGAGGAGGAGGCTGAGGGGAGACCTTCTCGCTCTCTACAGCTGTCTGAGAGGAGATTGCAGAGGGATCAGGGTTGAGCTGTTCTGTCAAGTAACTGGTGATAGAGCAAGAGGAAATGGCCTTAAGTTGCCCCAGGGGAAGTTTAGATTGGATATTCGGAAGAATTTCCTTACCAAAACGGTCATCAGGCACTGGAACGCGTTACCCAGGGCAGCGGTGGAGTCCCCATCCCTGGAGGGATTTAAGGGTGGTGCAGATACAGTGCTGAGGGACATGGGTTAGTGGTGGGCTTGGCAGGGTTAGGGTGATGGTTGGACTGGATGATCTTACAGGTCTTTTCCAATCTGGGAGATTCTGTGATTCTGTGAGTGCACAGCGCTGTCCCGCAGCCCCGTCCCACGGCATTTCAGATACGGGACGTTTTGGCTGCAGGAGCAGAAGGTTCCCAGGGTTTTGCTCCTGTGGCACTCGGCCTCCCCGGGCAGAGGACGCGCCTGGTGCAATGGTGCCTCTGCTCCTCACAACTCCTCCTGGAGAGGGAGAGCTCTCCTGGCCCGAGGCGTTAATTACCTGCTTCCAAACAGCAATTTCATGCTGAGCGAGGAGTTAAAGCCCTGCTGAAGGACAAGCTGTGTCTCTCTCAAGGTGAAGGGTTACAACGTGTGCCTTGTACCCGCTCGAATAAGAGCACCCTCTGCTCCAAATGCCGCGGGGCACGTGTGCCATCCCAAGGCACGGTGACCTCACAGGTCTGAGGCCAGACCACCGCTGGGGGCTCGTCTCCCTCGTTAGCTGAGTTTCTTTGGAGCGAGATACAGGAAGGAGTGAGTGATCGGAGCCGTGCCAGTATCCCTATGTCCGTCTGGTTCTCGTGTCCCTGGAGAGGCGCGTGGTGAACTCGGAGGTGCCCTCGGGCTGGCGCAGCCCCCGGGAAGGCCGCATGTGCTCGTGGGGCCGGAGCTTCGTGTGCCTCGGACAGGGTGAAACCCGCCGGAGGAGCTGAGGCAGCACTTGTAGAGAAGGAAACGAAATGTTTTCAGATAGGGAGTGCTGGAGCCCAAACCAGGTGGTCTGGAAGGGGGGCTTTTGGGAGTGGGGCACCGGAGTGGGATGCAGTCTGGGAAGAGCCCCTGCCTCCCTCCCGGCACAGCACAGGGTGACCGACGCCGGGGGAGCTCAGCTGGCCACGTTCCCTCCTGCGGAGGGTGCTTTTACAGATGGAAAATTATTTTATTCAGGAGGTTGTTAATAAGCAGTGATTATTGGCTGCGCCTCTTGGGGTGACCCCGGCTCTGCGGCTGGAAGGCGGTGCTGGGCAGTGCCGGCACTTCAGCCCCGTATCCTGCCCTACGCATTGTTTTGCCTTTTTCCGTCCTTTGCTCCAATCCGAGGGTGATTTCCTGCGCCGTGGGGTGCGGGAGGGCTGGGTGCATCCTCGCCTTGTTTCCCTGCTGCCATTCAGCGTCTGCCCAGTGCAGCAGCGGTTTGTGTCAAATGAGATCCTAATGCTCCTCCATCCTCAGGACGAGCCACCTTTGCAAGCTCGGCTGCCTCGGCCGCGGGGCTGACTC
>NW_009647679.1:553506-556522 GCF_000708025.1 Charadrius vociferus
CCGGGGCAGCTGCCCGGGACGGCGGGGCTGTGCGGGAAGGAGCCGGGGTGATGGAGCTGCCCGCGTCGCCGCCCCGCGAGAGGTAAGGAGCTTACAGCGGGGAGAGAAGAGCTAAGAAGTACCCCGCGGGGCTCGAGCCAAAGTCCATTAAGTCGACATGTGGGTCCCTATTAACTGCAATAGGCTTTTGCGTGCGGGCGCTCAGCGGGCTTTACCCGCGCTCTAATGCCACGCGGGGATTATGCCAAAGCCTTGCCCTTCTCACTCCTGTTAATTAGTAACACAAAGTGGAATTAGCGAGCTGAACGGTGGAGAGGTGTGGAGAGGACCCGCGGCGCACGCTCCCCGAGCGCCTGGCACATCGCCCCGAAGGACCCCCTGGGGAACACGGCCCCGAGACGTCCCGGCCCCACCGCGGGGCGGCTGCCTGCGTGGCCTTCTTGGGTGTCGTAATCAGCTTCTCTCCGAGTAAATCAGATTTCTGCAGCTGCTCTGGGGCCGGGAGGGAGCAGGGGGTGTCTGGGTCTGCCAGAACCCGTGTCTCCCCTCGAGGACCCTCCAGCGGCCGCTGCTGGGTGCCACCATTAGGTGTTGGTTTCCATGGCATTCCCTTTCTCTTTTATCCCCCTTGGCATTTTACACCAGGTCTGAGAGCCTGGAGACACAGCGTATGTGGGGAACAGACGCTCCGAGGAGCATCGTGTCCCTCTGCAAGGCCCGGCTTTGCTCCCTGCTCGGCAAACCTGAAGCCCACTATGCCAAAAGCTGCGGCACCAGACGGCTGTCCTCTCCAAACCCGTTTGCAGAGCATCGCCCAAACCTCCCCGTTGCTGTTAAATGTCTGTGTAAAGAGGGAGACCGTTCTGTAGCACGGGAGGGAGAGAAAGGAAAAGACTGGAGTTACTGCCCAGGGGGTGGAGAGGTCTGCGGGCGCTCACCCGCAGCTGGGGAAGGGAGGGGGCCCGGGGGACACCCCAGAAGCCACAGGCAAACCCCAGTCCGTTAGCCAAGGTCGGCATCTTTAAGGAAAGATTTACAATGAGCAAAGGAGGAAGCTGAAGCACAGCAGATAAATGGCCGGGGTGGTTTTCTCTACCACCTCCTCCAGCTGATGCTGACCAAAAGCCCCCTGCAGGGTGGAGGGATGAGGAAGGATGCCCGATGATCGCAGAACTGCTGTGGTGAGCACTGACTGCCCGTGAGTAGTTTCCCAAGTGGTTTTGCATCACCCTCGATTCATAGAATCATAGAACAGTTTGGGTTGGAAGGGACCTTGAAGATCATCCAGTCCCTCCCCCTGCCCTGGGCGGGGCCACCTCCCCCCAGCCCAGGTTGCTCCAAGCCCCGTCCAACCTGGCCTTGAACACCTCCAGGGATGGGGCAGCCACAGCTTCTCGGGGCAACCTGCCCCAGGGGCTCACCGCCCGCACAGGGAGACAGTTCTTCCTCGCCTGGCGTGGCGAGACTCGCGTGCAACGCTAGGCTCTGACGCTGCTCATCACCTTTAATTTGCACTGAGGGGTTGCTAAATCCAGAAACAAAGGCTGCCTGCTAATTAGTTTATTCTCTAAAGCAGCCTTTCAGGAGCAACTAAATCATCCTGGAAACGCTTCCTCCTCCCGGGGCTGCAGAGGGATGTCATTACTTTGTCAGGTCAGCTAATGGAGCTGGAAAAAACAAGTGTGCATGCACACTCCCTCCTTCACATCTCCTGGAGACTGCGGAGATCAAAGCCTGGGTGACAGCACGGGTGTCCCGGGCTGAAAGCGGCCGCCAAGATCAGCCCCCCTTCCCCCGCTCTTTCATTTTGAAATAGGCGGCAAAGGCTCCCGCGGGGTGATGGCCCGGACGGGGCAGGGACCTGCGCTGCCGCCCTGCGTCCCCCCGTGATGCTACACGGAGCTCCCCCCGTGAGCGGTTTTAAGAGCAGACTTGCTGGGACATCGCATCAGTTCCCAGCGCTGCTGGGGATTGTGCAGGGAAGTGCGGGAAGATTTCGAAAGGCTGTGGGCGAATGGCGCATTGGAACGAATGCCGCACGTGAAATATAGGGCTGCGCGACTTTTACTTCTTTATTGGTTTTCTTCTCACTTTCTCTTTTTTCTCTCCCCTACTCACTCTGTCCCCTCACGTCCCCGGGGCCACGCTGGGCAGCTGCAGGAAAGCGCGACCTCACAGAGCAGGCGGGAACCAATGCTTTAGGAAGTTTTGGGTTTGTTGGGGTTTTTTTGTTTTGTTTTTTGAAATTTGGAGAACGTTGCGCACAAAACAAATGTTTTACCCCAAAAGTCTTCCTTTTCAAAACGCCAGCGTGTGGCTACCTGCCACGTCAGAACTGAGTTTCAAACTGCTCCCAGACCTCTGCTAACTCCCCGCGACTCCCCCAGTCACTACAGAACGGTCTCGCTGGAATCTCCTCATCCTCCCAGCGAAGGCCGGGGGCGGCAGAGTAACTGCGGGTCTTGGCCCTCCTAACTTCACCCGGCACTGTTGCACAGTGTGCGGTGCCGCTGCCATTGCACAGAGTGACGATGCTCCAAGTGCACCGCGAGGCTGCGAGCTGCTCGGCCCCTCGTGCATCCCCAGGTGGGAATCCCGAATCCTGGCGGTGCCGGACCAGCAGAGGAGCTGTGATGTTTTCCCTCCGTGCAGCATCCGGTTGTCCTCTGGGAAGTGAAAGCTTGTCCTTGTTCTGACTCCGGTGCTCGGGAGCTCTCAGGGGCACCCCCGGAGCTCTGCTGCAGCTCCCCAAAGGTGTTCAGCTGCCGAGGGCGGGTTGCGAAAGCGCGCGGGGGCCCAGACCTGCCTGCGCATACCTTTGCATTAAAGTCTGTTTGCCTTGTGACACCGCCTAAAGCTTTGGTGCGGGCAGGGAGACGTTTCGTGCCGGCATGCACCCAGCGTGCCCCCTCAGGGCCTCCTGTGGTGTCACCAGAGGGAGAAGCTGCTCAGCTGTCCCCATGGGGCTGCGTCTGGGCCGCGGGCGAGCTGGGGAAGGCGCTGGCTGGGGGGCTAC
>NW_009647679.1:556613-556892 GCF_000708025.1 Charadrius vociferus
GGGGGGAGCAGGCAGGAAAGAGGCAGGTGCCTTATGGGCCTCCCTGGGGCTGACAGAGATGCTGACATAAAACCCGGGGCTGATGTTACCCTGAGAGCCCGCAGCCGCCTGTCCCCGGTGTCAGAGCCCTCGGCGGATCGGGGGTGCGGAGGTGAGGCTGGAGAAGCCAGGTGGGAAGGCTGCTCATGGCTGAAAATCTCTCCACGGCATCCCAGGTGGTTCGTGCCGCCGGCTGAGCAGCGCCCAGAAGGGCATCGGACGGGGGGTTCCCCGCGCCCC
>NW_009647679.1:575937-581591 GCF_000708025.1 Charadrius vociferus
CCAAGTGCACCGCGAGACTGCGAGCTGCTCGGCCCCTCGTGCATCCCCAGGTGGGAATCCCGAATCCTGGCGGTGCCGGACCAGCAGAGGAGCTGTGATGTTTTCCCTCCGTGCAGCATCCGGTTGTCCTCTGGGAAGTGAAAGCTTGTCCTTGTTCTGACTCCGGTGCTCGGGAGCTCTCAGGGGCACCCCCGGAGCTCTGCTGCAGCTCCCCAAAGGTGTTCAGCTGCCGAGGGCGGGTTGCGAAAGCGCGCGGGGGCCCAGACCTGCCTGCGCATACCTTTGCATTAAAGTCTGTTTGCCTTGTGACACCGCCTAAAGCTTTGGTGCGGGCAGGGAGACGTTTCGTGCCGGGCACGCCGCTGCTTGGGCCTTGGGCCCTATCCGGGCAGCTGCCCCCTCTGCTCTGACACGGACCGTTTTCCACCCGGATTTTGGGTGCTGGATTCAGTCGCCAGCCCCGGGAAGGAGGCAGCCGTCAGGAGAGCCGAGCCGCTTGCCGGGGCGTGCTGGAGCGGCGCAGGGCCCACCCAAACCCGCGGGGGCTTGGGGACGTTCCCCTGTCGGAAGCTGGAGCGTGGGGAAGGGGCTGTCCTCCTTCTGCCCCACGGGTCTGAGAGCCATAGCTGGTGAACACCGACCGGGCTGAGGAAGTCCCAAATCCCTCAATAGAAAAATGAGATGATGCTTAAAAGACAGAACCCTCCCCAAGCTGCTGTTGCGCCCTCAAAACAGCACCGGTTTCTCCCTTTGGTCCCTGTGCTGTTGCAGTGTAGACCTGGTTTGTCTTCCCGGCAGTGGTCCCCCTTGCCCAGGCAGGCTCAGCCGGGGATGACGATGGTGCCATGCACCCAGCGTGCCCCCTCAGGGCCTCCTGTGGTGTCACCAGAGGGAGAAGCTGCTCAGCTGTCCCCATGGGGCTGCGTCTGGGCCGCGGGCGAGCTGGGGAAGGCGCTGGCTGGGTGCCAGCGGGGCTCTGGGAGCAAAAATACCAGCTGGTCCCCAACTGGGGCCGGCTCCTGGCAAAGCTGCCGGTTTGAGAATATTTTTCCTGTTGTTGCATTTGTTACTGCTGGATGTTGTTACTGCCGCTGTTGAGCCTCTTGGGCTGCAGTGCACTGATGATTGTGGCTCCTGCTCACCTGCAGTGCAGAAATGGTGTCCGGGATGAAACGCGGCCCCATTCCCACCTGCTGCCCTCTCGCTGAGGTTTCCTCGTGCGTTGACCCCACGGTGGCTTTACCAGGTCCCCAGCACAGCAGACGAGGGTCTGCGGGTCTCCAGTAAGGTATGGCCACACCTGAACACGGGAGCCCGTGCATGGGAGATGGCGCAGTGCATCCGCCTTTGCTGCTGGCCCTGCGACAGCCTTCGTGTGCGCCCAAGGGAAAAGGAGAGCGGCTTCGGCACGGTGGAGACCAGCCCGGAGGCATCCCGCTGTGCGCTGGCTCGGTGGCCGGGGGGGCTGCCCTGCCGAGCTGCAGGCGCGTTATCAGCCGGACGCTCCTGCTGCTGCAATCACTGCTTTTGTTTTTTAATTGGGTGGAGAGTGGAAACCCGGCGTCCCCTTTCTGTACCAACAAGAGGGATTTATTATCCAGGGGCTCAGCGCTCTGAATCGGACTAATGCAGCTCCCACCCCTCTCTCATCTCTTCTTATCTTCATTGCTGAGCTCTCCATGGAAACGGGCTGAGCATGGTCCCTGCGAGCGCCGCAGCCCCCCAACAATGCCGGCTCTGTCAGGGCTGGGGCAGACGTGCCCGAGGGTGGTCTCCCCGTTGGCACTGAGATGGCTCCGGGTTCCCGTGGGCGCTGCCTGACCCAACCCCACCGCGGGTCCCACCGGATGGCTCTGCCACGGGGCAGCTGGCACGCAGGGCTGGCTGGAAGAGCTCCGTCTTAATCAGTGGCAGGTAATTAGTGATTTCCATCTCATTTCCTTCCCTGCAAACAACTCATGAAAAATTTGCTGCCAATTTAAACCTTTTAAAATGTTTATTTCAAAACACCTCTGGAGGGGTCAGAAGGGGGCTCTGGAGTTCCTGCCTGCATGGTTACCGCTTGCAAAAAAACTCCACTCTAATTTTTTGAGGCTCCAACAACAAACAGTCCGAGGAGCAAAGCGCTGCTTCCCTGTGGAGCGTACCTGGTGGCAGGGCAGCCCCAGACTGCAGCTCAAGGTTTTTCCTCTCTCTGGCCCAGCCGCTGCCGCACCACGAGCCATTTCCCTGCTACCACGGGCACGTGCATCTCCAGTCTCTTTTTCCTTCCTCCCTCTCTCTCTCTCGTCCCCATTTCTTTGAACCACAGAGAAGGGCAGGTTTCCAGAGGTGGGGATGTGGGGGCTCTGCAGTCTCTCCCAGCTCTGCTCCCGGTCACCTCCCCGCGCACCGGTATCCTCAGCTGCCGAGCCCCGTCCCCTCCAAGGCTGCGAAGATGCTCAGTGCTTAAGGGATGGACCCTTCGCTCGCAGGTCCTGTAACACTGCAGGGCAGGTTCCCCGTGCTCTTGGCTGCCCAGCACTGTGGCTGCGATGACTGCTGACACACGAGGGACACCGGGACAGAACAGGAGAGCTGCACGGCAGGGGCTGGGCTGTGCTGACTTTTAAGGGATTTTTCACTTTTTCCTGTTTAACCTCTGGATTGCCCTAAGTACATCAGTGATGGCGTGGGACCCCTGGGGACCCCAGGAGTGAGGAACGCCAGGGCTGCCTGGGCTCCTGCCTGCTGCCGGCAGCCCTTGCCAGTCCTGATGTCCTGGTCCTGCTGCCAGCCCAGCCCAGGGCCGGTACCTCCACCGCGCCCAAACCAGTGCGACGGGGCCGCTGGTCGGGAGCCCTGACCCGTGCAAACCTCTGAGCCTCCGCTTGAACCCGGCTGCAGATGGAGGTGGTGATCCTCCTCTCAAGGCGGGATAATTACTTGCTTGGGCCTTCCTTGCGTGCTTCTTGGTCCATCGCTCTCAGCAATTAGCCCTTGGGAGCGGCTGGGGAGTAGCTTCTCCTGTTTGTTCTTTCTCATGGGAGTTGCACATCAGCAGCTCTTCCCCATAATTTGTTCTGATGTGTCTCTTTGCCCCAGCTGAACCTGTGCGGCAGCCGTAACCTCACCTGCCTGCACGCCAAGATGAATAAAATGCTGGTCCTGCCGTAGAGCTGACATCCGCAGGTGGGTGTAAGCGTCCACAGAGCTCAAGCTGCATCTCCTCCCTGCTGCTTGTGCCTGAAAGTTTTGGTGGTCGACCTTCAGAGCGCCTTCTCTGGACCCCTTCCTTTGACCCCCCAGCACCCCCTTCCCCTGGGGAGCAGCAGTTGGGGTTGCTCTGGGGAGAGCCCCGAGGCAGCACAGCACACAGCACCGCACGGGGGTACACGGTCCCGCCGGGGGCCACGTTTGTGCCACACTGCCCCAGCCATGTAACCAAACACTGCAGGTGCCCCCGCGCAGCGTCTGGTACGTTCCTGCCAGCCCCCAGTGGAAACAGGCTGGAGCGATGGGGCGAGAACATTGCTTCCATTGGCACGTTTCTACTTTTAACATGTTAAAGATCATGTCTGTAACATGCTCTAATTTTAGACTGCAGTATATCTGCGCTGGATTCCCAGCACGGAAGAATGAGCGCAGGTGTAAAATTAGATGTATTATTTATGGGCTGGCGGTTACCAGTGCTCCATCACTAAAAAGCGCAGTGCTCATTCGTGTCGGCGTTTCTGCCTCCCTCCCATGCTTCACACCAATCGCCTACTGCCGCTTTCCCACCCCAGGATTAGCCTGCAATCAAAATCTTGTTATCCAGGCGGAGGTTTATAGGGAAAGGACACCATTCCTGCGTTTAGGAATTGATCCATATTAGGATCAGTTAAACATAGTA
Organism: Charadrius vociferus; assembly: GCF_000708025.1. Lineage (NCBI taxonomy): Eukaryota > Metazoa > Chordata > Aves > Charadriiformes > Charadriidae > Charadrius > Charadrius vociferus. Next base: position 579,812 of record NW_009647679.1, read on the forward strand.
GACTTTCATTCTCAGTGGCTTTGGCTGGCGAGAGCTAGGAAAGCACGCTTAATCAGAGACTGAACAAGCATAAATGGCGTGTTTCTAGGCTCTGCCACAGCTGGAGAAAAGATTACGTGAAATAACTAACATGGAAATGTTAATCAGCATTAGCTGTAGTCCAAATTCCATTATCAGGAATGCTAAATACAGAGGAGGAAAGTGCTCGGATTAGGGTAGCTGGGCAACAGGCTCTCTTCCCCAATATTTGGGTCTTCTGCTCCAGGATTTCAGCTTGTATTTAAAATACAAGTAATTTTCTTTCCCTCATCAGTACAAACGACAAAAATGTCAAAATGTGCAGCAGCCGTAAATCAGCGCAGTGATGTGTGCAGACAGCCTGGGACACTCTGCCGAGGACACGTTAAAGCAGTGGCTTATTAGCGTAGCACAAACACCCCTGCTAATGCCCGACCAGCGGCACTGGGCACGCCAGAGACTCCTGCCGTGGGGAGGCGGCGACTGAGGGGATCCGAGTGAGACGCAGCCAGCCCGGGGGGCTAATGGCACTCTGGGAGTACACTGGCTTTTTTCTCCAGGTCTGAATGTGCAAACCAGGACACAAAACTTCGCCACGAACCTTCCACGTCCGTGCAGGTAGCGCACATCTGTATGGACCTGCCCGTTTCACTGCAGAGCACGCTGCGCTGGAGGGACTTGCCTTGCTGCGCCGGAGTTTGCAGAAGGGAAGACTGCGCCTGAACATGATCTCCTCAGCTTTGGATTTTTCAACACTTATTATTATTTTGTATTAGACTGTTCAGTCCCCAGTTTCAATGCTTTTCGCTGCTCGCTTCATCCTGACCCTTGTTTTCCAAGTCTTTGTAGTTAATATTTCTGAAGTGACTCAGGCTCCTCCTGTTTTCGTTTGAGCTGGAAACGCAGGGAGGACGTGGCCATGGAGCTGTCTGAACTGGAGTGGAGTATGGTGTGGGGGAACTCCTTACAGCAGAGTTCACCCCAGTCCAGCAAACTGGAACTGAAATGGATTTACCCGTGCTTCTACCCGCCCTTGCACACGCCGTGCCAGGCTGCCTGTGCCCTCCGGGGATGGGGGAGAGGGAGCGGTGCCGTGCAATCGCACACACGCGGGGGATCGTTGCTGTGTAGCTTAGCGTTTAAGAGGCTCTTGCTGTAGAGGCCACTCTTGAATGCCTCCCAGGCTCTACGCAAGGAGGAATTTGAAAGTGGAAGCTGCCCTGTTAGCAGGACAGTGGTTATTTTATCGATGGAGTTACAACACAGATTGCTCACTCAGCCGGAGTAACTGAGCAAACAGGTATGTTCAAATAACAAAATCTAAGAGAGAAGGCTGACACCATTTAGCAGGGCTGGAGTCTCACCAGCTAAAACAAGCCCTGAATGTAGGCACCAAGTCTAGGAGCAGAAGTTGCCCGTGTGGCCAGGGAAGCGAGTTCTTCGAGAGCCGGTGAGCAGCCCGCGTGGGAAGCTTGGGGGCATATGTGCCCTCCTGGGGGAGACGCTCCATCCCGGTGGTGCTGGAGGAGCCCTTGACTGTCGAGACAGTGTCTGCTGTCTGCTTTGAGCGCGCTCTGGCACTTGGCACATGCAAAAGCACGTGAAAGGGGCAGAGGAAAGGACTCCTTTCAGAGTAGTTCTCAGGCTGTTCGGATGCTTTGACCCATGGGGTGTTTTTTTTTCCTCTCTTGAAATGACAAGACTTTGAGAAAACCCATCCTTGAATAGCTGTCGCAGCGCTGCAGCACAGAGCGGGCTCATG
>NW_009647679.1:581608-589152 GCF_000708025.1 Charadrius vociferus
CGGAACAGGCAGGTATTTCAGGCAGCCTCTCGCTGCCTGGTGGCTTTGTCCCGCATGCTGTGGGGAGGCACAGGGGAATTAGGACACAGCGTGCCGCCTTCTTCCAGGACTGCTCCAAGGGCTGAGGCTTCTGCTCTACAGCTAGATCGGCTCCCGGATTTGTGTACAGATTGCTGCCTAGCACGAGCCAAAGCTCCTTTCCAGAACCAAATCCCATTCACAGGAAATTCACACCCCGTTTACCATCGGCCAGCATCCAAGAGGGAGCAGCAAACGCAGGCAGAAGGTTTATTTTTCAGCATCATGAGATCGGCGGGTGCAGGGACCGGGCAGTGGGGCTGCACGCTGACAGCCCTGTGCCAGCCTCACAGGTCACCCCAGGCACTCCTCTTCTCCCTGCGTCATCCCGGGGGTCCGTGCATCCCTTGGCCCCCCTCCCCTTTCTCCTCCGCTGCAGCTCCGTTCTCGCCCCTCCTGCGCACCCTGGGCTGCCCCCGGTTTTGCTGCTGCAGGTTCACTGCTCTCTGAGCAGAAGGCAGGATTTCAGACCCTGCTGGTTTCCCGCTGATCAGACCAGATGGAGAGCAGGCAAAGCATGGCAGAGATAATGAAGCTATTTTGCAAGGCTTGGAGAGCTGTGTGGTGTTTCTCTGGCTTCAGGAGACACTGCTGTTGAGGGTTATTGTGGGAGTCGCTGTGGTTGCTATTATTACACTGCAAATCCATGCCTGGATGGTTGCAAACCTGAGCCCCTGCTTGCTTTGCTCCTCATCAACCTAAAAATGAATCAAGGATCTCTCCTGTGCTGACAGGAGTTCCCAAGAGGAGACGTGGTGTGAGGGAGCTACTGAAGGTCAAGAGGCTCTGGTTTCACTGTTGATCCATTTGAGCTTAAACGAGGCTCCGAACTGTTGATGGTCCAACCCCAGACACCGTGCATACAAGGATAAGAAGCTCAGGAAGAGCTTTCCCTTTGCTAGTGTCTCCGCTACTAAAGCTTTGGAAACTGCGACCGGTGTTGCCTAGGAGCGCTGGTTTCCAGTGTAGGCAGCCAGCAAAACCCATCCAGTGCGGATGGAGAAAGACGTGCTAATGACAAACAGCCATTTGAGATGTTTTCCTCTGAACCGGGCTGGCTCCCCCATAGACAGAGCATTGTCTCTCTGAAGACCTGTCTGCAGCTCCGCTAGAGTTCGGATGGATTTGCACACTATACATTCCCACAGAGACACATTTTTCTCTCTCTCTTTCACTGTAAATGAATCAGTTGTTAAACTGGAGCACGGTTACTCCCTGGCTAGTCTGTTCTATCAGGCACAGGAAGGCATTCAGGTCTGGTTAAGTTCCTTTTGATCTTTACATTCCTTCAGTCTCCTTATCACTTCTCTTTATCCCTTCCATTTGTCTGTCCTCCCTGATACTGTATTTATGGTAAGGTTTTATCTCTGTGACCAAACCAGTCCACTGGTGATGGGGCTTTGTCTTGCCATTGCCATATTTCACTTGGCCCAGCCCCGGCAGCACTGGTCCAGGCACGGAGGTTACCGATGTTCCCTTTGCCTCTCCTCTGAGTGGAGGCAGATGTGGCTGTTTCAGAGCCTGCCGGAATGATACAGCCCCTGCGGTTCCCCTTCAGCTCTCTGCTGTAAGCCAGCCCACGGACGAGTTGCTTGTTGGGCAGCACTTATAGGACGAGTTCAGGATCTCCATGTTTCCAGATGCTTGTTTTGTGTTTTCTGTCTCCACGGCCATTCCTGAACTGCTTTGCCAATCCACTGGGCCTTGCGGGGCTAATCCGGACTCTCCGTTTGCACAGTGTTTGCTGTTTCAATCTCTGCAGATTTGCCCAGGGTAGCGTGGCATCCCGGGAGGCCCTCAGGCAGAAGCTCCCGTCTTACAGGAGTTGCGTTATCTGACTGAAGCTCCTACCTACTACTGCTGATAAACAGAGGCAGCAGAAAGCCTCACTTTTCTTCGCGGTGTGGGGAACTAGAATCTAATGGTGACAATTTCCTGATGCATATGTGAATGTCAGAAGGTTTTGGTATGTTTCTTGCACCCACTTCTGCTTCTAATTCTGGCTACGCAGCATTCACAACCTTGGGTACGACCACAGTGCGTTACATGGAGTTCAATCACAGCTTTCTGTGGTCAACACTGCAGTCTGTATGTGGCACACTACCTTTAGTTTCACGTGGAAATACAGCTCCCTTTCACTTGTTGGAATGTGCTGTTTAATTAATAGAATTTATGACACAGATGCTGTGGACCACAGCACTAAAAACATCTCAGGTTTACTGGCTGTCTCTCAGTGCTGCTGCCTCATCACAATCATTTCACTTCTCTGAAGACATATTTGCTTTCTCTCGGCAGCAGAGGTGCTTGGCAAGGCTTGGAGACCCAAGAAGAGATGCCTTTACATTTACATCTTCCCTAGCCATATTCCCAAATCTTCCCCTTACAACTGGAAGTAGAGTCCCATGCAGTCACGAAAATTAAATTAGCCACTTCCCTGCACATGCCTGTGCGGGAAAAACTAAGGAGCTGTCCTGTCTCAGTCTTCATCCACAACCTGAGCTTTACCTGCTCCCACTGCCAAAACAGATTCCCTTCCTTTGGGATGTTACCTTCTTTTGGGGTGTGTTTTAATCAGCAATGAATGCATAGGACAGCCTGTTCTGTTGGCTGTCTTGGCGGTAGGCAGCAGCCCTAGTTTCTACACCCACTTCTGACCTGACGTACAGCTTTGGGAAGTCATATCCCACCTGTTTCCATTCCCACTGCTGCCCTGTTGGTTACGCACGGGCAGCTCTCCACGACAGGCATGGTCTCGCGCTTGGTCTGGGCACTGTGCTTCATGTGCAGGGCTGAGCGTTTCCCGTGACTGCCAGGCACTGTTCGGAAAGAGCCGCTAGTAATAAGCGAGAGCAGCCAAGTTGGCAGCCGAGCTTTTGTCAAATTCGGCTCCCAAGAGGCTGGCACACACTTTGTTTTTCCCTAAGCTCGGCATCGTGCCAGACTGGTTCAGGAGCATAGTGTGTCAACACTGGCTGCATGGAGGTTTCCGTCTAAACATGTTTCCTCCCTTCTCCCTTTCTTGGAACCCAGAACAAAATGGGGGTGAAAGGAGTAAAATGAAAGCTTGGACACTGGATTGCTTTGGCTGTGCGTTGTAAAAGACACTGCTTGCTTGTTGTTACCTGCGGCCGTGTCTCCTCCCCATCGCCAGCACAGTGGCAGCGAGATGTGCGGGCAGGTTTGTGCACTCATGGCTGGTGCTGAGGCTCCAGGGCCTGCCTGGTGCGCCCGTGTGTGTGTGTGTGCTCCGGTTCTGCGTGGCCATCGCTGCAAGCTGCTCCCAGGAGGTGCGTGGTGCGGGCACGAGACCCAGCTCAGAAAGGCACCAGAGAGAGAAGTGTGCCTCTGCCTGGTGCACTGCATCCCGCCACGAGCCTGCACGTGAGACGGTGTAAGATGCTCTAGAGCAAGGCCTCGCTGTATCCTTGCAGTGAAGACTGACTCTTCATGGGCTCAAGAGCAAAGGGAGATAAAATTATATCCTCCTCCATGCGTGTGCCTGGCATGGGGATTAATTTATCCGGATGATTAGGGCAGCAAGTGATGCAGGAAGTGGCTGGGTAATCTAACGACCCTGGTAGAAATAGAAAGCGAGGAGTGTGTTTCCCTTTCTGTCATGTTAGGGTTTGATTTTTATGTCCTGTTACAAACTGATCGATAAGCCAAACGCCTGGAGAAGTGTAATATATTGACACTGGTCTGCTTTTCTGTCTTATAAAATAGCTGAGAACCAAAGCTCGTCGAGACTCTTTTTGGAGACAGAGGTTGCCAACCAGTGGTTTGTTCAGAGGGCGCTCTGCAGCCAGCTCCATGCGTGGCCACAGGTAGACATCACTGAGCGTAGGTGGAGGTCCCGAAGCCACAATCCATACGGAAACCCGCTGCTCGGTTGTCTCTGTCGCGCACAGGCTCAGGAAGTTGGTATCACCTCACTTGCTGGAGTGCATGACCACCTAGGTTTGTGCTAGTTTGTGACTCTGACTCAAATACTTCTCCTTGAACTCTGACTGCGGGTAAGAAAATTGCACAAACGGTGCTCTTCTAATAGAGCAGAAATGCAGACTTTGGCATTGTAACTCTGAAAAACCCTCCACCACGGTGAAGCTATTCCTTCCTCCTGTACAGCTTGGCTCCAATTAGTTTGTCTCAACTGCTAGATGTGCAGGCCAACACTGCTTCTATTTCAGGGGATCTTGCCAGAGATTAATTAGATCCCAGGCCTGTTAGAGGACCGGCCAGCAAATTTTGTGTGCCATTAACTCAGTACTTATCACACAAACGTTGTTGGAATAAATATACTCTTTGTTGTGCTGCTGTAAGCGAAGGTTGTCACAAAAATGAAACATTTGAGCAGATACAGGGTGTGATAGTTTTGGAGCTACATAAGCTGCTTGTTTAGATCAGATTTTAGCCACGGTTACTGAAACGGCACTAAGTGTGTATTGGCACATGCAGCCCTGCCGTGCTCAGCAGGGCTTGGACAGTCCCCGCGGCTGGCCACCCATGGCAGCGGGGAGCGTGGACAGCGGCTACCGCGTACACAGTACTGCTGATGCAGGAACATCTAATGGGCATCCACCAAACCCTATGTCAGTGTGCAAGAAGACGTACAGCCCCCGTCAGTCATTGTTCCAAAGAAACCTGTGGTTTGAAGGATAAAGTCACGGAGAAAGAAATATGTGGAGCTGGGGAGACAGTGCAACAAATCTCCAGCAAGAGCTGCAAATTTCCATTTGGTCTCTCTGTTTGTCAGCAGTGAGGTGACCTTATCTAACCACCCTCAGGTTGTGCTTTACTCTTTGTGCCCACGCAAAGCAAATACAAGCTGAGCAGATTGGCTTGTATTGGCTCGTCTCACTTACAAGAGAGCTGGGAGAAAGTCTAGCCAGACGAGTGGGGAATGAGGAGATGGAAGCCAAGAACCAGTAATAGAGGGATGGTGAGAGCGTACTGCAGAACAAACGAGGATGTATCTAGCTAATAGGCAGAGAGGGGATGGGATGAGGAGAGGGGTGATGTAGTGGGAACTGCATGCCAAGAATCTTAGCAGCAGCAGCTTGAATTAATTTGGAGAGCAAAGTGAGAAGCCTGGAGAAAACGACTGTAGTAGATGTGTCCAGAATCTGGGAATAGTTCTGGCACAGTGGTCAGAGCATGGGTGTCTGTCCAGACTGCACTGCTGCGGCCCAGCTTGGGCGGGTGAGTCAAAGGTGGGAGCTGCAGGTCGTGCTGCTGAGGCAGTGAGATGAGCTGGGTTCCCTCCGGAACGTGTACGGCCTGGATGCCAGTCAAATGTACAAGTCAGTCCCTAGCAATTTAACGTGAAACATCTTGTTCTTGTGCTGACACATGCGTCACTAGGGCTGAACGATGGTGTTCAGATAGGGAGCTTTCTGCCTTGACAGGGGTGAAAAAAGGGGAAGGCTCCGCTCCGGCTGATCGCTTTACCCTGCACAGAGCTGGCTAGTGAGAAACGTTGTGTGACTGGGACAAGCTTCACCCCTGATCGACTCCAGCAGGAGGAAGCTGGTTCCCAAGGCAGATGCCGTCCTCTTACTGCAGCGGCTGCTGAGCCTCCTGAAGAGCAGAGACCCTGCTGGTTGGTGCAAACACATGTACGCGTGCGATTATCTGGGGACAGGGACCAGCTCCGGAATTGGTTGAGCACTTGGAACTGCTATGGGCAGCTTCTCAGCACTGACATGATAGCAAGGAGTTATTTTTAAAATTCTGCTTTCCCTCGTACTGGCGTGTCTCAGAATGAGCTTCTGTTAAACAACATAAAACTGGTGGAAGGAGGAGAAAGCTACCGCTTTTAGCTTGGTCCCGAAAGTCAGATAATATCTTGTAAAGCTGAAACTTTCAGTAATAAAACCATATTTTTAATGAACCAACCACTTTCTGTTACAACTCGGCAAACAGTGTCTCTGATTTGATCAACTCAAACCAGTTCATCCGCCCCAGGTTCGACTGGTGCTGGGGCTTAGCTTTGCGCTTGGGTTCGTGAGTGGACATGAACACTGCTGGCTCATGTTTGTGCAGGTCCTTACGCAAACACCCTTTTGAGGTGCTGTGGCTTGGCTGCGCTCTAGGAATTTGCTTTTTCGATTCTGTACCTTCGGCTAACTAAAGGAAACCACTAAAGGAAACTACCATGGGTAGAAAATAACCAGGGAATCCTGATCTCACCAGCTTCCAGCTGCCACTGTCGTTTTACCCACCACCCCACTTTGATTTGTGCCAGGCAGGGTCAGATTACTTGTGCTGGCAGCAACAGAAGGGCAATACCGGGCTGAAATGGTGGGAACCAGGGTTCAAAGGGGACTTACAGGCCTTTGAGAGCCGGAGTGGTGCTGGCTGGCTGAATGACAGAGGTGTCGAGAGGTGGTTTATTTCTCCTCTGAGGAGAAGCTGGTCTCGGAGTTGCTGTCGGTGCCTTGGAAGCGTGGAGGCATCCGCAGGGGGAAGGAGGTGGCTCCTGAAAGGAGAGAGGTTGCCTGAAAGCATGGCTTTTTGGGGAGTAGAACCCCGAAACCATTAAATGGCATTCAGAACGTGAACATCGTTTCTCCGGAGAGTTCAGCGCTGGACTTAATCCCTTTTAGATGAGGTTAGGCTGGTGGTTAGACTCCTCCGGGGAAGGTTTTAATTTTGGAGCACGTTGGTACTTCCCAGCGACACGGATGTGCACGAAACGACAGTATATATTCTAAGACACCAGGTATCTTTCCCTCTAAACAGGCCACCTAGAGAGAAACCTAAGTGTTTGAATGCATGGTTTGCCTGAATTGATTAAAAAGCAGTGACATTTACCTTGAGCTCTGCTTACATTAGAGACATATATTGATTGAATAACGCCAATCCGGCTGTAATAAGCAAGGTTTTAGAGTTTAAACACAATCCACGGGTTGTAATTAAACAGTCTCAAAACTGTGTGTGACCTTAAACTTCCCAGTGCTGGGCCATTGTGTGTGACAGGGCTGTGAGTAACTTGATGAAAAGGAGATGCTAAATGGACTTCGGGCTGAACAAAGCTGCGACCAAACCAAGCAAACTGCCACCCTCAGACATTCCTTACGCAGAAGCAGGGAGTTAATTACATTGTTTTAAATGCTGCCTCTACTCGGCTTGTAAGATCTCCTGTGAATAAACGCCTCCTTTATTAAGAGGGATAATGTTTGCAAGGACAGCAGTGGGTTTGCATTTTCCACTCCTGGCAAACACGCGCAGGGCTCCTACCCTCTCCCTCCCGCCACCAGGCCAGGGAGCTCTGTGCTCCCTCCCTCCCCAACCCGGCAAGCCTGGAGGGATGGAGGCGGTGTCTTCCCGGGGCACAGGCACAGACGGCGGGGCAGCCCGCCCGGCCGCCGGGACCCTCAGCACCACAAGGCCCCGTCGCCCTCTCTGTGGTGCCCCTGAGGGGCTGCCCTGGCGCCAGAGCGCCGCACCGCCTGCCGCGTGCCTCT
>NW_009647679.1:590176-617755 GCF_000708025.1 Charadrius vociferus
GGGGTGGGAATACGCACTGCACCTGGCGCCCCGGCCCTCCTGCGGGCTGCCCCAGATGCCCCGCAGCTCGGAAAGCAAGCGAGCAAACGCATGTTACCTCTGCTTTCCGGTCTGCTTCCAGCAGAAATTAACGCCTTTTTCTTTATTATTTTTTTTTGTGAGAGCCTTGGGAGCCGGTGCTGAGCCTGGCAATCTGCCCCGGGGCTTGCTGAGATACGTGTGCATGGCATTGCCAGGAGCTTGTTCAATGTTAGTAATTTCTGTGGCAAAATCAGAGCGTTTATTCCAGTGCCCAGAAGGAGGATTCGCTTAGAAAGCGGACAAAAAACTTTCAAAGTGGCTAGCGGCTTTACGCAGTTGTGATTTCTGATCATCCATTCTGGAAATACTGGGCCTGGGGGAGTTGCAGCCTCTGGAAATAGAGGTACCTTTGTGATGGTGTGATTGTCTGTGTCTTGTTCTCTGCAGTTTCCAAAATTTAGGCTAGTATTAACTGGCTTTAAATTACTTTATTGGTTTTGCTTCATTCATCTCTGCAGGTGACTTTTGATGAGAGAGGTCTTTGTAACTGAAGAAAGCTATATTGGGAAATCACTTTGTGTGGTAAATCATCTTTAATTGTGACCATTCAGTAAATGCTTCCCTGGGAGTCTGCTGTGGCAGTTGCACGCCAAAGCTTCTTGCTGTCTTCCTGCACTGATTTGCTAAACTTGCCGCCGGCTACGTGGAATAGCGGAAAAGGGCCGGTTAATATTGTACACTGACTTTTATCAGTTGTCTTTTAAGGTATTAGCTATCTTTAAAATACTCCTGCACATTTGTCTTGGATCTGAAGCTGTTACCTGAAAATAATAGCTCATTAGAAAGATATGTAGATATTCAGGCTTGTAAACTGCTGACCAAACTCATCTGACAAAATGACAGCTCTGTGTGGAAGTGCATCACCATGCTGAACGCTTCACTGTGCAAAGGAGTGATTCAGGAGACTGTTATGATAATTTGTCATGTGTAGGCTGGCACTGGTCTATGTTACTCATTAATCGTCCTATACTTTACAAATGTTTGTTATTTCAAAATAAGCCTACAATAATTAAATTTCAACAAACACTTACAGCATCCCTATTTGTTTTTGAATAGAGATGGAGATTTTTCACTTCCATAGGTGAAGGTTCAACAAGCCTTTCTTTCAAAGTAGGTTTGAGCCGTCTTAATACTTTCAAGAGCTGAAGTTATTCTAAAATACGTGGAGAGAAATTATTTTCACTGAGATCCTTTAAAAACTGGGCTTTGTACCCATGATGTTCTTAGTTCCCCTGTTTACTATATATTTTGGTTACATGATCACTCCAGCAGCTAATCAAACACCAACTTAAAACCTTTTATAGGGGGGTGGGGGTGGAATTTATCTGCTTGGGTGGGTGTTCATACTGAGGCTGAAGGGGAGGATGGTTGAGTAAAGCTGGGTCTCTGTTTCTAACTGCCCGGGAAGGAGGGGAAGTGGGTGGGAATCCTGCCAGCGTGAGCTTTATAGATCCTGCTTGAAAAGAGTGTAAAAGAGTTGCCTGTTTGAGAAACTTCATCCCTCTCTTCTGTTCCCACCCAGTGCTATTTCCTGGGGGGTGGAGAGAAACTTAATCCCTTCATCACGCTTCTGAAAATTTTCCTCCACGTTAAGGTAATAGTTACATGCCCTCTGTCTTCTGATGGTGATCTTTTGGAAATGGCTTTATTACCTGTCTCAGGATGGAGGGAAGACATGAAAAGCACCAGAAAGTAAAAATGATTACCAGTTCCACAATTATCCAAATGTTGTGTCTGAAAATGGAATTATCTGGTTTTGCGGACTCCAGCTGGCTGATGGTGCTTGGAAAATAATCTGAGCAGCCTGTTTGGTAACTTCAGCGCTCTGAATAGTGAGACAAATGCTTGTCATTTGCAGTAGTGTAGGCTGGAAACTTTAACACCAGATTCTGTGGAGCGTGAAGCCTTGAGGGCATGGTCCTCACTTTCAATCAGAGATGATGCCTCATTCACCAACATTTACAAGATAGATTTTAATTAATGTAGTCAATCCTATTGGGGTGACCGCAGCAGCATGCACTGCTAGTATTTATGAGATTCCAAAATACATGCTGATATTATAAGTGCATGTTTGTGATCTAGTTTGTGTTTAGGAAACTTATTCTTCCAGTAAAGTTAGAAATTCTGTCTGTAGCTGTATGTACGAGAAGCAAATATGAAGTGCTCACAGGCGTTTTTTTCTTGAGAAGATGGTTGGGAAAAGATTGGTTTATTATTCTACAAAGTTGTTTTTATTTCAGACCTTTGCTAACTGACTTTCACTGGGGGAGATGCTAACTGTCCCCCCTCCCTGAGGCCAAAGACAGGTTGCCTTTGTATTTCTTTAACACTTGGGAAATAGCTGTGGAGGTGTTCTGTTAAATTTGAGGTGTGTTATCGTTATTAATGTGGGGGTTTTAGCCTTTATGTCCTTTGTGAAGAGGTCTGGAATTCAGGGAAGGGGGCTTCTGGACTGCTTGCCAGAGGATGGCTACATACTGTGAGAGGTGGGATTCCTGGCAGGGCTCTGAGCACAGCTGAAGCTGTGTCACTGAGCAGTGGCAGGTCTGCATCTCTTTGGAGTTGTTTGTGTCCTAAGATAGGACATCAAAGGCAGAGCTGGTGTGAGATACGCACGCGCTTCAGAAATTAGCAGTGCTGCCTGGAGCACCTGCAAGTAATGAGAATGAGCAGATGTAAAACCATGTGAGGACTTCTATCCGTCCTTTCTCCTCTGGGAAAAATGATGTTGGATTTTTTTTTAATTAAGAGAAACTGAATATCATATATAATTAGCGGAAACCATTGTGCAAGAAGCAAAGGTAGACATCTGAGCACTTGCCCTGCTGTGATGATCTGTGATTATTAAGTTAATCTCTGAGTAAGTTCTCTAGTTAGTGGCAGCTGAATTTGTCTAAGGTTGTGTTAATGCTGCTTTTTTTTTTTTTTCTTTGTGGAGACTGCCCAATTCTGTTAAATGGGTGACTTTTACTCTATGTAAGGAGTGGAACTTTGTGGGTTGACCCAACACAGCCTTAAACAACTACTACTGCCCTGTCAGCAGCAGAGGGAAGGTACCACCTCGTGTTCAGATTTGGCAGATACAGTAGAGTAATTTTGTTAAAAGTGATTTGTAGCATCAGTGTGCTGTAGAATACACATTAGTAACTTAAGGAATGAAGTAAAAACCAGATGTTTGGTAACCTAATTTTAACCGAAGATTCAGGATCACTTCTGTGTTGAACTTCTTCAACAAAAGAAAACTTGTGCTGCTGGTGGCACACATCAGTTTGGAAACGAACAAGACTTTCATGGCATTCTGCTCTGTGCAGTTTTTGTCTGCCACGCTGATCACAATGTTATGACCTATCAGCAGAATTTTTCCAGTGTTGCTGCTGTTGATGGGAGGAAAGTTACTCTTCCCTCCCTCCTCTCTGTTGTGGGCAACCTAAGGTGACTTTACAAAGCCATCTTCAGGCAACTCAGCCAAGAATCAGCAACACTAGAATATTCAAATGTCAAGTCCCAGGCTGGCTGTGGTTATTCTTTGGAGTATGTTTGTGTTCCAGGAAGCTTTATTAAGGGTTGTGCTAATGTGTGTGCTCCTCAGGGGAAAAACCCCAACTTTGTGATTCATTTGCATTTAGCTAAATAGAAGTAGGTGCTTGTTTGTGTGATGTTTGTGGTTGATCTTGAAGAAACACAGGGTTAGTCAAGAGGGGCAATTTGTGGTTCAGCAAAAGCTTTGTGGTGCAGCCTGTTTACAGGTGCATTGTAATTTTCAGGCTCCTTGAAAAGGAGTATTTATCAATGCTTTATCATTTTGGAATGTAGCAATTAAAAATATTTTAAAAATTGGAAGTGCACTGAGTGCCTGTGTGCAAGTTAAATATCCTTATCTGCATAATTATGTCTGCAAAGCAGCTAAGGCTGTTTGGTTATCTGTTTTAAGCTCACCTGACCTTTTGCTGAGATACAACTTACGTAGTACTTTGTCAGTATTTTAATATTAATATTTATTAGCAAGCAAATTCTTATAACATCGGAGACTGATATTGTCTCCCTATTGTCATTACTTAATGGTGACCGAACAGGATAGAGTCAGACTGTAACATGGTATTCCCTTCTCCATGTATATGTGCTTGAGGTCGCTTCCCTGCGTGATCAATGTAATAGTCATGTCGTGTTTCATCACCCCCTAATATTCTCTGATGCTTTGTTATTAATAAATGGAAGTATGCAAATCAATCAGTCCTTGCCTGACAGCTTTGTATGTGCAAACGAATGGTTTGCGTCGAGTCCCGAGGAAGGCCCTGTGATACGCTGCTTTTAATGGCAGACAAGGGCAGCTGGACTCTGACCTTGCTGCTGCTTTCTCTGCATTTAAAGGGGAAATACTTTCTCCTGGACGCACTGTGATTGCTGGGCACTTGTGGGGGCAAAGCTAGGCTGCAGCAGGACCGAGGCATCCAGGGCTCCCCATCTCCCATTATTTTTGTGGTGAAGGCTGTGTTGCTCTCCTTGCCGTAAAAGGCTGTTACGCTCTTTGATGTGTGTAAGTCCAGCCCTGGTTACCATAAAATGTACTTAACAGACTGTTTTACAATGCAGCTGCAAAAACGCTGGTTTGTTTCCAGTGCATAATTAGTTCTGATCACTTTTATTAGTGTCCAAGTTGGTCTGTATCTCAGGGCTGAGAATTTGAGGATGTTTTATCAATAAAGTGCACTTGAGTTGTATGTTGGCAATGAGACATGAGGAAGTTGTGCTTAAAACCAAAATTGATGTATATTTTTTTTAAGCAGGCTTTGCATCCTTCAGGAGCAGTACGCGGAGTTCTTTGACACTTCCCCTGTATCTTGTGTGTTGTTGTAGTTGATGCTGGTGGTTTTTCTCCCTACCCCAGCCAAGTGGCTGTGCTGTTAGGTACGTGTCACTCCTTGCAGATGGAAATGTACGATTTGATACAGATTTAGAGCCCTTAGATGGTTTTGAGAGGACTCTTTGACATGCCACATCGGTAGCTAGAACTAGATTTGAATACTTTCTTGATACTTGAGAATTTGATCTTGATGGGATATGCTAACTTGTAGTAGGAAGGAAAATGCCTTAAGAATAGGGTAAAATCAGGCATGGTTATGATGAGGTTTTAGATGGTTACTGTTTTTTTGCTTTAACCTTTTTGTTAGTAGCCTATTACCTGTATTAATTACAGGATGCAGTTACAAACAGGCCATGCAACAGCACAGCTGTTAATATGAATTCTTGACATGAGCACTTGGAGAGCAGTGCAAAACCAGCGTGGTCCTAGGAAGGCTGTTATTTTTGATCACTGTTTAGGCTAAGCCTCTCCCACTCTATAGCATGCAATGACTTTTCCGTAGACGGAGAAAATGCAGTAAATGGGGTGATAACATAACATGCTGCATGTGGGAACCTGCTGGGTGAAACAAGAACCCTGTGCTCAAGCTGTGTCTGGTTTTCCCTTATGTAGACTGAACAGTACAATTCTGAACTCGAACATTTGTATGTGAATGCAGACATACCTTTATAAGCAAAATATGCTTATAAAATATAAAATGCCATTTTCCCCCCTGTTTGAGCTAACGCTTTCCCAAGTGTTGTATCTGCAGTATTTTCTAGGCAACTGCAAATAAGCCAGAGTCTGCAAGATGGATGGGTATTAGGTGATGCACATCTGTACTGTAGGGGGAAGCTACACCCGGTGTGTATCTTTAAAAATAGTTTCAATAGTCTAACCTACCCTTTCACTTTGTCAGTCTGCGCAGTCTTTAAATCAAACAAACTACTTCAAAAGCGGTCATCATTTTGTGCCATATAAAATTGCAGGGTGTGTCTGTTCAGGCGTTAGTTTTGATCACAACTGTACTCTGACCTCCGCAGAAGGAGCAGGATCATGAAATGCATGGGCTGGCAGGTGTGCCGAGCCTGCCCTTCTCACCTGTGCTTGGCTTACGGGACACATGTGCATCTTTTCAAGTAACTCTTCTTTCTCAGTGAGCGTCTGCCTTTCTCTGCAGGAATACTGCATGAGACCTAAACTGGAAAAATTAATATCTTGCAACAAAGATGGGCCTCAAATGAATAGTACTTGGTCTCTTCTTTGACAAGAATTGTTCTATCTAATGGTCTTCACAAACTTCAGAAACTGGAGTGTTAGTTTTATAAGTATTTCCATGGAAGTATGATGTTAGTGGTTTTGCCTGGGTGATTTTTAGACCATTTGTGTATTTGTGACCACTTGCTGTAAGTGGTGATGGCAGTGTTTTACCTCAGCTCTTTGCTCTCAGTGTGTTATGTGCTTATGTCACCCGCTAATGGCATTAGAGGAGGATGTGTCCCCTTTGGTTTTTTTCCATTAATAGGATTATCTGCCTAACCCAGCAGTGACGAGGAGCTGTGTTCACTTTCACAGGTTTATGTCAGCTTTCAGGCTGAAAGGTTTAAGAACTGCTTTGAGTTGCAACTGGTACTCCTGAAGTGAGTGAGATGACTGCTAAAGACTGTCCATGCTTTATTTAAATAAGCTGTAGTCAGTGTTCTGCAGCTATGTAGGCAAAAGCATTTAGAGACTGTGGATGAGCAATTCCCAGTTCAGGTGGAAGTTTCCTGAGCAATGCTATGTCAGCCACATGTTAACTTGTCACAATTTTTTTTCAGTGCAATATTAAGACCAGTATTTCTTGTGTTCCTGGCCCTGTAGTCTCCTTTTTTTGAAAAGGTCAGCACATTCTCAAACAGGAGTCATACCTCATTGATTGTGCTCAGATTGGTGACTAGAAATCTCTTCTTGTGGGCTTGAAAGTCTTGAGTTCCTTCCTAGCCACTAGGATTTCACTCCAGAGAATATTTGGGTTGAAAAAAATCTCAGCAGAAGAGCTGCTGGGATTACAGAGTATTATGGATTGCTTTCCAAAGGCCTTCAGGGTTGGGATCTTCATTTGTGTGTTCTGTTTGGGTCCCCATAACCCCGGTATTATTCTCTCCTCTTATGTCTTGGGATCCCCAAAAAAGCGATTTGCTCCGAGTTCCTCAGTGGGGACACTTGGGTGACAGGGTGGGCAGTAACACTGTGTATGGCTTTATGAACTCTACCTGCTTTTTTTTTTTGGTTGAGAGGGAGAAGATGCCCAGTAGCTTCATGCTCAGATTGCCTAGGTATGGTGCTATGTTTATTTGTTGACAGATGTATATCCTACAACAATAATAAAATTTAAACATTAACTTTGCTAATTGCTTCTCAGGTTTTATGCAGTGTACAAATGCATATTTTTATTTTTTTTTAGCCTGTCAGAACTACCCTTGCTGATGGCACACCTTGGCTTTCATTGCCAGCAACGGTGTACCCTTTCCAGTGTCTTCAGTAACTGGAACATCTTGTCTTCCTTTGCTCAGAACAGTGAGAGTAATTAGGCTGAGTACCAAATATGCCCTGAGTGTAAATACCTCTAGTGGTAGTCATTAATGCTCTTGCTGCTCTCATATTTAAATACTTAATTATAATGGTGGATGATGAACAGGCTTGTTTTCAAAGGTTGTAGTTTGAGAGTCTTCTGTAAACTTTGACTCTGAGCTATGCTGTGTACTCTTCTCAGTAAACAACCGATAGTGGTGATGTTCTTTATCTGCTGCCTGAATTGGTGCTGGCTGCGAGTATTGCTGCATACAGCATAGGAGGATGTAGTAATGTTATGTGATGGTCCAAAGATATCTACCAGATGAGGGCTGCAGATAGGTAAAGTAGCTTAACTTCTGATCTGCTAAATATCTGGTAAGGTAAGGGGTTTCAGGTTCAGAGAGAATAGCAGTAGGTAATTGTTCATGCAACGTGTAGTTAAGTTGTAGAGTCCCTTACTAAAGGGTGTTGAGGATGCTAAAAGCTTCCCTGGACTTGAGGAAAAACTGGGTAAGTTAAGAGAACAGTTCATTTGGAATTATTAAGCATGTAGGTAGAGTCCCTTTAGCACAGGAAGTTTAAATCACTGATGGGAAAAGTATTCTGTGCTTGTTCAGTTTATGTTCTTTTTCTGAACATGCTGTGTGTAAGTGTATCTCTGCACCTCTCCTGAAGGCGTTGCAGTACCAGGTGGATGTACTGGGTGCATGCAGACACCTAACGCATCTGCTTGGTGTAAAGCCCTCAAACTGAGAGCACACCAGATACAAGCTGATAGGAACAAGTACTGCGTGTGATCCTAGCCGGATGGTGGGGATGGGGTGCTCCCTTATCCTTGGAGACCTGGAGTTGGGAAGAATTCCTGGCAGGCTGAGCTTAGGATAAACAGGTGCTCTGTGTTAAGAGAAAATGGGCAATGTTGGCCTTAGCTAGGCATCTGGGCTGTGTTTGGCAATTTAGCACCTCCAGAGATCTGCACTGCTGGGGTATCTGATGGTGGTCTTTGTTCTGAAAAGCCAAATCTGAACTAGGTTCCACACTTCGGTTACGCTGAAAGAATGCAACACAAGCGCACTTCACTAGTTCCTGCCCTCCGAGCGCCCTGAGATTCAGCTGCCTTGGACGACAATGTACTCGGGGTGAGTTTGTGGCTGCGCTGTGTTTACCGAAGCTGCTCAGTGCTGATGGAGCCACGAAAGCTGCGTTTCCTGAGAACTGTTGTCTGTGCTTCATCTGAGCTGGGCAGGAGTGGGGAATGTGGTTTAGCAATCATAAATCTTGTGGTCAAGACTGTCTCGGGAGGATCTACAGCATAAAGGCACTGCAGTATGAGTGCAGCACACGAGTCATGAGGAATGTTTGCAGGCAGATAAAAATGGAGACAAGCAAAACCTTTGGGATAAATAAATCTGAGAAGACTGTTCACCTGGAAGGCATAGTCTTACCTACATGGTTTCTCACCAAATTGATGTCAGTTAAATGTTTGGGGGTTTTTGCTGTTGCTGTCACTTGTGTGTGTGGGTTTGGTGTTTGGTTGTTTTGTGGGGTTTTTTTGTTTTTTTCTCCAAAAAATGCCATTTTTAGCTTGAGGAGACCGACTTGGTTCTGCCCAGAAGATAACTTGAGATGACAGTCATTGCACTTTTTTGGAGTGGCTTTGTCACGTGGACACTAATTGCAGAGAAGTCTTGGAATGTTCTTTTGAGAAACATTAGTGCTGCAAGGTACAGGGCGGGTGCTCACAGCCAGTGATGTGGAATAGTTCAGAAGTTACTGAGAAAGGGTGAATTTGTGCAAATAGGAATAAGTGAGTGATTTTTTTTTTTTAGACTCTCTTTACTGAGAAGATCCCTTTATTAGGTTATTTGCGGTCTCTTGTGGGTGTCCTGCAGGGGGTGTGTGTGTGTCTGTGGTTTTTCTGACTATGCACCAGGTTTCTCTTCTGCGGACAAAACAGTGCATTGCTTGGCTTGTTGACCCAGTTCTCTAAATACGGCACTCAGGAGATCTCCATTTAAATTTAAAACTTGTGAAAGGAGAGTCTACATCTTCCCTGCTGTTAATCATTATGCTGTCTATTTAATGTTTTGACAGCCTCTGTGACTCCTCTCGTTTAACATGTTGGGAGACAGACTGGCAGCAGCAGTAAGCCGAAACCAGGTTCTATTCAGAATGGGTTTCATCACTGTAAAAGGAGATTTATTTTTTAAAGCAGAGGCATGTGTGTTTTCTAATTTAAAATCAGTTACATTTCTGTCAAAATAGGATCTTGCATTCCATCTGCTCTGCGGTTGTAACTGTCTGAAGTCTGATCGTGAGTCTGGTTTTGGCTTTGTGGTGTGGTGGAAGGGGAAAAAATTACTCCTGCGAGTATTTCAGTCCTTGTGTGTTATTAGTGGTGATAAGTATGACCTTCATTAATGTCAGTGGACAGTCAATTTGACTAACGTGTTTGTTATTTTAAAGTGAGTGTTTGCATGTCTGCGGAACATAACAACACTGTAGTAAAGTTTCATGCGTGCTTGTCTCCTTAGTTAACATTAAATCTAAAATGCATTACTCAGGGCCTGAGCATGTGGAGAATGTATTAATAGCTATTGCTTTCTATCGCTTGGCTATCAAGTACTGGATTATCAGAAAATAGATCTGGGCTGATGAGACTGTCTACGTATTGTTTACAAGATATTTCAGATCTGGGCAATATTTACTTGTGAGCCTGACCCTCTCTGGCAGTCGGGCACAGCGCAGAAGCAGCAGCTCGGGGAGGGTTTCCTTGGGGATTGCTGGGGAGGGACAGGCTGAGCAGGCGGCCGGCCCCACCGAGGGCTTCGCCGGCCAGGCAGCCGCTGGCCGGAGGTAGCCCGGATTTTTTTTTTTTGAAGAGTTATGAAGTCTGAAGATGATCCTGAAGATGGGGAAAATATACTTGGGGATCCAAGCTAAGTGAAGGATGGAACAAAATGAATTCAGGGCGGTGGAGAGAATAGGTTTCTCGAAGCAGCCTGTTTGAACGCTGGCTTGCCTTGTGAGCTGCAGTGGTTTGTAACTTGATGCGAGAGAAACTGATTGCTTCTGGCAGCAAGAAGCTGCCAGTTCTACCATGACTTGTTGGTTTTCTTGTGCAGCTAAAGACACAGTAGGTATCTTAGATTTCACATCAATGGCAGTAGTTTACAACTGCAAAAATGCAAAGGCTTGAATCCTATGAATGTTTTGTAACAGTTTCTTTTTAATTCATGTGTGTTGTATTTAACAACTCTTCCTATGAAGAATTTTCCTTAAATGTGAATGCTTGGGTGACATTAGTTGATTTAGTATATCATAGGAAATGGATGCAATTTATTTAAGTGTTATAATTAAAGGGGAAAAAAAATCAAGATTCTTTTTTAATAATGCTCATGTTGATCAGAAGATTTATGAAATGAGATCAAGGAACAGCTGGTGAAGGGTTTTCTATAGATTTGAGTGGGTTTGTGCTAGTGGGTGCAAGCTGCGAGTATGAAACTCGGCAATCCAAACCCAGCGGCAAACATGCAAGGTGTGATTGCTTTCCTCTAAGGGTGGAAATGTGTCATACACTAAAGAATTTAGAGGGAACGGAGCTTGATGCTACATGTACAGTTTCTAAGGTATTTAAAAATCAACCATAAAACTTGGATTATAAGGTAGCTAGCTTAGCAGAGGAAGCTTTGCCAAGCTGCAGCGGAGTGCTGTCTCTCCCCCGGCAATGCGTGCAGCTTTTGCTGTGAACGCAAGACTTCATTATGCCAAGCAGGCTGGCTTGGCTTTTAAGCTAATGGATGCTTTAATTGATTGACAAATCGGTACTGCACTTTAGCTGGGCAACACTAGTGGCTGTAATTTCATTAGTTGTCTATTTTTATTCCTTCGTGTCACTTTTAGCAAGTATTGTACTGAATAAGCTATTCTAGGACTTCATGATTACTGTAATCTTGTTTATTGTGAGAATGGGTAATAAAGTTAATCACGACTACTACTGCATTATACAAATTGTTCTACAGATAGAGGGCGGTGGCGGTGGGTTTTTGGTTTTGTTCTTTTTTGTATCTCTTCTTTTTACCTGCAAACCCTGGCTCTGCTGCAAGGCGAGACCTTGCTTGCTGCAGGTCGGGGCTCTGACCGCTTTGAGAACTGGCAAATTGGCACTGACTGTCGCCATTGGGGATCTTCCAGACTTTAGTACATTAAATCTTGAAAAATATTTGTTTCTGCTAGTAAGACAGTCTTGAGGGGAGGGTAATTCTGTCTTGATAGAATGTTACTATTTTTTTTTTAACGTGAAGACTACATAGCTTTTGGGTTTTATCTATTATTGTGCTTCTTGCTTTCATATGAAGACCACAAAGACTTTTGTGTAGTGGATTTGGCACTTTAGGGAGGCGGAGGAGTGTACTGTGAGGAACCCAACATGAAGCATACACGATTGATAGGCTGCTTTCTCTCTTCAATAAACAAAAATGTTTTCAGCTACTCTTTGACTGCTCTATTTTAGAAATTATTAGGTTTACCAGTTTTGATGTTCTTTATTCAGTGAGGTGTGGAACTTCTGATCCACTATGATAAGTAACTCCATGCACCTATGGGCTGCTTACGTCTTGCTGTTATCAGTCAGTTCCTTTGCGGTGTTGAGTTAGACTTGAATATAATACTCCTTTATAAGGCTTTTCCTTGTCGGGCAGCCGCAGGGTGAGTGTGCTCCTGGCCCGAGGCACACGCAGCAGAGGACAACTGGCTGGGGAGGAGAGAGATGCTTTTCTCGGCAGTAGCTTGTGGTTATGTGGGGTGGGAGTCAGTGTGGAACTCTGCACCCCTGTGAGCGGCTGAAGGAGTGTTTTGAGGAAAAGCGAGTTGTATGAGTTGATAAGGTGAAAATAGGCTCTCTGCTTTTTGCTTTTCTGAAGTTCTTTCATCAATTTTTGTTACGCATTGGAGGTGAAGAACAGTGTAACTTTCAGTAAGGTTGGGAAGCTCAGCTGTTCTTGATAAATGTGAGCTGGGTTTGGAGGTGGCTAAATTTAGTATGTATTTCGTGTGTTGCTGACTGCTGAATTCATGAAAACTGGAGTCTGCTGTTGATCACATCTCATAATTGTCCTGTTCAAATATCTCTTGAAGCTTAGTCTCACCTGTTGAGTTCTCTGGCACCTTCCCTATATAAAGGTTGATAGAGGGGGGAAATTGTAGCAGCTGTGTCTTACCTGCCCACTGCCTTATGAAACAATTTTCTTACAAATACTGACAAGCTTATACTGGAGATGATTACTTAAATTGGAAGTTGTTAGCAGTGCTATTTTGGGCTCTGTTACTTGTGATTCTTCACTTATCTGTTCCTTTGTGTTGCACCTTGTTTATTAATTTTTAAGTTTTGAGACGTGGACAGATATTTAATATATATTGAAACGAAACATTTGATTGTTTTATTTAAGACTATTCAAATGATTTACAGTAAAGACGAACAAGAAAACTTCCAGTTTTCATATAATTAATGGAGTAATTGACTTGCTGATGTGAGAGAACAGTTGATGTGCTTTCCCTAAAGGGCATGAAACTGAGAAGAGTGCTTTTCGGATATATAGGTGCTGTGGAGGAAAGGGGAAGGGGAGTTTTTAATGTGCATAGTGGAGAGATTAAAATGTGATAACTAGGCATTAGGAAAAATGTTCTCTGATACGATTAACGAAAGACTGAATTGCAGGTCTGCTGGGACACTCTACCCCTTCCTTCATTGGAGCTTTTGAGAGTTAAGAGTGCCGGGACAACAGTGCAGAGCTATAGCTGGCCTTGTGTGGGGTTCCCTGTCTGCATGACTTCTGAAGCCCCTTCTAGACACACTGTGATGTTTTTGTGATGTTACAAGTTGTTCTCCTATAAAGTGTGTGTATGTACAAGTACACATGCTAGCCCTTCCTTGGTTTGTCCCAGCCCTGTGTAGCAGTTTGTCGTGTTTGTTAATCAGCCACTGTGGGGGGAACAACTGATTTTCTTGGTCAGGGTTGAAGTATCCATGATGAGAGAAGAGAAAGTAAAGATGCAGTGAAAAAACAGCTGTCTTGGCAGCCTCACATGGCAAATAAAGAGGGACCAGAAGGAGATGTCTGCAGACAACCTAGTATGAGAAACTGTCTGAAAACTTAATTTGAAAATGAGGATTGGGAACTACTGTGTGCGCCTTTTGTTTTAGTCCTATTAGAGAGAACAAAACAGAATGAGGAAAACCAAAGAGGTTTGATCCTAAAGGTTTCCTTCAGGACCAAAGTGACTTAACCAGACCGTCTCAGAGCACTGTAGGTTCAATGCTAACAGCCTGATTGAAATGCTATGGTGATGTTATACAGAAATAACTAAACATCTTAACAGGTACAAGTCTGTAAACTGAGATATTTTTTCTTGTATCCCTCTCAGCTGCATATCATTCAGCCTTTTATTGAAGTTCCTGTAGTATACCATAAGCTCACTCGCTTTTCTCATTGTCTTACACAGCTGAACACGGACTGGAACAAATATGATGACAGGTTAATGAAAGCAGCTGAAAGGGGCGATGTGGAAAAGGTTTCATCAATTCTTGCCAAAAAAGGAGTCAGTCCTACTAAACTGGATGTGGAAGGGAGATCTGCGTAAGTAACTTCCAAAACTACAATAATGGTCTCGGGAAGCTGCTGAAAGTTACTCAATTCCCAAATCTTGCTGCTGCTCTAAAAACTTTAATATATAAATCTGTGTAATTCATCATGTTAGGTTTTAGCCTCATCTAGGCTGGAATGCCAGATAGCTAGAATTTCAAATTCTTGTAAACAATCTTCACTTCAGAGTGAAGGTCAGTATTTAAATACTTGCTCTTGCCAGATTTGAATGTTAAAGAGAAATGGAAAGTGTGTTGGTTTTTCACCTGGCTCGCTGATTCCAGGTAAATAATGATTATTTCTTAAAAAAATCGTCTTGTTCCTTAAACTAAAATCTGCAAAACTTTTAACTGGATTTGGACACTGTCCGAAGCTGAATTTGTGCTGTGTAATGCTTTCAGTGTGCAGCTGTTTGCTTTGACTTTCCTGATTAATAGCGCCGTTTTTATGTATAAACCAGCTGTGCCTTAAGCAAGGTATTTTCTACTTTTAGATTCCATGTTGTAGCGTCAAAGGGAAACCTGGATTGCTTGAACACCATCCTTATTCACGGAGCTGATATCACAGCCACTGATGCCGCAGGTAGGCTTCCTCAACTGTCCAAGTGCAACCTGCAGAAGTTCGCGGCTTGGTTTTTATTTTGGAGTGAGATTAAGCTAAACCATGGGATATATCATCTTCCTCTCCATGGATTTCCCTATGGTTGGCAAAAAAATTATCTGTGCGACTTGTTGCTGAAATTAGATCCTGAATTGATGTCGATTTCTCTTTTTAGGTAGAAATGCATTGCACCTAGCTGCAAAATACGGACATGCTTTATGTTTGCAGAAGCTGTTGCAGGTACTGAAAAATACAACTTGTCTGTTGATACAGTTTTTATTCTTGAGAAGAAAAAAGGTGCTTTTAAATATACTGGTTTGAAACTAGGATATGCCACTCATCTCTTTTTTTTTAACAATTACATTATTTATAAAAATAAGACTGTCATAGGAAAAAGACCTTTTTGTATTGAATAACCGTTTGTCACTGAGAGAGTACTAAAATGAAGCAAAAAATAAAACAACTCTTCCTCTCTACATACAGACCATCAAATCAAGTTGTGGCTTCTACCTCTTAAAGAAAATGGAGTTGAATGTCTTTAAAAGACTGGTGTTCCTTTTCTGAATATATTTGCATTTAGGAACAGTAACACTGAAAGGTCTGCTCAAGACTAGCGTTTTCCTCAAAAGATGAGCATTTATATGCATAATCTTTCATTAATGAAACAATATTGGGGGGTTGTCTTAGGTTTTTGTGATTTTTATTTTTTTTAATTTATTCCTGGTCAGTTTATGCTAATTTGACTTTTTAAAAACACAAACAACGCTTTTAGTGGGTTCTTTTAATCTTCTGTTTATTTGATGCATGTCTCTGCGCAGATATAAATGGCACATTTTCTATGGAGTGCCAGAACATGTAGTGGTACTGGTAGTGAAGGAGTAATGACAAGTAGTGAAGAATCGTGGCCATAGTGAATGAACATTTGGAAGCGTTTGTGAAAAATCTGATGAATTGCACACATTCTTTGTACGGTCCTAATTTACTTCTACAACTTTTGATCAATGTGTTTAGAGCACTAAAGTGCGTGTATCCATAACTCTTTCCTGTATGCCACTATATTTGTGAACTAGAAACTTCCTTTTTTTTTTTCAAATCACTTTTTAGTGCTTTAATTCAAATCTCAAAACATATCACGTTTTCAAAGTGCAATCTGAATCCTAATTGATGACTGGGGTTACTTATTTTAACAGTACAACTGTCCAACGGAGAATGTGGATCTTCAAGGAAGAACTGCTCTTCATGATGCAGGTAACAGGTTTTGCTTTTCTGGTAACTGTAGTATGAAATCTAGATTTAATTAATGGATTAATTTTCAGATGGGCTAAATTCCGTGACTATAGTAGGAGAAAATGTTTTATGTTATGATGTTTGTCCTCAGTAGCAAACTCATTAACAGACTTAGCAGAAGTTGTAGGTCTGAAAGTCTTTTCTGATGCCCATAAATTGTCTTGTAAATTCGTAAGCAAGTATCATAAGCAGTGTGTTAGTGCCATGATGTTAACAGGTTACAATACTTTTACTCTGGATGGTCTGCATCCTCATTAAGCTATGCAGTGTCTTGAACAGTAGTGTTGGATTTCCTTCACGTGCTTTTGAGGTCATTGTGTGATAACTAAGTCACAGACTCTTGTCATGCTTTAACTTAGTTATATGGATTTTTGTGAAGCAGATATGCCCAAGGAGGTGTTTGGAATTTCATGAAGGCTGTTTCCAGCAGTATAACTTGCACTTTCTTTTTCTCTTGAAAGCTATGTCAGACTGTTCCTCTAGCATACAACTACTGTGTGATCACGGGGCCTCGGTGAATTCAAAAGACGGAGTAAGTTGCTGCTTATAGCTCTCTCCTGTACAAACCCTATTGGAGTTCTGGTGCTTTCTCTGCTTTCTCTCCCTTTCCTGATTTCTTTTCCCACTTCCTCTCGTCAGGATGGGAGGACACCACTAGTGCTGGCCACTCAGATGTGTCGTCCCATGGTTTGTCAGCTTCTGATAGACAGAGGAGCGGATGTTAATGCCAGAGACAAACAAAACAGGTAATGCATGCAGAGTGTTGCCAGAATGCCTGCTGACATCTGAGGGTAGAAAGCTGTCCATTGGCTTTCGGGCTACAGAATAAATGTATTAAATTTGGTGGGAAAAGACCTGTGGTTTAGTTCAGAAGTACAAATGCCCATTCAATAATGCAGATAAGCTTGGCCTCTTCTTATTGCTTGTTCTTGCATCTAAAATACAGATAGGCTTGGTACTCCCAGCAGTGAAACAACAGTTGGTTTTTTAAGGGTTTGTCTGTACAAAGCTGCGTCTTGCACCCTTTAGGATCAATATGCAAAATGGGTCATGACAAAAGCGGTACTCTGTCAAGCAGTACTTGCATCCCATTGGAGCTCCAAAGGGATCTAAAAGCCTTGAAAATTTTGCTTCTACATGCATGGAAGGGGGTCGGGTGAGGGAGGGGTTTTCTATTTGTAGGTACTGCTTTGGCCAGTTATTTCTTGGAGGATGGCTGCCTGGGGGCCAATGGACATGGGGCTGCTGTGGGACAAAGCATGGGTACTTGCATCGCATGCTCTGAAGCAGCGAGTGTTTGGAAGGCATTGCCAGGGCTCCCAAGCACTCGCCTGAACTTTGGCTAAACTTTCTGTCTTTTGTTTGTTGTGTCTATTGATGTTTTTATCTGAGTAGAGAGGAAGCCAAAAGTCCCATCAGTTTTCAGAACTCTGAGTAGGGATCTCAAAGGCAGTGGGTTTAGGCTGGGTTTCATGAAAGTATCACTATTGCAGTGGTTTTGTTTGCTTTTAACAAATATTTAAACATTGGCTAAATAACTTCTTAAAGCTTAGTTTCCTCTCCTGATAGAAGAAAGATTCCTTGACTCAAGTTTCCATGATTAGATGTAAGTGTATGAAGGGTTATTGCTGCAAGCGATGGCTCCATTAAAGCGTGAGATCCCTGACTCTCTGAATGCAATCTTTCTCCCCATCCTCAGGACTGCCTTAATGTTAGGCTGTGAATACGGCTGCAAGGATGCAGTAGAAGTTTTGCTCAAAAATGGTGCGGATGTTAGTTTGACTGATGGCCTTGGTCATGACTGTGCTTACTATGCCAGAATTGGTGACAATATTGACATTTTGGCTTTAATAAAAGCTGCCGTTGAGGATTCCAGCAAAGGTATGAGGAACGTGGCTATAACAGTTTGCTGTTGTTCTTTCATTTGAATTGTGTGTCTTCCCACTGCTGTGTCTTCAGGAACTGTTCTTTGGAGGGCAGCTCTAGTCCTTTAAACTAAAACGTGGTAAACTGCCTGTTTGGGAGCGGAGAGAAGGCTTTTGGTTTCTGTTTGTTTTTAGTAAAGCTTCTAAGGTTAATGCAGGCTCTAATGCCTCAGGGTATTAACATTGCTGAACCTGGCATCGCAGTATTGATCGTAGGAATTACTTAGCCTTATTCATAGAAAAACTTTGTACTTGTGAATGCTTCCAGACTGGGGGTGGGGGGAGGGGGAATCTGTTACTTGAAATGTCCCCCCAAGACTGAAACTCTATAGAAATAACTGAATATGTTGTATGAGTCTGAATGAAATGCATTTTTCATTTACTATTTTTGTGGTGTTTTTTTTAGCAAGAGGTTCCATGAAGAAAGGGCAGCCTGAACAAAAGGTAAGGCTTATTACGCTATGTGCGTCCTACGGCTAGTTTCTGAAGAAAGCGTGAGAGGACACACAGCCTCAGTGAAGTTTCATTCTTTTGTAGCATTATCCCCTTCTATTTTCCTGTCAGGGTGAAAAAAAGAGTTACAATGCAGGGCCCAGAATGACTGCATTTCTGAGCCTGGTTTGGGGCCAGTGTTCATTTTTGTAAAACTTTCTGCTGTCTAGAGCTGGAGGGGAGCTATTGCTGAAGGAGCTGGCTTTTGTGTGTCACTGCAGCACCTGCAAAAGCTTGTTGTTCTGTGAAGGTGTCCCCCACCTTATGTTCCCAAGGTGGGGACACCTTACATTCTAAAAACAGGTCGGGTGGTGGGAATAAAACTGACCAAGCAAGATTTTTTCCAAGTTTTTTTTTTTTAATTCAAATGTTCAGCATGTATCACGGAAAGATTACAGGTGTGTGCTGTAAATTTTACTGGGGTTGTGTTTGCTGCGAAGCTGGCCTAGAAAGGCAATTTATAGATTTCCTTCCATAAGCTACTGATGAATGTGTAGTATTTTCTTTTCCCAACATCAGTGCCTCACTTGATAGAGGACAATGTAATAATTGTGAAATGTTTCAAGACTTAGGATTATGAATCTTGAAATTACAAACTAAATGCCTGATGCTCCTCAGCAGACCTGTTACTTTAAGATTTATGCTACATGTGTATGCTGCAGGTCAAACAACTTCATGTACTTTTTTCTGCCTACTGGCTTCTTGCCACATCTTTATACTGAAATACAGCTCTAACTCTGAGACAAGATTGTAACATCTATTCAACTTGTTCAGAGAGGCTTTGGAGAGACTCCTAGCACAAGAGTAATATCACAGATGTATGAAATTTGAAAGAGTTAGAATGCAAGCTGCTGACTTCTGACCACTGAAATACAGTATACCGCTGGCGTTGTTGAGAGGGTGATTAAGATAGTGCCGTGATGCACTATCAGTTCAGTAACTTTTGAATTCTTAACTTCATATGTAGCTGCAAAGATTCACTGTGTAATCAGATGGTGTGTCTATTTCTATTGGGGAAAATATCCAGTGATGTGCGTATTCAGGATTAGAGTTTTGACAAGCATCCCATTTACTGTCTGGATGAGATCATGAGTGACCTCTTGCCGAGAAGCAATCTGTCAGAATGTGAATGTTGGTAGTATTGCCCCCCAGTGGAATCTGAAATGACGGCTGAGAGCAGCCCACTGTCCCCAGAAATGGATGTCTTCAGAAAGCATCAGGAATATAAATTAATACTTTACTGTTGCAATAACAGATTACTAATATGTCACAAAAGTGGAATCGGCTTCATGCACAGGAGGAGGTGAATGTCAAGCTGTATCAGAAGGAACATAATGCTCAGGTAAGCGAGAAGGATTTCCGACTTGCGTATTCCCATGTGCAGAATGAACCAGACATACTAAAGACCAGATGTGCTTGTAAAATAAGCGTTAGCATTTCTATTAAGAAAGGTCATATGTATTGCTGTTTACTTAAAACTTAATTGCATGAATGTAATGTGGCAATTATGCAGATAAACTGTAAACTTTTTCAGGGGGAAAAAAAAAACACTTGTTTATGTAATGAATAGTTGCAAGTCTCTTCGTGTCTTAACCCTGTCCATCTCTTAACCTTCTGTCTGCTACTTTTGCCTGCAGTAAAATCATTGGGTCACAAACCAGGAAGATTTTTCTTTAACGTTCTCAAGAGAGATGTTTAAGTGTCTTACTAAAGACCACCTGTATCATAAATGTTCTACTAACTAGTGTTAATTTGCACATCTTGTTACTATATCATTACAGTTTTCAAAAAGGTAAATGATGTTTTAAGCTATGGGGAACAAACCACTGAAAAATTTATGCCTTTGTTCTGAAATGCTTTGTAATAAAACGATAAAGATCTCTAAATGCAAATTTTCTGGTTTGAGCTAATGTCCTTGCCAGTTAAGGCAGGGATTATTAGGCAGGAGTCAAAAACGTGCTTTACTGCTTGCATGTGAGCACTGGACTGACGATGCCAAGACCTATCGTTTTCACCCACTGGATCCATACATTACTAGAGGGATTCTCGTGGCTGCTGGAACAGTTAGCACACTTGAAGGTTTCTATGTTTCATGTCGGTGAGGTTTTCTCATTACACCTTTGGCTGCAGTGTTTGGGTTTCAGGAACTGGTTCAAACATTTGTTATTTTTACGTGTTAACAGGCAGCAGATAAGCAGCCTCTTGAGTGTTGTCAGCATTGAATGTAATCTTGCTCTGCTCGTACTTTCAAAACCTGAATGTTCACTTACATGAGAATGAGCTATCTAGAGCTGAAAAGCTCAAAGACTCTGGAGCTTGTGCTTATGTAAACCTTCAGAACCAAATAGACCTGGAATAAGGCCACAAAATCATTAGGGGATGTGTTAGGCAAGGCTTGGTGTTAATGACCGTTAAAAATGTTGGTTCAGATTCTTTAGTTTTCCCCAGTGTGTGTAATGTGGTGGTGGTTTTCTTTATTTTTTTACTTACTTTTTAAGGAATTGGAGTTAGAAAATCAAGATTTGAAAGATCGAATGAGAGAAGTGCAAGAGGAGCAGAGGATGCTGCTGGATAGAATCAGTGGGCTACAGCTACAATTGAGTGAGGTAAACCTCTAGCATTGGAATAATCTGACTTGAAAGCTGTAATAACTACCCAACGCTGACAGTGAAGGCTGGTAGAAGGAGAAAGGAAGGGATGTGTAATTAGGATGCGATCTTCACTGCTTTCCTATGAATTATTTCTGTATGTGTCACTGTCACTTTCTTCTGCTGCAGAAGCCTTTGGTCTTGTAATAATGTTCAAAATGTGAGGAGACCTGTTACAATGTCACTCACTGATACTCATAAATTTGAGCGATAACACTTATGGCTCTACTTCGCAATGTAATATGAACCATGAGGTGTTCTGGCATGTTGTAATTTGGAGAGTAAACTTCATCTACACAATTAAATGTAGGTGTTGTGTGTCAGTACTTTATTGTAGCCACTGTTTATTTTCCAGCTGTTACTGTTAGTGGAAACAGAAAAATCTTCAATTGGCAGAAACAGAAATAAAGGTTTTCAGTAGGGAATTTCTCACTCCAATTTTAAAAACCCTGTTTTTAAAAAAAAAAAGTTCCCTCCTCTTAAGAAGTCTAAATATGATCAGTACAATTCAGGAAGAAAATAAAAGCGGGATATTTTTTTTCTTTGCTTTGTGGAGGCTCACATTTATTCCTTCACTGTATTTTTGTAGGGGGTACATTGTAAAAGTGTATGCAGCTTCCCCTAAATGTAGCACATGGATAGAAAGAATATTTCTTCTTGGAATCATGGGCTTGTCTCAACTTTTCTCTTAAGCATTACCTTTATAAAACAAACTCCTTAATTCCCACTTTCCAAAATCAGCAAGCTTCTACTGAAAAACTGTACCCTTCTGCCTCAGTGGTGTATGATCTTGGTGATAGAAAAGATATTCTAGTTTCCCAGTAAGCAAGTCAAGAGACATTACTGCCAAACATCCCTAACTTCTGTCTGTTTCTCTTGCCGGAGGTTGGATGGTAAATGAAAGGGGAAGAGTCAGAAGCATGTAGCATTAGAAACTGGGGTAGACTTGGCAACTAATGAATTGTGTGTAAGCCCCTTAAACGCTATTGAAAAAATGATTTGTGGGGGAATTTTTTTGTTATTTTTGCAGGAGCAAATGTTTGCAGATGATCTTGAAAATGAGGTACGATATACCACCTTAAAGAGTAATAGAACTATGAAACAGGGGAAGTGGCTATTGCATTTAAGTAACGGTATTTAAAGCTATAGAGAAAATAAACTGTCTATAAATGCTAAATGAAATATCTACTGATATGTACTCTGTTCATACAGCTGCACAGCATTTCTGTTACTACAAATAATATATGTAATCCCTACAGCACCTTTAAAGCAGACTTATATAATTATCTCTTTAGTGACTTTAATGCAAGACTAATAAATGGGAATAAATTAAACAGTAGCAAATTATGTCGGTGCATATTCCCTTGGTTCATTCTTCAAGACTCCTCTTGTAGAGGAGCGGTGTTGTAGAAGAACTTCAGAACCAAAAATTTAGGGATTCTTTCAGTGCTGATCTGGGTTGAAGCTCTCCCTAAACTTTTTCAGAAGTTGCTTGAGGTCTTATAAATCTGGCCATTCTTGTGGCTTTGGCTATTTGGCACTCTTTCTCTTTCAGAAAGATGAGTTGAAGAAAATCCTAACTACAAAGGAAAAACAGCAGGAAGAAAGCTTAAGAACTATTGAAGCTCTCAAAGCTAAACTCAAATATTATGAAGTACGTTAATTGATTTGAAATATAATATAGAAATTGATATTTACAGTAATGAAAACTTAAGCTATTTCGAATTCTTGAAAGTCTTATTGTTATCTCCTTGTAAAAGCTTTCCCTGCCCTTTAATCTCTAGATTAACATATAGTAAAAATTTGGAATGAGTTTTCAGCTGCATTTTTGTGTTTCTTGCTGTTTGGTTTTAGGTTGACTTTGTGGGATCTGGAAGTAACTTCGGTAATAGTAAGTATATTTAATTCTTAAAACTTGCCAGGCATGATGCGGTATTAGAATACCTAGACAAAGGCTGGGGTTTTTTCTTGTCACCTCTTCCTGTTGTTGGTCTTACCTATAGTCGAGCGTAATGTGTGTGTCCACACTTCACACCTCAGGAGAGAGTCAGCTGGCCCCGGTTGGCTTTGTACCCGAGTGACAGGGCACTATTGATCAGTCTCGCTTACGAGTGACTGGTCTTGTGAAATGTGCATCGTAACTCTGCCACATCTTCTAAAAACATGAAAAACAAGCTGATCAAGATCTCTGCTCGAAACTGAGTCTTCCCCTTTCCAATCTCTATATTTTAAACAACTCTGATGTCTAGCTCATGCCAAGAAAACCATGGTCACTGTGAAAACTGAGTGTAGGCAGGTTTGAAAGAGACTTCAAACGCAAGACCTCAGCTTACACTTCGATTAGAAATGATCCCATTTCCAGAAACTGAAGTCTTTTGCATCCAACTTGGTTACAGGCCTGTTTTGCACGTTTGTAACTTAAAATGTTACTTAATCTGTCCTGAGCCGTGGTGAGAGCTGTTTGGCTGCCTGTCAGGAAGGATCATTTACTTGGAGTGCAAGGGGATGCTTTTTCCTGGTATCTTCGTGTGCAGACATGCAGCTAGCTCAAGGTGGCTTTCCTGACTATTTTGCAGAATAATTTATCTAGCTTAGTAGCATAGTAAGGGTATTTTTTACTTAAGAGTTTGTCCAGACTTCCTATGTGACTTAATTAAGGTCGAGTTGTTGTAATACCAAGCACTTAAATACCAACCTGCAGCTTAGTGCAGTCCCATTGGACACAATGAAATTAGGAAGGAAAATCATAGTTCTTGTGATTTATGTGTTACTGTTTTTAAATAGAGACTAAATGCTGTTTGCTTTGCAAATCTAGGAAAAGAAGATTTATTACTTAAACAAGGACAAGTGTTTGCTGTGGAGTCACAGGTAATAAATTTTTTGCCACTCGAGAGAATTTTAAGATAGTTATGCTTGGGAAAGCTAAATACACTTCTAAACGTATGTGTATTAAACATTACTTCCGAGTACACTTTCAATACTACTTGCTTTGCTATGTTTATTTTTAACTGTTGGTGCCCTCTAGAGTTACATCTGTGACATCGCTTTCAATGCTGTGAAATTGTTGGCTGCTGAGTGGTCTGGTCTGTAATGAACCTTCTTAAAACTGAATCAACAGATTACTGGGTTAACAGGCATTGTAAAGTGCTTTTTCATCTCCATAAGTTTTTCTTCTACTTTAAATTCAGCTAAAATTCAGAACAGACTTATTTTCCTGCCAGCTATACAATAATTTCCTGCCAATTTTGTTTGCTGATAGCTAGCTACCTTTTAAAGCAACAATTCAGTTATAAACAAGGTCCATCAAACCCTTATAGTGAGTCATATATGATAGAGGTTGGTCCTAAATGACAAACTGTTCTTACACTTGAGTATCTCAGCTGTAATGCTTCCTGAAGTGAGCGATGGCCAGAAATAAATCTGTACATCCTATGCTTTTGTGCCAGATTTCACTGGTCTGTGTATTTGTATGTTCTGCTGGTAACACAGAAAAATCCAGTCTCTTCTGCTATGTTTTACATAGTTATCCCAATGGCCTTAAACTCATTTTAAACTTCAACTAAGAATTAAAAAAAAGATCCTATGTGTAATTCGTTTCTCTTTTTTTTTTTTTTTTTTTTTTGGGGGGAACAAAAAAGTGGGCCAAAAAAACCAACCAACCAAAAAAAAAAAAAAAACCCAAACCATGTCCCAAGCAGGAATTAAGTGGCTTTAAGCCAGCCAGGTCTGGCAGCTGCCTGCTGCTCTCTGCTCCTTGGAACATGAACGGGATCGCTGGAGCAAGCCTGTGCCGTGGAGTAGCCATCATGGCTGGTAGGGAGTACCACATGGCAGGACGGCTAATCTAGTCTGAATTTCTTGATACAGCCTTTGCCGGACAGTAAAGAACTGTATTTTTTTTCCTCAGTCTTTTCAGAGAGAAGGTTCTGTTAACCATGACATACTCTGTTTGGATTCCTTTCAAAATTATGCTCGCATGTTTCAGGGGTGGGGGAATTCTCTTAAATTTCTTCTAGTGGCTGAGTGATTAAATATGAATAACAAGGGAAATGAAATGAATATACCATACCTGGACTTTAATCTCGGTAGGGTCCAATGATTGGGCAAAACCAGTAATGTAAAGCTATATTCAAGATTTTTACTGTTAAAAGCTGAAATACACATGTTCTGTAATATGGGCAAGAATAGATTAGTGTGTTTCCTAGGGAAAAAAAAAATCTCTCAGACAAATCTTACGCTCATATCAACATAGGTTTAAGACAGTTATGGGTATGACAAGTCATATGACTTGTCAAACTTGTGAACGTGTATCCATTTTTGTGCCAATTTATCTTCAGTCAAGGTCTATGCTGAGACCCCTGGAGCTCTCCCTGCCTACCCAATCACCCGGTTCAGAGAAGGAAACTTTAAAGAAAGAACTTGACAACATGAGGACCTGCTATGGTGCAGCAAAAGAAGAAATTAGCAAATTGCAGAGAGAACTGTCTCACAAGGTATCCGAATGCAAAGCTTTGGCATCAGAGTGTGAAAGAACCAAGGCGGAATCTGATGGACAGATAAAACAACTGGAAGATGCTTTAAAAGATGTGCAGAAAAGAATGTTTGACTCTGAAGGCAAAGTTAAGCAAATGCAGACCCACTTTCTTGCTCTGAAGGATCACCTGACTAACGAAGCTGCTTCAGGAAACAGTAAGCTAACAGAGGAGCTGAAGGATCAGTTGAAAGAAATGAAAACGAAGTATGAAGGAGCCTCTGCTGAAGTGGGAAAACTAAGGAACCAGATTAAGCAGAATGAATTGCTGGTGGCAGAATTTAAGAGAGATGAAGGAAGGCTAGTGGAGGAAAATAAAAGGTTGCAGAAGGAACTTGTTAAGTTGGAGATGGAGCGAGATAAAAGGGGAAGAAATGTCATGGAGTTAGAAGGGCAGCTCAAAGAAACGGCAGCAAAGTTAGCCCACTCTGTAACTTCAGAGAAATTTGAGAACATGAAGAGTTTGTTATCAAACGAAGTGAATGAGAAAGCAAGGAAGTTAGCAGAGATGGCAGGAGAGCATGAAAAACTGCAGGCAGAAATTCTGCTTTTGAAGAGGGAATCTGAGAGTCAGAATGCTAAACTTGCTCAGCATGTGAAGCCTGAAGACTATGAACAAATGAGGAGTGGGTTTGAGCAAAAAAATGAGGAACTTGGGAAGACAATTTCTGAGTTATCACAGAAGAATCAGACTCTGCAGAAGGAACTTGAACGATTGCAGATCGATAACAAGATGCTTAAGCAGCAAATCCAAATGCTAAAAACTGAAATTAAAAGCCAGAATGTGCCTTTAAAAATTCACGAAGAATTGAAGAAAACAAATGATCTGGCTGTTGGTGACCTGACCAAAAAGCTTTTTGAAATAACAAAGAAGTACAATGAAAGCAAAGCAGAAGCTGAAAAGTTGCTGGCAGAGAAGAACAACTTAAGTGAGAATATTGGCCACTTCCAAGCTGTGTACCTGTCTCCAGAGCAGCACAAAAAGGAAGTGGAAGCTTTAAATTCTAATGTTATTGATCTTGAAAAGCAGCTTGCCGAGCTGCAGAAAAAATATGATGATGAACAAGCAAAAGCATGCAAACTGGTCTCTGAAAATGCAGTCATAAGAGAGACTCTCAGGGATCAGTATGTGTTGGCTACGACACACGAGGAGATTAAAACAGTCTTGAATAACACACTGGAAAAGACTAATAGGGAGCTGTCAGATCTGAAGGGAAAAACTGAAGAGATAAAGCAAGAATTCATGAGGGTAAATGAAGAAAATGGAACCCTGAAAAATAAGGTGAAACTCTTACAGAATCAATTACAAACTGAGTATATAAGTTTAAAAGATCATGAAACTACAGTGACTACTCTAAATAAAAGCCTGCAAGAGCTTCAGGAGAACAATGTTGCGATTATGGCTGAATATAAGAGGGGTCAAGAAGAAGTTTTACAGTTGCATGCAGAAATTGAAGCCCAAAAGAAGGAACTTGACACAATTCAAGAATGCATTAAGTCAAAATACGCCCCAGTTGCCTCCTTTGAAGACAGAGAACAAAGCTTTGAAGCCACAGTGAAAGAATTAAAAGCACAGTTGCAGGAACAGGTGCAGAAGTGGAGAGAAAGTGAGGAGGAAAACAAGAAGTGCAAACAGGAGAACGAAAAGCTCAAAAATGGTGTCTCGTCCATCCAAAACGACTTGCAGCAGAACTATATCCTTGCTGAGAAATCCCGTGAGATGGAAAAAATGTTTGCAAGCAAAATGGAGGAGTTGAATACGCAATTGAGATACTTGCTGCGGAAATACACCGGTGAAAAAGAAGAGCAAGATGAGCTGCAGGAGGGTACCGAGCAGCCCATAACTGTGCAGGCTCAGCATCTTTCAGCAGAACAAATTGAAGCCTTGAAGAAGGCACTCGGTCACACTATAGAGGATCTAAAGGAAGCTCTGAGGAGTAAGAAGGAATGTTACGACAAAGAAACACTAAAAGTGGAA
>NW_009647679.1:617769-636986 GCF_000708025.1 Charadrius vociferus
TCGGTACCTTTGGTAGAATATACACAAATGAAGGAAATGCTGGAACAAGAAATTGTAGCAATCAAAAACAGCTTGAAAGAAAAGGAAGAAGAAAACCAAGTCAAAAATGAGGAAATCTTGAAGCTGCAGTCTGAGATTCAGCTTACTCAACAAGCTTTAACGGACCTGGAGAGCAAAGAAGTGATTGACATATCAGAATACAAATCCATGAAAAGTACCCTGGAGGCCCAGCTGGATAGCATAGCTGAAAATTTGTCCAATATGAACAAAAAGTATGAGGAAGCATGTGAGGAGGCTTTGCAAGCTAAAAAGAGTGAGCTTTCTTTAAAGGATGAAAAGGAGTTGCTTCAGTTACGGAGTTGCAGTATCGAGCAAGAAATTAAAGACCAGAAAGAAAGGTGTGATAAATCATTGACAACAATTATTGACCTGCAGAAGAGAATACAGGAATCGGCAAAGCAGGTGGAAGCCAAGGATAACAAGGTAGGATGTCAGATAGTCCCTTACCGCTGAACTGAAAAGGGCAGGAGCATTAGCTCGACTTCGAATAGAGCTACTGAAGTGTTCAAGTATGACTTTGTGTACTGAGCGCTAGGGACCCAGGACAGGCCCAAATCTGCTAAGATGAAA
Source organism: Charadrius vociferus (assembly GCF_000708025.1). Lineage (NCBI taxonomy): Eukaryota > Metazoa > Chordata > Aves > Charadriiformes > Charadriidae > Charadrius > Charadrius vociferus. Next base: position 618,400 of record NW_009647679.1, read on the forward strand.
TCCTGGTTTTGTTCGCATTATACGATGTTTGAAACATACAAGGAATTAGAAAAACTTAGTATGTTGTATTTAAACTCTGTTAAAACTTCCAAGCTGTGTTTTAGACTCTTGGAGTATCAGCTCATTCCTCCATTGGAGCCGTATTTGTTTAGCATCTCTGGCTTGCCTTCTGATGGTTCTTTGTTCTTTTTAGAAATTAGACCTAGAATATCTTTACAGCATAAGTCACTTATGTTGCTGCCTGACCTCCAGGGTCCATACCGTACAGATTGCCGTGCTGGGAAGCCGCATGTGAACCAGTGATAGCGTGTCATGGAAATGAAGTCCTCTGTCTTTGTGAAGTCCCTTAGCCAGTGTCACGGCAAGCTAGAACAAAGACCCTTCAATGCTTGCTGATCTTCATCACTCTAAAGAATGTTAAAGAATATTAGGTTTTGGTGAGACATCCTTAAATGAGGTTCTTCTGTGCTTTTTTTAAAAGATAACAGAGCTACTTAATGATGTGGAGCGGTTAAAACAAGCTCTTAATGGCTTGTCTCAGCTTACGTACACCACTGGGATTCCCTCGAAGAGGCAGAACCAGCAGGTTGAAATGCTCCAGAACCAAGTGAAAACACTGCAGCAGCAGCTAGCTGTAAGTAGTCGTGCAAGGTATTATCCCTGTAGCATTGCTTAAAGTTTCTTGTACAAACAAGGAAATATGTATGTGGCCACTGGAGCGCTGGGTTTGACTGTAGACTTAAACTTCAAAAGTAGAGTATTCATGAATTTTATTTTTTTTTCCCCTGACTGCTTGCTTCTCTGTAAATTTCTCTGCTTCCTTCTGCACGTCAGAGTTACAACACTTGGTAACTTTTCCAGATCAAAAGGACACAATTTAGGAAGACTTTGTGCTTATGAGATATGCTGCTATAGTTCATGCCAGGGACACTTCTGTATGCAAGTTCCATGTTAATATTTTCTTTCAAAAACCACCAGTCACGTATTTTCTCACGTTGAAAGTGAGGTGGTCCTTTCTTAATGGATTTGACTGCGTTCCCTTGTCTGCAAACACTGTGAAGTGTATTGCTTATCATTAAGTACTAACAGTGAAGGGGAACGCTTTATGGTAAGTGCTGTGATTTTGTGCACAAACATGTTTGTATCCCCTTCAATAAAGCTCATAATTAAAGCTACGTATGTGAGCAAAGTTAGTTATCTGTAAATCTGTACAGACGTAGAGTACATCTTTAATAGTATTTGCAAAGTTGGCCCTTATAAGGCAATGCGTTCTTAAACTGGGTGGTTTCAAACAAATAGGTAATGCTGTTGTTGAAACAAGTTTTCAATCCTAGCAGCTGGGCTGACTTCTCTATAGCCTTTCAGCAAAATCGTTTTGCTACAAGTAAGCAATAAAAGAAGTGAAGCAGTGACTTTTTTTCTTGATTAATGGAGGGGATACAGCTGACTTTAACCTTGAAATTCTGCTTTGGCTAGTCTATAAGTGCACAAAGCCAAGCCCACGAAGTTGGAAATAGGCAAGAGCAGATGATAAAAATGTGATGACTTCACCTCCTCTTCCTATCTTCCTTTTATAGGATGCTAAAAGGCAGCACCAAGAGGTAGTTTCAGTTTATCGGACACATCTTCTTAGTGCTGTACAGGTATGATACTCCCCAGCTCAGATTGTTTTCCTCTTGTCATATCAATGTAGAGATTCTTGAGACATGTTTTGAACTTCCACACCAGAAGACCTCAAATAAACTTGAAACTAGCATCAAGTACCTGTTTCCGTGTTGGGAGTTTTAATTTAGAATGGACTGATCCCACAAAAAGCAAACACTTACCACAGCTGTAGTCCTATTGTGCCCTCTTATTACCATTTGTCTGTAACCTGCTTTGAAGGGCGACGGTGTCTGGTGATGCGAGCATGTTATTAATTCCGCATCATCAGTGCTGGAGAGAAGTCAAGTAGAAATCAAACTTAATGCAGACTTATCCAGTGGCTCTCACTGAACAAAGAGCTGATCAACTAATTCAAGTCTTACGACTTCAGATACTTAAGCATGCAAAAGAGGGACCGTTGCTAGAGCAGCAGCTGTGGAGACCAGAGGATAGGAATGGTCATTTTTTTTCCCACATCACATTTTCATCAAGGGGACCGCTGTGTCAGAGAGGCAGACCCTTCTTTCTGTCATGAGGAAAAAAACCCAACAGGATTCCTAAAATATTTCAGATTTTCCCAGAGAGTGGGAAAATGCAGCAGTGAGTTAAGACTTTTGGGTAATTTTCAAGAATCTCCTAACATTAGTGATAGACGGTTGATGTTTTGTGGGATTTTTAATTTTTCTTTTAACTACGTGTTTGCTTGCTCTAGGGTCACATGGATGAAGATGTCCAAGCTGCTTTACTACAGATCATTCGAATGAGACAGGGGCTTGTTTGCTGACGTGTGTAGTGCCGTTGCTCTTCAAGGCTGCTGCATCTTGTAGGAGTGCTGTGGTGACGGTAGTGATAACCTTCATGAGATTTATATAATTATGATAATATAGCTGCAATTAGAATCTCTAAATGTGAAACAACTTATGAAGCTGAAGTATTTTCTTCTTGTAAAACAGTAAAATAGGGCTACTAAGTTTCAGATCTGACACTACTTTCATTAGATTAATAAAAGATGTAGAACATCTTTTAAAAATGGTATACAAGCTGACTGTCAAAATGATGACATAGTAGTTAAATTATTTTAATGTCTGATTGACCCCTTACTAAAGCGAGGCCTATACCCAGAAACTCCAGTTTATCCTCTAACTTGAACTCTCATGGTATGGTTAAAAATAAACTGTTCAAATGAGCTTGGCGAAGTATTGTAGCTGTGTATCTCCTTTAATGATTAAGAGAAAGTAGCTATTTTGTCACATAAGCTGATCATGACGTGCTACGACATGCTTAGTAAATCAGCTGCAAAGGTAGATGAAAGGTATTTAGGTATATGTTGTAACTTGGCTGGCCAAGTTACAGACTTTATTTAAAGATAAGCTTAAGATGTAGTGCCTTTGCTTTTTGCAAGACTTAAAAATCAGGTTTTCCATCAAAATACTAACTTCTATGTTTGCCTCCCCTTCCCCCCTCCCCCAAGATTTTTCATGACTGCTCTGTACTATTGATTACTGTAGGCTGAAGTAGTAGGACTGGAGTGCCGTGGTTTGTAGAGCAGCATTTTGATCTAAATGCAATAGTCCTACTTCCACATAGTTTCATTCTGCATTAGGCCTGATATGGGTGCAGACTGAGCAGCTCGTTAAGCTGAACACTAAATAATTCAGGTATTGGATTTTCAAACGCTGTCTCATGGAAGTTTAAGATATTTTCCTCTTAAGTGTAAATTATGTACTATAATCTTATTTATGAGGAAAGATGCAAATAGTAATGATTAATGAAGCGAAAATTTTTATTTGCTTGGAATCTACCTATTAGACAAGACAGGGCTTCATTTTTAACTGAAGGATGATGTTCCCATAAGTAAGTTTTATGAAAGAAAACATGAAATTTGGGTCTATTCAAAGGAAGTAATTGAGGAATGAGTCTGTATGTGAGCCACGTATGTGGCGGTTTTAACAGAGCAAACAGTGTGAATGCTAGCAGTAGCTGCGTTAACTTCAGTCCGCTTGGTTGAAAGCGTTTGCTTCTAACTAGCAAGTAGGGGTCTGGCACCCCAATGCAGAAAAGACAAACTTCCTCTTCCATGTTGCTGAAAAATAAGACGTAAGTCAGAGCGCAGAGTTCTCTGCTCTGTGTTAACTGAGCTTCCCAACAAGCTGTACCTCGCAGGCTTAGGTCTTTGTTGGTTTATTTTTTAGGTAGTATTATGTTTGTTTCCTTTTTTTGGTTCCTTTTTGGGCAGAGTCATCTTGTAGCATTGAAGAGACAACTGCCACGTAGGGGAGGATACAGACATAGCAATGAATGTGCAGGGCAGTTTTTATTATATAAATACACTTAATATATTTACTAAATATGTGTCTGTAGTTAAAACAGATCTACTGCTGCTTTCCTTTAATTTCTTAGAGGACTATTACAGAAAACATCTCAGTATATATACGTTACTTTTTAGCCAAATTCTTTTATGATTGCATTACTTGAAACTCTTGTTAGAGAGAATGTGTTTTGATATACTAACTCTGGCATATTTTGATATTGTATGTTTCCGTATTGAGGGAGTTCTATGTGTGTTTTTCTAGATTTCTTCCATATTACATTATCAATAAACTGTTTTCTTCTTTTTATTGTTGTAGTTAATTCTGTAAAAGGTGAAGAAATGTAAATAGTGTGGCAAAATAGTGGGTAGTGGAGGACACTGAACTCGAATGCTCTCAAATACCAGGTAACACATTTGTTTTTCAGATGTCCGCTGGGATTATTGGGTTCTTCTATCTATTTCCAGAGTTTATGGTTGGTAAAATTTTGGTGACATTGATTGAGACTCAAAGCTTCTACCATTAGTTCTTCAGAGTAAATTGACTCCGGCTACTTCTACGCCAAACAGGGCAAACTGTCGATTATGTCAGTCATTAGGTTTGGGGGTGAGCCAGTGAAGTCGTACTACTGCTTTTAATGGAAGCATGTTCCCTTAATAGCTTACACTGCTACCTGATTCATGCTAAGCAATCCTTGCAGAGTAATTTCCTGGCACTGCCAAAGTCTGTTCGTTTGGTGTGACTTAAAAGTGAAGGTTTCTCTAATTTCACCATTAGCTTAATTTAATTTTTGGTTATTTGGATATCTCGTCCAGCCAATGGGATGTGAAAATGAATAAGGTTAAGTTGTTAGGTATGAACAGTGTAAGTGAAACGTCACTGTATTTAAACAATGACTGGAACAACAGTTTCTCCCTTGGATCTTTGAAAGAGTTGTTTATATTCTGAGTTAGTAAGCAGATGTTCTCTTTGGGGATCCTGTAAATCTTTAGTTTGACCGGGGCGGTGGGGGGAGATTATATATACATTGGAGATTTTTCTGAAGAGGAACTGGTGGGTAGAACTGTTTCAAGATTTGTCTAAACCTTCCCTCTGCCAGCAGATTTGTTCTGTCAGCTCTCCTGAGTCAGGGCATGGTGAAGTGCTTTTCACCAATAACTTTCTGATAGCTTTATCTATTTCTCGGGTATAGTATAAGGGTATTTTGATCTCCAGCCACATTTTCTTTCTGCAGGTGAGGCTAATTATTTAAAAACTTTCAGTTATATTTACATTCTCATTTGGTTTTTAGTAGACAAAGTAATTTCTTTCTGCTGTTTTACTTTTGCCATCTTTGTTTCAAAGGGAGGGAAAAATTAACGTGCCACTTAAACACCAGCTTGAAACATCTTCAAAAGCAAGCTGCTAGGGGAAAATACTTGCTGTTATTCCACTGCTTGCCCCGTACCAGAATAGATACCTGGAAATGCTGAGGTTGTACACTTTTTAGGTTTCTTAGTTTCTTATTGTGTTGAGACTTGATTGTTGCAACTGCTGTTCTAGCAGCTGAATAGAGCTGAAGTTTCTCATTACGTTAAATGACTTCAAGATCACTTTTGCAGCTTCAACCCAATGTCATGTTACTTGAGGCGTGAATGTGATTACTGGCTTCATCCGTTGCAATACTTTTTTTTTAAAGGAATAAATAAAATTACCATTTTTCAATGAAATGTGAATTGGTAGCTGGGATTAGGAAGTTGTATGGGTGTTCTGGGTTTTGTTGTTTCATAAAATGTTTCCTTAATACTCCTCTGTATCTCCTGTTAATACGATACTAGAAAGGAGATGATTAAGTTGAGAAGCTGCTAATTGTTGGGGGAAGGTGGAGGGAAACCCACCAAGCCCAATTGCGCATTTTCTGTAGTAACATTTCAGTTGCGCATCAGAAAGTGGTTTCTCTTTGGAGGAGCAGTACTGCGGAGCATTTGCCAGCGTGGTGGCGGTAGCCAGTTGTGGAATTTTAATGGCAGTTACTTTGCCTTTTGCATAACGCTGTTCTTAACAGCTGGATTGTTCTTGGGAAGAAAGTCCTACCTGGACTTTCAAGTAATTACCCGGGAAGAAAGTCCTCCTTTAGAAATCAATGCAAGGTAAAGAATGCCATAGAAATGAGAAACAGAATCTGAATTTCCTTGGAAACACTGTAATTCAGTGTTTCGTGTAATACATGGTAGCTTAGAGTCTTTTGTTACTTTGGTATTAGTGATACTATAAAAGCATAGCATGCAAGAAATAAGCTTAATGTTTTGAGTTAATAGGTGTGGATTGTTTAAATACTGTACAGATAGGGATGTCTCCAGGCGCAGACTGAATGAACAAGTCCCTTGGCAAGGCTGTATACAAGTTTGGGTTGGTTTTGGCTCGGTTGACTCATGAAGGTGAAGGTTAAATCTGGGCTGTGTCTGCATATGAGTGAAGTTCCCGTGGCAGTGATAATCCATGTGTTTGGTAAAATCAGCCACGAGGTATCGCCTGTTAGTGAAGGAAGCTTTCATTATTTATGCGTTCATGGACAAACATTGCTGACAAATGAAGGGAAGAAATGGGAGGTCACAAAAATGTCAAATGTAAATGAAATGCATCTAAGAGGTTTGAGGGGTGCTTCACAAGAGGTATTTTGTGATCTGTTCCATGAAACAGTAAAGCAACATTAATAAGGTAATGCAGCTCATAATTGATGGGTGGCACAGTGTCCCTATTATGTAATAGCACTTTTTAAAGTGAATAGGTGACTTCTTTTTTTTTTTTTTGTTTCGGGTAGATGACTCGAAATATCTCTACATCCTGTAAAGTTTATAGAGATTACTGCTTTTTTAATCTAATGCTTGTATTGCTCTGCCAACTCAGAAAATTAACTTCTAATAGAAAAAAAAACATACATGTAATTCAGTCACAGCTATTAGATCAGATGGATTTTACATTAAGTGAAAAAGATGTTGAGCATTTAAGGGCCATTAAATTGTGAAGCTTTTTATTGTTGGACTCGGAGCCTTCAAGCCAGCACTCTGCTGTGAAGAATATTTATTTTTACATTTGCAAAGTACGCCAGAGGATGGAAGGGAATACATTTTAAAGGAAAATAGGACATGAAAATGTGATGTTTCTCCACTTTGTGAACAGCTAGTTTTATTTCATAATAATCAGTTTTAAGCTTCATTAAATGTTGGGGTTTTTGCTTATATACTCTTAGAATCCAACGGAGAAGACTTCAAAAATTCTTAGTAGGGCATCAAGTTAAAGTTTTATAATCTAATGTGGAGGGTTTTCAGAGTAAGACGAGATCTTTTTAAGGGTTCCTCTCATCTTGAGGGTCAGGTGTAGCGTAAGAGTTATTCTGGATACAAAGACTCTTTTAGTTGGTGTCGTTGTCTTGCCTTACTACTTGCTGGAGTTCAGGTCTCGGGGAGATAGTGACCAATGGACAAACCTACAGATGATGAGTACAGATCAAGTAAAGTTGTAGTGTGATCTGGTCATGAGAGACTTGTCCAAGTGACTCTTTGTCTTCAAGCAGCTCTGGGGCTCGGTGGGTGCCTTTGGCTTAAAGTTGTCTGTAAACACTACAGCTATGAAAAAGAGTGATCTTGTGACCATGCGGGTGTAGTCCAGCTTGCAAATTCCTCTGAAAGAAGTAGTGAAGGATTTTTTGAGGGAAGCAAGGATGGGAGAGGTGAAGGAGATGTTTCTGCCGATGAGAAATTCCCTAGGAAAAAGCAGGTATAGAAACCTGGGGGGGAAGTGCCAGTTGTGGGATACCAGAATAAAACACCTGCCAGAATATGAAATGGCTCGTGCTTCAGGGAAATGGCCCAAGCTGGCGGGGGTTTTCTTGTGTCTAAAGGAGGCCAAGGACTTAAAAGGAATGCTTGCTGAAAGCAAGAGTAACGGACAGGTTTTTAAAAGAAATGGATTGAGAAGTACCCATTAAGTATTTATGGGCCTGACTTGAAATTATGAAACTGGAATATGTTCCAGCTGGTGAGCTGTTACAGGAATATACTGGAAACAGCAGAACGGGTGGTGAGGTATGATATTAACGCTACCAGTGCATGGCCTAAAATCGGAGAGAACGTTGCCCTCTAGGCTTGAAAGGGAGAGCAAGGAGAGAGCTGTCTGTGGGTGGACTCTTCAAAATGCGATGTACTTTGCAAAAGTTTTAATTTTAGCTGAGGAATGAATTAAAAGGCAGTGGGCCTTTCCTGCGCTGACGGCTTCTGTGCAATCGCAGCTGAGACGAACCTGTGAAAACACTGATTTCTGTTTGTAGTGGTTACATTAGGAGATACCACGAGACCTGTCAAGTTGTGCTTAAGAAGTTGGCAGCCTGCATCTCTTGGAGCAGGACACGGTGTTGGCTTGTCTAGTGAGAAAATGCAACATTGCTACTGGCGTGGTAAAGCTGGAAAAACATGGGAGTTCTCAGCTGAGTTTTACCCAGTAACACACGACGAAATACTGAAGTCTTCAAATTCTTTTGGTGAGACAGGGAAGTACATACACTTTGGCCTTTTATATTTCAAATCTGAAGTGAAAATTACTCCAGAATATCTGCTTCTGCTCAGAGGAGGATGCTGAAATGATATATGCATGAGTACTTTCTAATGCTTGTATGACACGTATTAAAAACAGCTATAGAACAAATGGGTCTGCATCATGCCGTGTGCTTGGTGGAGGCACAAAGCTGGCAAGCTTAATTACTTGGAGCTGTGTTCTTGCCGGGCTGTGCTGCCTGATGAGGCACAGAGCTCCCCTTTCCAACAGCCACAGTTCCGCAGTGCACAAATTGCCCCCCGTCTGCAGCGCTTCCTGCAGCAGGGTGTGCGTTTGTCATGCCTTCTAATGGGTGAGAAATGTGAAGAGCAGATTACAGTTTGAAATAGAGAAAGGGAGAAAGCGTACTGATAAAGAGGGAGCTGCTTTCTGGTCGTCCGTGCCCCTACAGAAACCAGATATCTAGAACTACAATTACTTGCTGCTGGGTGGACAGGAGATTTGAAGCTTTTTGCAGTGGATTGCAAGGGGAAGTGCAAATTTAAAGCGTAGGTGATAGGTGCAAGACCGTTAAATGCTGATCTTACAGGAGCTAAGAATTCCACCATCGACTGCAGCGGGGCCTGGATTTTCAGATGGCGAGATTCATGTTGTCTTCTGCCTAGGAGAAAATGACCTCGTCTCCTTTTAGGAATCCTGGACTGTTGGCAGCTTGCTCTGATCTGAAGCTCAACAGAGTTGTCAAATTCCTATAAATCCGAATAAAAGACAACTCTGTGTACGCATCTCAGCTCTTAAGTCTGACACTCAAGCTGTTGGAGGTTTTTCTGGAGGTGCTGTGTTGATACCTTCCACACATACAAGGAGTGGGTGTGATGCACTTGGAAAACGTGGGACCTCTGGTGTTCATGCAGACTTTTTTTTTTTTTTTTTATACAAGATATCTGAGGCAGAAACATGGTAACCCTCTTCCAGCAGTCTCCTCCCAGCCTCGGGCAGTTAAGTCTCTCACATCCTACTGTTGCTAAAAGGTAAAGAAAATCAGTGGGCATTTAAGTAGTGACACATGGTGATAAGAGGGAGTTATTTGGTAAAAAGCAAAAACGTGCAGGAGGTCAGGGTGGAGAGAGCAGGGTCTGAACAAAGGGTAACAGGGTTCTCCAGGGGCTTCAGATTTACCTGGGGAGAGTGAGGGAAGTACAGAAATACGTTAATTTGGGCGGCTTTGAAGAATCCTGGCAGTCCTCTATTTTTCCCTCTCTTCTGAATGAGGGTGTTAAAAGAGCTGAGGGAGGATGGTACAGTTCCCCTGGGCACAGGAGGGGGCTCTCGATTCCCCGGTTATTCCCACTTCTTTCCCCAGTTGTTCTCCCAGTGTTTCCCACTGTGTACCCACTTGCTGATGGGAAGGACAGACAACTGCTCACCCCTCCAAGAGGGTCCTTAAGGAAGGAGGAATACTTTGCTGCACTCTGTTTCAAGATTTGTGCCAATTGAAAGGATGAAGACTTGCTGCTCGGACCCACCGCATTTCCCTGCAGCGCTCCTGGTTCTCTGGCGTGGGAGCAGACCGCCTGCCTGCCCACGAGAGGCAGGGGCAGGGTGACCGCGGGAGCTGGTGGCAGGGCCCCAGCAGTCAGCAGCGCAGCGGCTGGCCCTTCCAGGAAGGCTGAACCTCCAGAAGGGCTTTGATGGCTGAGAGAGCTTTCTATCTGCAGCAGAACAAAAGAGCTTTCACCTCCTTGTTTCTTTGTGTCTGAGTTTTAAATTTTGCCATGGAAGGTGCTGTTGGGAAAAGACTTCTTCAGCTGCAGTTGACCAAAGCTTGCCATCCCGAGAGAGGACTGCATTGGGACATCAGTGACAGCTTTTCCGTGTGACAGAGGAGGTGCTCCATGCCATGGCTCAATCCTGACAGAGGAGCGCTGTGTGCTGCTCACGAGCCCCTGTTCAGGGGGTATTGCACTGCTCCAGGCTGGAGGGGTACGGGAGAGGACAGAGATGGGACACAGCACGGGAGATCTTCAGCTGAGTTTTAAATTCTCTGCAAATGTTAGAGTATTTAATCTACTTATTCTCATGAGCTGTTCTAGAGCTAAGAACTTTGGTGATAAAGGAAGGGTGATGTAGAGCTTTAAAATTATTGGTGCTTCAACGGATCACCAGCTTCAGATTGCACGTGTCTGTCTTGTTTCACTTCATAGATGCTTCCTCTGACTCTCAAACAGTCAAGGCTCTCTGCAGACATTCGCTGTTGTCCTTGCCTGAAATGTGACCTTGGAAAGCCAAAGTGAGTTTATTTAAATGCCCCCACCACACACAGCAGCACAGCCCCCCGTGCCCCTGATCCCACACCAAACCCTGGCTGGCTGAGGGCTTGCCTGTGGCATCTGATAGAGCATGTGATTTAAAAACTTCCCAGGTCACCTTTGCAGTATCTCAGATGCAACTGATGGGGAATCCAGGGACACATTTTAAAGTAAATTACATGGAACAAATAAACCAATCTGCTTCTAAAGTGCTCTTGTGCCTTTGAAATCACTGACACTGACTGTCTGCTGGGTTTTTTAAGGGTATTTTTATTCATTCTAATTGAGTTGACCTTATATAAAAAAGCAACAACTGAATAACAAAAAACAACCCAGTGATGTGGGTGTCTACTTAGGAGGTGTTTGCTTTTAATCTATGCCAGCTTGCTCGGGCAGCCCCAGGGGTAAGGACAGTGCAATTACTCCCTTGCAAACGGCTTTGCTGTGCCCCAGGACCTGAGTTCTGGTAGCAGGTAGCGCCGGCTGCTGCGGTGTGCAGGGCGCGTGGTCACACACTTGGCCAAGAGCAAGCAAGGAAAAGTCTCTTCAGAGCCGCTCTTGGCAGTTGTCCCAGTGCTAGCTTGGGAGGGAAGGAGGCATCATTCTGGTCAGGGCAACCTGATCTGCTCCTTTGTCTTGCTACCCCTTCAATCTAAGCATGCTCTTAGCCTCCTTGGTCTGTAGCAGAGACATCCGCCATTCAGCGATGTTCAAGCTTGGTGTTGATGTCTCTTGGGATGGGGCAGAACTCACAGCAATAGCTTTGTACCGTGGGCTGTGTTCCAAGTGTTTCCGACTGTGGGTTAGTGATCATTAACAATGTGCCTGTGTGCCATCAGATCACCTGGCAGTACAAATTTGTCTACCTCAAGCGTGATCCTGTCATCGTATTTGTCAGACTAGCTGGAACAGGCAGTCCCGAGCTCGTGCTGGCTCTGTGGTTTCTGTGCCAGCTGTGGGATAACAGATGGTACCTGCTCTGGCATAACCTCGTCTCCGCAATCAGATCAAGCTGGGCTGAGGACAGAGGTTACCTGATCTGGCGCAGAGCCTGCCGGGACAAAGTTGATGTGCCAACACTTCAGGAATGTGTTTGAACTGGCTCAGGGAGTTTGTACGGGATCAGCACTTCTGGGCTACATGCTTACAGCATGTTTTTGTCCTGTATCAGACCCCTCGGAGCTGAAAAGTGATTAAAACACTTAAAAGAGGGTCTCCAGTATGGTTCATCCCTGGCTGTTGTACTGCAAGCTGGTTTTATTCCTGTTCTCTTCTTGAAGCTGGGTGAGATTTGGAGATGAAGTTTTCTCCTATGTGGGTCCAGGTTTGGCCACATGGTTATTCAGATGAGATTTTCTGATGCTAATGGCAGCTTTCTTGGCATCCCTTTGGGACCGGGAGGGGGGGGAAGGCTGGACAGTCTGCTAGACAAGGTACAGAACCAGAAGGGGCTGTAGACCCTGACTGGCAAAACTGCTATTTTGGCAAGTGACTGCTGGGCTGTTAGGGGAGAGAAGGCATCTTGCTTGTCATGTCAAGGTTCCTATCAGATTTGTCTCCGAAAGATGCATACTTTCCCCTGGTAGTTTCAGATGCATTTAATTGCAGTGTACTTACGGAGCTGCTGCCTGTGGGCTCTGGCAGGGATGATGCTCTGCCCTGTGGCTCCGAGGTTTTTTGTGCCAGCTGACTTTCCTAATTGACAGTGTTCACTCTGCACTGATACGGCAAGTCATAAACTGTATAACAAGTGTTACGGGGGAGGGAAAACCGGCGAGAGGATTCTGGCTCTACCTTGGTACAAAGCACTTACCCAGGAATGTGCTTCTCTGGTGTATTCCCATCGCCGGTATGTGATGCTCTTCTATTTCTGTCGAAATAGAGATGCGCAGGTGAGGTTAAAAATGCTGCGGATGACTTTCCTTGGGCTACAAGAAGGTATAACGTTACCTATGTCAGCTGGCTTGCCTTGTCAGGACAAAATACATATGTGACTGTCTTAACCGTCCTGAAATCCTGGGAATGAGCTCCAGGGGCATAGAAGGAGGAAAAAGGAACACCACAAATAGTCCAGAGCTGGACAGTAAGAGAGAGCGAGCTTTAAATTCTTGGGTGGGCCCATGTGTGGCATGTAGTCTTGCGGCAGAGTGTGGAATCCCCTGAGGCTCAGTACCAGTGGATTGATGGGTATTGAGCTGCACAGCACCCTGCCTGGCAGCTCTCCCTGTGCCAGCCTGGGCATGGAGCAGGTTAATGCTCAAACGGGCAGATTTCTGCAGCCTGGGCTGCTGCTGAGCCCCTAATCTAATACAGCAGCCCAAACTACTGCTCCATCAAAACAAACCTGGAAAGTGTATGTTAATACTGTTTGTGGAAGTGGAAAGAAAAAAATATTTCTGTTGTTAATTGGAGGTCAGGGGAAGCTCCGACTGGCGCAGGTCTGGCTGTGCGGGTGGTTTCCCAGCTTAGAAGCTTCTGAAAAGAGCCGTGTGGTTTCAAGTTCTATAAGCATCGCCTAATATAAATATCAGACGAATAACGAGGTGGCAGCTATCCTGACTTTTACCAGCATCCAGGATGAATGAACAGGAGGTGAATGCTGTCAGGCAGAAGCATTTATGCAGGAAGAAAAATGCCTGCTATGTGGCGTATTCTGTACTGCTGGTCAAAGGTATTGGGAAGAGACATTTCTTCTCTGAGTGTCTGTGTGGGCACTTCTTCAAAGCTTCCCATGTTCACTGTGGAAATGTTGGGTGGCACGAAGAGAAAGAGGTGGAGAGTAAGTGGGAGATGCATTCTTTTAAAAGAAATAACTAATTCTAAACCTTTTTTTAAAATGAGATGCTTAGGGGAAGACATTGCAATTAATTCTAATTCAAAGGTAGTTTGCTGTATCCTGATATGATTGGATTTCATCGGAAAATAAGGGGTAGTCGTGCACTGCCTCGGCAGAAGCAGAGCTGCTCAGCCCTGTGAGAAACCTTCTGCTTTGGGATTACTTACGGTTTTTGACATTTGGACATACGTAACAGAGCTGCGTGCGCTGTGACATGCTCCTCGACACCGGGCTTTGGACTCCCACTAACCCTGCAAATGCTGCTGGGAGGATCTTCATGCTGAAGGCTCCAGTTCTGTTCAGTAAACTCTGTGAAACTCTGATTAAGCCTCGCGGGCCCTGTTCCGTGTGCCGTTTTAATTTGAATGTTTCATGCGGGTAACTCTGCCTGTGCGGGGAGAGCTTATGAGAGAGGCACTTCGCAGGAACAGTTCCGAGTGCCTTCGCCAGTGCAAGTGCCTCGTGCAGGCTCCTGCTGGGGATGGATTCCGGCACGCCTGGCAGTGCCGTCGTCTCCCTTGGGCAGGAGCAAGTCAGATGCCTTTGGCCACTGCTCTCGGGAGGAGCTTGTTCCACTAAGCCATCGCTGCTTGCGTGGCTCTGGTGCTCATCGCTTGTGACCTGAAGTGGTTCATGGTCAACTTCGTACCTGTTTTGGTCTCACAACGATGTTGTCCTTCAGCACAGACACTGTTCTGCATTCCCAGTGCTTACTGCCTCTCTGCCTCTGAACAGCACTCCAATGCTCTTTGGGTGGCGAGGCTCTGCCAGAGGCGTGAAACTTTCTCTCTAGGCACTGGCAGGGACTCAACATCATCTCAGTGCCTTGAGCATGCACCAAACAACCTCTTACCTCCTGTTGATCCTCAGACTGGTCTGTGAAGGACTCCAGTGTGTGCTAGAAGCAGTGTGATAGAGCCACTTTCGTGCCTGCTCCCTGCTCTCCCCTCTTTTATGGGTTTTTCACGCTGCCTTTTCCATCAAAGGGAAGTAGTTCCGTGGGGTATGGCATCAGGCACCTTCTGGAAGTGCAGCTGAGACTCACCACTGTCCTTTGTAGGATCCATGGACCTGAACCCAGTGCTCCTGGGGCAGCCTCGCAGCGCTGGCCCGGCGGGGAGGATGCTCTGCCTGGTCCTCTTCCACTTTCCCATTTGTCTCCATCACATCAACTGCTCTTTGAAACTTGCTCTGAAGTGTCACGTGGGAGCTGCCCTGACCTCAGTACTTCTTGTCCTGTCACTTGTGGGTTTTGCTGTATAGGCTGAGCAATAGAAATGTAAGTGATATTTTTTCATTTTTAAATTCTTTTTAAATAACCAAAACACCCGGATTCTGTAATTTGCTTTGGAATCTGATGAGCAGCAGATGGCTCTGTGCTCTGTGCGAGCACCCATCCTCTCCGTACCAAGGAATAACTACGTCATGTTGTTCAACAAGCCACAGAAAATAATATTTTAATCCAACCTTGCTTCCCCCTTCTTTCCCCTCGCCCCCCCCGTGGTTTGTTGTTGCGCTCGGTAGCTTGCCATAACGCATTCAGTCCTGCCCGCCCCTGATTGGAAACACAAGACGTGGCTTCATTACAAGCGCTATGGCTTCCCCCTACACTTAACATACCGTACAAATTGTTTGCTCAACTTTGGCATCTTGCCTCAGAGGAATTTTTGTCATTCAAAGGTTTTAAATCAGCTATTTGAGCCACTCCCGATTGTAAATAATAGGCTATTAGTTTCTAAGAGCTGTACTCGCCGGCGTTTCAGACCTCTTGGAGGGAGCACACTGTCTTGGAACCCCCGTCATGCCTCTGGAACTGAACGCTGTTAAAAAGAAACCCCAAAACACTGCCCTGGGAAAATTCATTTATAGAAAATAAGTGAAATGAATAGATGTTTTTAGCCACATGTTACTCATTTTCCTTTTATTGCTTTAACATGTCTTCACTGGAACACGTTCCCGCGGGCGGCGGGTGCCAGCTGTACACCTGGCTCAGGCGGGGAAGAAACCGAGTTTGGCCTTTCATCTTTTCTGTTTGCTGTTATGATTGGAACCAAGGATTGGCCCCAGATCAGACAAAGGGGGAGCTGAAAACCATCCTCAGAGCTGGTTTCTAGAGGAAGCCTTATAGGGTTGTGTGTGGGGGGTTTCTTTTTTTTTCTTTTTTTTTTTTTTTCCATTTTGGAGCTCTTGTGTGGAGTTTATATACTGGCAGAGGCAGGAAACCATTGTGTACGATATGGCAAACAGAGCTCGCAGGCAGCCAGGCCAAAGGCTATAAATTATTATTTTAATTTCTTGGTTTATGGTTTCTTGTTGACTCCAGATCAATAGGAAAAAGGTGCGTTGAGCCACCTCTTTTAATTAAAAGGCTGCTGCGATTAGGCTTCAGCGAGGGATGGAGAGGAGTGTGAAAAGATGTGCCTGGAAGCAGATGCTGGTTTCCAGTGCGGGGTGTGTTGCTCTCCGCTCGGTTAGTTCCTCGTGTTTTCTAGAGGCCAAGTTTCTCGAGGAGAAACCCAAGTGCAGCGCAGGACGCTTTGCAGCGTTTCCTTCCAGCCTGTTTCGTGTTTGCATTCTCACATCCTAAGCCAGTGGCCCTTGTTTCCCACAGAATAAAAAGGCGGTGTATTTTAGTGGAATCTTCTGCTTATTTTAAAATAATTCTCATTTCATTTCAGCCTAAACTCAGGACGCTTTCCCTGTAGTGCTGAGAAATGATTAGCATTTTGCACCTAGCAGGTGCAGCAATATTTTTCTTTCCAAAGATTTTCCAGGGCGAATTGCACATCTGTAACAAAGCTTGTGTTTTTCTGCTCATCGCCTTCAGACACGGCCATAATTAAATGCAGATATTAAAACTGAAGCCTAGTTTATGTTCCATAATTCTTAGGAGAATGACCCATCGTATGATACTTGTTTGAAGTCTTAGTTAACCTTTAATCATTTGATGCTGAGTCTGGCTTTGATTTTGCTGCAGGAAAAAAAAAAAAAAGATAGTGTATTTTGCAAAATCTTCAGGGAGGAAATATGCCAATCCTGCGGCATTTCTCATTGTGCTGGGAATGTTAGGTTGGAAATCTCTTCGGTGATAAAGTCAGCGGAATGAAGGCTTTTTCTGTTTCCATGCTTGGGCTCTGCCTCTTCTAAGGTTGATATCCAGTATCAGAATAAGGACTTAAATGCTGCTGAAGCCACTGGGTGTGACGGGGACCTGGGAGGGCCGAGCGGGACGGGCTGGGGCAGCTCCGAAATGCGGCGTTTCCTCAGTGCCGAGCTATGCTGAGTAGATGCTTGAGGAAACACTTACAGGTGTTCAGGAGAGCAGAACTAGAAGTGTTAAATCTTCAGCACATTCCGCGATAAAAGTGGAGCCAAAAGCTCTTTGGGAGCACGTCAACTTGTTTGGTTTTAGCCTCCTGGGAGGTGCGGTTGGGCTGGCAGCGAGCCGTCGGATGAGCCCCCGCCGTGCCCAGGAGTGGGGTGAAGAATTCCCCTCGCCCGCACCCACCCAAGCGCCGCTGTGGGAGCGTGGACTGACGCCCGCTGCAGCCGCTGTGGAAAAGCTGCCTGCCACGGCGGGGGTGGCGGGGCGGAGCCGGGCTCCCCGGCAGAGGGGGAAATCCTGAGGCTGTTCCAGTGCTGGTGCAAGGTGGGCGAGGAGCGCGGTGCCCTGGGTCAGACCCGCCTCGCTGCTCCTGTCTCAGCAATCCGGGGGTTTCGAGCACTTCTGACTTCCTGAATTCTTCATCCCCTGTGCCATTGGTTGCTTTCCACTGCAGTTCCTTCCCTGTAACCATCACAACTGTTTCCTTCTCCAAAGAAGGAGAAATAAACTCCCCTGGCTCCAGCCAAAACCCCCTCGCTGCTGGGAAGTGGTTTGTCGGCAGGGGCGGCGACGGCGCAAGTGAAACGGCAGCTCTTGCCAGGAGGGACACGTGCTTCCACCCAGCAATGGAAAGCTCATCCTCTCCGCATTTGAGGGGCTGAAGCCTGCGCCGGCCGTGGAGCAGGCGAAGCTGTGGGGCCAAGGGGAGCCTGGGGACGCCTGGGCTGCGGTGACGCACTCGGGTCCATGTGCGGCTCGGCCGGGGGGGGTGTAGCTGGCGGACGGATCAAAGGGAGGGTTATAGTGGCCGTGCACTCCCCAAAACGCTTTCTTCCTGCGTGTGTGAACACTCAGCCAGTTCATTTTCAGTTTGGATGGGAGAACAGAGAGCAGTATTGGGGGGTGGACCTGATTTGGCAAATTCAGGCTTTGTATGTTGCTACGTTCTTTCCTCCCGGTGCTGGTTGAACTTCGTTGGGGCATCTTTCAGCCCTGACTTCTCAGTGCTGTCATGGGCTCGCTTTGGCCTGCGAGCGCTTCCACTGAACCCTGGTGAGAGCTGGGTGTGCGCCCAGAAGTGTGTGGGATCGCACCTACCGTCCCGTCAGGCTCCGAGAAGTCATCGTAGGCTGATAAGCTTTGAAAATGTTGCCTTACCCCATGTGGAAAGATCTGCGTGGGCAGCCCTGGTTCTCCTGTCGCAGAGGGCTTCTGCGTGGTAAGCCGAGAGAGATGCTTGGCTTTTTGGGCTTGCTGGTTTTGTCCCCACGTCTCTCAGCTTCGGCTTTCCGTCTGCGTGCGGATGGTAAAAGCGCCGCTGCGTCTCCCCGGGGCCCGGGAGGGTAAACGCTCCGGGGATTTGTGAAACATTGAATGTCACGGAAATCGGGGCTGGCTAATGCGGCGAGAGCTCTCCGCTGACATCTCTAAGCACCGCAGTGCCCTTTCCAGAGATACTCTCACTCGTCTTCTTCCGCTTCCCGGAATGATCTCAACGGAGCCGCTCTCACGGTAACGGCAGCGGCTCTTCCCCCGCCGACGGCCGCCTTCCGGGGGGCTGTGGGTTGGCACCGGCGGGCTGAGCTGTGGCTGAAGGCCCCGTTTGGAGCACCCCTGTGCCCCCAGTCCCCCTC
>NW_009647679.1:637012-639521 GCF_000708025.1 Charadrius vociferus
CAGCGCCGGGGGGGCCGCGGGTGGTGCCGGGGCGATGCCGGGGAGTGAGGGGAAACGGAGAGAAAATCTGCAGCGAGAGCGTTCCCAAGTTCAGGGACAGCTGGTCTGAGCCCTGCTGCTTTAGGTGGGCGAGAACGCCACCTCGAAGCAGGAGAAGCGTCGAAAACTTAAGATGTCAAAAGGTCCCCCGCTTTTTATAAAAAAATTCTTTATAGCTTCATAATTTTTCCGCGTTGTATCTGCTCTAGCACCAGTTAGGTCCCGGCCCCTGTTTGTGTGGTGGAAGGGGATGGATGGATGGAAAGGGAGCAGCGAGGCTTGCTCCTCGCGAGCCCCACCAAGAAGGATGTCCAAAGGAGATGCTCATCCACCATGGGCCTCGTGTGCTGGAGGTCGCACGCCAGCTCGCTGATCCGTCCGCTCTGCTGTTCCGGCTGTTCCGTAAGCATCTCCCCTGGTTCTCAATATCCTTGAAAACATTTTCATTCACCTCTCAATCTGAGAGCATTTAACGCAGTTTAAAAAAAATAGCTCAGGCTAGTCAGGCAGGCTATTGAATTATTCTTTCATTGAGAAAACAAGGCTGTCTGGAGAGCAGCAGTATATCTGCCATGGTTCACAGCTATCACAAGGCTGAAATACTTGATCTCTTAATTTCCAAAGATGTCAGATTGACTGTTTGTTTCCCTGTTAAAAGCACTTGTAGTTGGTAAGAATCAGGGGTCAACTACAGGTTCTAATACAAGAAATCCCTGGTGCCTCTTGCTGCTGGGGATGTCTGCCTCCAGCACAAGCCTGGCGTAAGAGCTCTGTTCACACTGGAACCAGCTGGACCTGCTCAGCCAGGCGCAATTTCTCAGGGAAGCATTGATTGTATGGAGTTGGGATGTGTCTTCCTCTTCTGAAGGGAGGTGAGGGGTCCTGCTGTGTCCCCCAAGACCGTGGCCTCTTCCTGCTAGTGTCCAGCAGCAGCATCCTTGGAGGAAGCTGGGACCAAATGGCTGCTGTATGTGGCACTGGGTGAACTGGTCAGGGGTAGCACCTAACTGGCCTCTGTGGACTTGGCTTTCTTAGTCAAAACACCCTTGTTGGCAGTGCTCGCGCCATGCCCCATGTGTCCACCACACCGGTTCCTCTGCTGAACGCTCGCTGTGAGCGGGCCACGTGTGAAAGGGATGTTAGTGAGAGACAGGGACCGACTCTTATCTGGTTTTGCCTGTGGACATAATTTATTTTCTGAGGACAATCCAGCTGGTTGCCGAATGGGGTAGCGTGGCTGGCATTTTCCTTTTCAAGTTTGGTTTCTGTGGAGACTAGTTTCTTCATAGGTGATAACTTTACAGAGGAGACTAATGACCACATGTTGATGAAATACTGCTGTGAGCCCATCTGGAACTGAC
The DNA here is from genome assembly GCF_000708025.1 of Charadrius vociferus. Taxonomy (NCBI): domain Eukaryota; kingdom Metazoa; phylum Chordata; class Aves; order Charadriiformes; family Charadriidae; genus Charadrius; species Charadrius vociferus. The sequence continues at coordinate 638,413 of NW_009647679.1, forward strand.
CTGCGCCTTTGGGTAACAGCTGGTGAGCAAAGACAGCAGAGGGAGCTGCCCTAGCAGAAGTGGAAGAGGTTGACCCCTTTTCTCTCTGACAGGGCTGTTAGCTTTTTTAGGATCAAAGCTTTTCACATTTGGTCCCTGTACTTGAAGAAGCTCAAGTGTTTCCACTGCAGACATTAGTGATTCTGGCTCTGCTCCCTGCCACCCATCCCCAGATCCACTTTGCGAGCATTCTCCTTGAAACTGTAGTTTACAAAAATAAAACCTAGATTAAAGCCAGTACAGCTGCCCTGAGGTTTGAATCAATGCTGGTATGATGTGTTGCCAAAGAGAGAATTACTCAGGAGTGTGGATTAGAGCTGTTTGTCTCCAGGAAGACCTGGTCTTCAAAGCCAGGGAATTTTCCCAGCTATAGCTGGTGCATCCTCAGCTGCGAGGCTCCGGTGCCCTTCTCCATGGGCACCAGACTCTCGGCTATCTCAGTTTTATTGTGGCTTCTTCATCTCCTTTCTTCCTCTCTAGTTCGGTATTCTCCTGTGCTCTTACTTTGGCTAGAGCTTGCTGGCCAGGGCTGCCCTCCAGCCTTCCCCATTGCTGTCTCTCACCAGCTGTAAAAACTTCAATACTTTAAAAAATATTTTTCTTCCTGTTGGGAGAGAGGTTAGGGGTTTTTTTTTGTTTTGTTTTGTTTTGTTTGCTTGTTCTAAACAATCCAGGCTCCTGCAGTGCTGCTGAGGGTCCAAACGCTCGAGGAAGGGTTAGAAAATCCAGTTCTGGGCAGCTGCTGGGGCCGGGGAAGGAGATGCTGCTGCTGAGCTCTTGCAAGAGTTGGCTGTGCAGTGCTCGTGCCATATGGCAGCATCTCAAAGCAGCACTGCACGGGCTCATGTGCCGGCCTGCACACAGGGGAGGCTGAGGGCTCGGAGGAGCAAAGGGCTCAAGTCATGGCTGGTGTTCAGCCAAGCACTTGGAACCAAGTTTTCCTTCACCACCCAACTCCCCGACAGCCCACGCTGCTGCTGGAGAGGGCTGCAGCAAACAGTGGCTGGTGCCCTCTCCCAGCTGCAGCAGAAAGGCCGCCCGGGCCATGTGGTCTGGAGCAGGGGTGGACC
>NW_009647679.1:640119-645940 GCF_000708025.1 Charadrius vociferus
GACTTAGATGGCTTCAGCTTTTCACCAGAGATGTGCCTGACCGGGACGTGAGCTCCTGACCTGGCTCTGAATATCAGCTCTGTAGTCACTGGATGCATAGTCTGCCCCGAATTGGGATGGGGCTGTTCCAGGAGCCATCTGACCCCGTGCAGGAGGGGAGGCAAAGCGGAGAGGGTAATAGTACTTGGAGAGGTGATGTGAGAAAGCGAGCGTGCCCAGGGTCACCTGTCCTCTGCCAAGGCTAACCTCAGCCTGGTTCTGTAGCACGTGTAAGCCAGGACCTCGGGCTGTACCCCCTGCCCGGCGAGTGAAGAGCAAACCCGTGGATTTCCCAGGCTTGCAGGCGCTCGGCTCCTGGGTCTACGGCTGAAACCCTGCGTGGAGCTTTGGAGTCCTGCTTTGGGTTGAAGCTCGTTGTTGATATCCAGTGCTGATGGATCCCGTAGGGTACATCAGAAGTGAGCGCTGGGTTTCTGACTGCAGGTTAGACCAGATGCTGTTGGTGGGAGGGCATTGCTGCACTAAGCGAGTCGTGTTGCTTCCCAGCTGTGAGCCCAAATCCCATCGCTGCCAGGCGTGCCGTGCCGCGCCGCCTTGCCTCTGTCTCAGGGCAGCGTTTGTTCTCCAGGGACTCCATGTTCTCAGTTTCTAGGGCGAAAACTCTCTGTGGCTGAGATTGTGCCTTTGAAGCAAGCTAAGCTTTCCGCGGGTGGTCTTCGGATGAGCTTGGGCTCTGGCTCAGCACTTGTGACACGAAGTGTTCTCTGCCCCTCGTGTCACCTGCGTTTCTGGGGATTTGTTTCTAAAATACGTCAGAAGAAGGGGAGGAAGCTGGCAGTGCCAGGGGAGTTCTGGGTGGTGAATCCCATTGCACCATCTGCAGGTCACTCCAAGCTGAAGCCATCAGAAAGGAATGGAAACAGGCGTGGTGCCTGACGGGAAGGGAGCGGGTGCTATGAGCAGGCTGGTGGGAAAGGATGGAGAGGACGGTGCTGGGGAACTCTCCGTTGTGTTTTCGGAGAAGGAATGATTGAGGCGGCGGTGGATGTTTTGATGGATTCAGGCTTTACTTATTAATGTTCCATTTCTGGCTTGTTTGTCCATCTCCTTAACAAGGTCACGGCTGTAAAACAAAAATAGCATCCGTGATGGATCTCAATCTTGCCTACGAAATCTCTTTTAAAAATGCAGTCTGGATCTTTAAAAATAAAAATCCAGCCTGGCACAGAGGAAGGGTGAGCCACCAGATTCCCCACTGAATAGAGAATTTCTTCCAACAAATGAGGACCTGCTTCCTTATGTGTCGAGACCCCAGGATGGTTTAATTTCTGTGTCAGTGCTAATTGATTGGAAGCAACAATTTTGCCAGACAAAGCTGTAAATTAGTTTCAAATGGGGGAAACAGGCCACCCACTGCCCAAATATCATATTGCAGTAACAACATTAAACATAGAGCAAACCATAACCCAGGGAAGGAAAACCCAAGTGAAACCAGATTTCCACTCATTCCCTTTCCCCAGGAAAGTGGAACCAGATGGTTTGTGGCTTTGATAATAAGAGAGGCTGATTCTTTCAGATACAGCTTAAGCGAAGTATCACACAAAGGGATGGGCTGAGAAGCAAAACCTCTCAGGCATGAATTCTGCCTCTGGAGACCATTGGCATGTGAAACCCTCCCAATAAAAACATTACAGAAAATTGTCTTCCTAATTGCGACCGAGCCCTTCTTGCTTGGACGGCCCCTCTCATCGCCTGGTGCGAAATACCAGCGCCGCTCCCACAAGTTTCAGCCACACATGCAAATCCCTCCGTGCATTTCATGCAAGGCAGCGGGCGCCCGCCCTGGCCGGGAGCGTTTGCGCGGTGCCTGGCTTTTGGGAGACGTTAGTGATGCTCCCTGAAGGCGGCTGTGTGCGGTAACCAGTGCCTGCACCCTCCATCCGCGGCCCAATTTTGGGGCTGCCCCAGGGACTGTCAGGGCGAAGGGTGCCGAGGAGCCCTGCGGTTGGGCCACAGCTCCGTGGTGGAGCTGGAGCTGACTCATCGTCTCCGCTAATTGGGAGCTCTGCTGCCGTAGAGCTGTCTCCTGTGTCGCCTGCTGGCTCTGGCGCTGCGTGGGCCCGCGTTAACAGCCCCGTGCACGTGGTGGGCTGCTGGGTTTCACTGATTTTCCAGTGAAAACTCATGTGTTCTTGGTTTGCCTGTGTTAAATGGTCAGCTTCGTCAGTCTTCTCTTGGTGTTACCCCCAGGGCTGACTGGAAACAATCATATAATCAGAGAATGGTTTAGGTTGGAAGGGACTTTTAAAGATCCACCCCCTGCCCTGGGCAGGGCCACCTCCCCCCAGCCCAGGTTGCTCCAAGCCCCGTCCAACCTGGCCTTGAACACCTCCAGGGATGGGGCAGCCACAGCTTCTCGGGGCAACCTGCCCCAGGGGCTCACCGCCCGCACAGGGAGACAGTTCTTCCTCACATCTCATCTCAATCTGCCCTCTGCCCGTCTGAAGCCATTCCCCCTCGTCCCATCACTCCATGCCCTTGGAAAAAGTCCCTCCCCAGCTCTCCTGGAGCCCCTTTAGGCACTGGAAGGGGCTCTGTGGTCTCCCTGGAGCCTTCTCTTCTCCAGGCTGAACGATTGGCAGGTCCTTCTAGAGGCCATGTGGGCTGTGTTGAGCACCAGCACACCGAACCCTGCTCAGGGGTCTGGTACCTTGACGTTCAGGAGGTAGAATTTCTTCTGGGTAAAGATCTCTTTTAGCTTATTGTCCCCTTGTGGAGCAGAAGGAAGGAACCCATCGTGGGGAGGCTGTCTCTGTCATGCCCAAGATAGCCCTGCCCGTGCTGTGCTGCACGCTCGGTCCGGGTTTCCTGCCCTAACAGGGACACTCTGGCAGCAGCAAATGCTTCGGTATGTGAGGAAAGTCCCCATGGGGACATGGAAGCGTGAGACCTGGTTCCAAGTTCGATGCAATTATCCTCATACTCCTATAGCGTCCAGTGCCCTGTTCCGGGGGCAGCACACCGGGGTGCTGGGCACAGAGGAGAAGCCTGGTGCTGCTCTGGAAGAGCTAGTGGGGATTCCGTATGACTTCTGTGGAGTTTGGCTCTGGGCACAGAAAATTTCACCCCCTCTGGGAAGTTCTTTCCGCAGGTTGGTGCCTCCTGACTGTCACAGTGCCGCTGGGCTTTCTGCTTTTTTCCCTTTTTATTTGGTTTTATGTTTGGTTTTGTAATAGTGCTTTTTTTTCCGAGCCAAGTCTTCCCACAGCCACCCTGGGAATTGGCCTGGCAGGGCTGTTCCCTTGTGCCGGAGAGAAGCAGGTCGGTGGTGGAGCAGAGACAAGGAGGTACTGTCGGTAGCGTTTGGGAAGTCTGTAGGCTGCCTGGTGATGGGTTCGGGGGAGCTGCCTGGGTTGTGCTTGGATGAGGGCTTTGAAAAACCATCAACAAATAATTGCAATTTCCTCTTTGCCTTGTGGTAAGGCTACATCCGAGCCTGAGAAACCGCTGCTGCTCGCCGTAATGATACACAAAACAGCAATCTCCAGCTAACCCCGTACAAAATGCTGCACAATCACTTCTAAATCACTGTGGGTTGCTTTAGCCACAGATGCAGAGTCTGACATCCAAATGCACAACAGAAGGTGGGTAGGAAGTGCTACGCAGACCTACATATGTGCGTATGCTGATCTCTCCTGGTTGCGGAGGGGTTTTTCTTTCTCTTCTTCGCCCAGAGGAATCGGGGAGAAGCGGAGTTGTGTTTGTGCGTGGACCTGCTGGGCTGCCTGCCACGCGGTGAAATGCGGAGCAGTGGCTGTGGCTGGAGGAAGGCTCTTCCACCCGGGCCCTCGAAGAGGTGGAGTGGGCGCTGGTGGTTGGTCTCTGCCCTCGACTGTGCTTGTGCTGTTCTGCAAGCTTCTTTTTGATCACGCGTGGGGGGGCGAAAGCGGGACACAGCTTTAATCTGCAGTCCCTGAATATCCTGCGAGCCCAGGTGGGATGCAGGGGACGCGTGCTCCTCTCAGCCCCGGTGTGAACAAGTCACTCCGTCTCTGCTCGCTCCTCTGCAATGGGGCAGGAAGGACTTCCATCACCAGTCACCCCAGTCCACGTGGAACCTTCTCCCAGCCTCTGTCCCTCGCTGCACACGTGGACAGTCGCCTGTCTGGAGGCCTGGAGGTGCTCTGGCCATCGCACCTCCTGCGTCTCGGGCTCTGCATCGCAGCCGGGTCATGCGCTTGGAAAAGGCCACGTACAAGTGCACTGGTACTCGTGGCAGCGGGGCCGGCTGTGCCTGAGGAGCGGCAAAGCTGTTTCTCTGTTCCTTTGGCAAAGTGCTTGTGAAACACAGGATGACACAGCCTCGGAGACGAATAGGAAATTCCCATCACAACCGGAGAACACCCTGTGGTCCTTGAACTTGTGAGGACTAGCAGCTATCATTATGCATGCAGCATCTTCCCCCTGGGTGCTCACAGAATTACAATGCTGGGTTCTCCCAGGCTAATCACTGTTTTGAACAACAAGATTGATTGCTTTCTCTTTTAATTATTTGCAGATCACTGAGACTTTGCAAAATGCTCTAGGTGACATAAACCGCAGTTTAGTGTGTTAGCATTTGCCCGTCTTGGGGATTTTTCAAGCTTAGCCACCAGCAGGGCTGTGGGAAAGGAGGAGCGCAAACATCGATGTCCTCTAATGACCTGACTTGCATACATGCATGATCGTCTGAGCTTAATGTGAAGCTTTGGGGAGCAGACTGGGTGTCTCAGCCCCATCCCCGATCCCTTTCTGATTACTGGGGATGAATTCAAGCACTTAACAGCTTTTGGCTGCTAATTTGCAGCTCCAAACTGTCGGTAGCAAATTATCTTGTGCCCGTTTGTGCGACACTGACAACCTGGACTGGCACTATTCCACATGCTGCTTCCCGGCGGCGGCACCTCCAGTGCCATCTGCCCGAGGTTGGGGGGCTCTTGGCTCAGCCGTGCTCCATCCACCTCCCGCTGGAGGGTCACTCTTCTTCCTTCATCTCTGCTGACCTGGAAATTGTTTCTGCCAGTGCTTTGTATCCGAGTTGTCTGGCAGAGGCTCTGCCTCGGAGTCTTTGTGGCCACGCTATTTAAACCTCTCAGATCTGTGCCTTCTTAAAAGGTCACAATATCTGCATAGACTTTTACAGCTAAAGCTGCTGGAGGGCTGGCGGAGATACTGCGCTTGTCGACTCGCATTCGGCGGAGAGCAGCTATTCCCGTTGTCACACAGAAATAGCTTTTCTTGTTCCGGGGAGGATGCTTCGCTCTGGGGCTCCTTTGCCTGCCATGGGGTGCGCAGACACCGAGTCGAAACGTGGGGCTCATCTGAGCTTCAAAGTCACGGCAACGCCATCTCCTCCAGAGCTGCTGCTGCACAGCACGCTGCGAGCCCACTAGGTATTCGTTCGACCCAGTCTCTTCCAGCATCTCACCCCCATCTTCTGGCTTCTGAGAGGCATGGGAAGGAGCCGTGCGGGGACTCGGCTGTCCCTGGGGTGGCCCCAGCTCCCATCAGGAGCGGGAGGACGTGTCCCGGGCCAGGTAGGAGGATGCTGGGTGCCACCTCATCCACTTGGCTGATGATTTTTGGTGCTCAAGAAACAAATGAGCTGTAGAGAAATGCACGTCTGCTATATATTTCCAATTAAAGCACAGCTTGGTGCTGATTAGATCTAGAAGTTACATCAAGAAAGGGAAAAAATGTAAATAAGTAGTATTATTTTTTGTGCCCCCCCCCCCATCATTTCGACAGATGGAGCCGCCCTGATTAGATTATCTGATCTCTC
>NW_009647679.1:646032-660738 GCF_000708025.1 Charadrius vociferus
CGCCACCGGCCGTGCCTGCTGATGACAGGCCGGCTCCGTCTGCTTTCGGGAGTGAGGTTTTTCTTAAATGAAATCACTTCCTTGGAGTAATTACATCAGCTAATTAGGGACCTAATTGGCTAATTAGAGCAAAGCGACAGTTCCTTCGCTGTGCGGGGAAGGAACACGGTGTAACGGCAGGAAAGCTGCGACGCTGCTCGCTGCCAGCGCCCGTGGTGGTGGAGAGGAGTGGTGGAGGAGATGCTGGGTGAAGCCGTCAGCCTGTGCCATCCTTGGGCTGTCCTGTCTGGAGCGACACGAACTCCAGGCTCCAAGAGCTGCCGTTGCGAGCAGGCAGGCTGCCCTGGGGATGCGGGACCGTGGGCTGGAGCTGGGTTGGATCAGTGCAGAAGATATCGTGGGGAAGCAGGACGTTGGGTGCCGTCAGCCTCCAAAGGTGTCGGAGGCAGCGCCTGGAGCACGGCAGAGTGCTTGAGCCCGTGCTCCCTTCTTCTGGGCTCGGCTTTGCTGGTGTATCTCCTTGGCAGAAAGGTTTAGGAAGGACAGAAGGGAAAGAATGGATTTTACTTCCACCATCTTTTTGTTTGCTTCAGACAAACCGAGACGTGAGTGCTGCCCAAGTCTGTGGTTTGGTTTGGCTGTGTCTTCGGGAAGCCCTTGGATGTGGTTTGCTTGTCGAGGGCCTGGGGTGGGAGCTGGAGACCTGGACGCCGTTCTCCGCTCTGGCACTGGTTTGGTGTGGCCTCGAGCAAATTTCTCCACAACCCTAGGCCACTCTTTCTACTCTTTTGCCAGCCTTGCCTTATAAGTAATCTTCCTGGAGCAAAAACATGTCTGTGTGTATCCACAGTAGAGCTCTGATCTTGTTTGGAGCCACGTACGCTCCATCTCAAAATGACCTTGGCACCTAAATGCTGCTTTACTATTCCTGCGAGCCTCCAGATCTGAAATGTAAGTCCTCGCTCATGTGCGATCTAACCCTGGAGGACGGTAAAGTCTGGTTGGCACGTGTGTTTCCGCCAGCAGGGTCCCTAGGCACCAAGATGTCTGTTACCTGTTATTCCCAGCACATCTGAGTCTTCCGTGTGGTGAATAGCTCATGTCTCCTCCATCTCGGGATGCACAGGCTAAGTGTTCCTCAGCTGTCCTATCTAGGGACCTCAGTCCAGTAAGACCATGAGGGCCAGAGCAGCCATCTGGGTCAGCTTCTGGGAGAGCGGAAGGTGATAGCTACCTTCTTACCACCCACAGGTTGTGTGTGCTACAACTTCATGTTTTTATGCATTGATGCGTTCTTTTCTCCGAAAGCTCTAGAGAAGCCCAAATCGGGGCCCGGCAAGAGGCAGAGGTGCTCCCAAAGCCCATCCTTCCATCCCTCTGGTTGCCTACGGCTGCCCTGGGCTGTGCCCTGGGGCCGGTCCTCGCCGCGCAGGGCAAAGCGGCAGCGCCGCTGCGTGGGAGCGGGATCACGGCTGTGGCTCTGCCGCTTTCCGGCAAGCCCAAATCCCCCAGAAACACGGCTGTAGTGACTGCACGTCACGTGAAAACACCGCAAAGTGGAACTTCTCACCATTTTCACCCGACAGCAAAAGCAGCCGGCTGAGTTCCCTCACAAACCGTCCCATGCACCCCACGGTGGGTATAACCTGAGAGTGGAGTCCGGACTGACGGCCAAAACCAGGAGGATTTTGTACGGTTTTAAGTTTATTGTGAACATTTCACCAGGTTCTAACGTATAGTTACTTGTTCTGGTAACTGCTTATTCGGTATTTAAATTACAGCAAAGGATACTCCCTCTGACGCTGTAACGCAGCCCGCAGTCTTCCTCTTGCTTTATATGTTTGCCATGAGGTACCGCGCAGCAATGCCACGGCCCTCGGGGGGGAAAAGCTGAACCTGCTCCGAGATGTTTTTGCAGCTGGAAGAAAAAAGCCGTGTTAACACTTCAGGATAAATCGGTTTCAAAGTGTTTTTGTAGGATAAATCGGTTTCAAAGTATTTTTGTAGCGTGTAAAATAATATTTTATATATATAGAACAAAACGAGCAAGGGAAGGATGTTAAATTCCTCCAGTAAATTGCTCAGGGAATTTTTTTTCGGCTCTGTTTCTACCAGAGGAAAAATCTGCCTGTGATCACGGTGTTAAGTGCCAAGCAAACGCCTGGACCAAGAGCCAAGGATGCCCGTGGGCTGCGGCAGCTCGGGGGTGAAAATGGGCAGAGCCGGGTGCTGGCTGGGCAGCGCGGGGGACTGCGGCGCGGAGCATCCTTTGGGCACGCGCTGCCTGCCTGCCTGCGGGGCGCCCTCGCGTCCAGTGCGATGGAGAGCGTCGCCTGGTGCGCGTGGGGATGCTCCCGCCCCCCCCGGGGCAGCCTGGTGGGCTTTCCCTTGTCTTCGTGGCACGACGTGAGTTAGCTCGGGAACCGGCATCTTCCCAGCAGAAATTTTTGAAATGAAAAAAGCCTTTCTTAAACCTGGCAGTTCACAGAATTGGAGGTTCCTGGGGAGTTTGCTCGGCTAACCTGGGAGAAAGCGGCGAGAAAACCTTTCTCTTGTCTCTCTTACTTGAAGTACAATTTTGGTTTCTAAAGTAAAACAAAAAAAAAAATCAGTTTCGAATTGACGTTTTGACTTGAAATGTCATTTTGTTTTTAATTGAGGAGCCAGAGTGAAATGACATTTTAAGTCAAAATGTTAATGTTTTGTTTAGACATCTCCCATGGGAAAATTTAAATGTTTCATCAGAGCTGACATTTGCCGGTGAAAGAATCCCCCAAACCAGGGTTTTTCTCCAAACTGGGGTGAGAGGTTGTTCCGCGTTGGGGGTTTGAAGGGGCTGTGCTGGTTAGCGAGGGGCGGGCAGGGGCGTCCTCAGGTGTGTCATTAACCAGACCCGCTCCGGCAGCTCCTAATGGCGGAGAAGGAGTGGATTGAGCGCTCCTTCGGCGGAGGTGAGCGGGTCACCAGGCTAATGCCATGCTATTAAGCTGCTGCATCTCAACGAAATCCTCTGGCACTTGAAATAATGAGCTCTGCTAATTCAGTGTGTTTTATATGCCCTCGCTTAGATGCAGAGATCCTGCCTTTCCCCTGCTCGTCAGGCTGAGCCGTCCATCCTGAAACCTGTGGGTTTCACTCATTCCGTTTCAAGGAAACGCTCAGTTACTGCAAAGTAAAGGTTGGCTTTGCTGCAGAGCCCCGTCTGCGGAAGCACCCGCTTGTGCAGCCATGAGACACCCCTCCCGCAGGGCTTCGGACGGGCTTTGTGGCGATTTCCAGGGAGAAAGGAACAGAAAATAAAACACACCGAAGAGGATTTCCCTCCTACATCACCTGAGCCGTGTTAGTGGTGAGGTTTCCTAATCCCATCACGCTCCCGTGGCGCAAGGGCAGGATTTGCTCCTGCTCCGGGGACATGTCCGTAGCTGAGCGGCTGCGACGTGTGGGAGCAGGTCCTGGGAAGGGCGAGGGAGCGGGATGAGATGGGGAGTGACACCTCCCGCGAGCGGAGCAGTGCTGGCAGGCGGGACGGAGCCCATGGCGGGGCAGGAGCGATTCCTCACTGCCGGGGGTCTGAGCAGCACCGTGAGGATGGGGAGAGCCGGGGAAGGTCCTTCCCTTTGGCCGCCTCCCCGGGCTGCCCCTTGCAGGAGAGGGAGAGGAGAGGCAGACGCAGGAGCAGCCCGAAGCGCTGCCTGGCGTGGGGACAGCGTGGTGGTCTGTGCCCTGGCGGTCCACGGTGTCCCTGCTGTGAGGATCGGGTCCACAGCTCCCACCGAGTCTGGACCACAACTCTGCCTCTTCCTCCTCCCTGTTGGATGGAGGCAGCGCAAGCCAGACAGGAATTGCAGGACAGGAGCATTACCCAAGAAGGTTAAAAGAGATTTTGTCAAAGTAGATCACCTCAGTGGCAAGATCGATGAACTGGAAACGTTGAAGGACAGGAGAAGGAAGAGATGCTCTTGGGGCAGGGGGTCTCCTGCGGGACTGGGAGCTGCACATACCTCTGGCAGGGTCAGAACTGGACTGCTCCGGGTACAGGGAAGGAGGAGCTGTGCTAACGCCAACCAGCATGAGCTGGTTCATTGCTGCGGTGCCAGATCTCACTCCCTTATGTTTAATGCCTTTGTGCGGGCGATGCGCTCCTGCAGCCGTAGCGCTGGCGGGGGGCTGCTCCCCCGGCGCGAGCAGACACACTGCTGACCAGTGTCACCGGGGATCTGGCCAATTTGGGTGGCTTTGGCTCCTCTGCACCCGGGGATATGTGAGCAGGCAGCCCGCGGCTCCCAGGAGCCAGCGATGGTGCTGTGCCTCTCGGGAGGGAATTAAAAATACATCGATGCTCATTCTCAGACATCTTGCCTTGGGGTTAATGCAGTGTCTGGTTTTTCCCCCTTAACCAGAAAGAAAATAATTTTCAAGCAGCTTTGGTGTTTGCTTCTGCCTTGGTAGCATCTCTGCTGCGGGAGCGTGCTGGAGGGACGGGCGGCTCTGCGGCAGCGCGGGGCTGCCGGGGCAAAGCGCAGAGCTGTCTTGAGAGCCAGAATGGATCTGGCCCTGAAAAACGGCACGGGGACGAGGGTCTTTGGCCGTTCAGGGCCCAGCTTCCGCACAGAAACATGCTTGTAGCCTCTCAACGGGATTCCAGCTTGGAACTAACAAATGCCCCGTTTCCCATGGGTGCTTTCCAGCCTTGCCCTGGCTGTGCTCGTGCTGGGCCCTGGGCGCTTCGGTGCTGCCCAACGCGGTGGGAGCATCGCGGCCCTCTGCTCTTCCCAGGACACAGGTTTTCTGTGTCTTTTCCTGGTTTTGTTTTGTGACAATAAAATCCCTGTGGCGGCGCAGAGCTCTGCGCGCAATCCCTGCTGGTCAAGACGCATCCATCCGCAGAGCATCCACCGCCAGCCGGGGAGACAGCATTGCACCGGGTCTTCGTTGTTTGGTTTTGAGGTGTTTGCAAATACTAAAATTGTCTTTAATTATTGCTCAAAACTGAACAAACAACATCTCCTGTGCACATAGAACACGGCCGTGTGGGAGCGCCGGGCTCCGCGGCAGAGCCGGCTGGCAGGCGCGGCGGTGTGCCGGCGCGCGGTGCATCCTCGCTGCCAGCGGGACCGAAACCCTGGAGGAGCCATTAGAAGGAGACTTTTGGCTCGTTGGTTTGCTCTTGTGGGTTGTCAGGCTGCTTCGCCTGCCTGTTTGCGTTCTCGCCAGGGTTTTCTCCCCCCTCTTTCCCCGTCCCCTGTCGGGGAAGCTCGGAGGACGGAGGCGGCGTTGGTGTGACAGCGGCAGGGCGAGCGCTCGGCCCCGGGAAGGGCGCGGGGTGCGCTGATCAAAGGTTGAAGCTGAGCAGTTGGTCCTTTTGGCTATAGCACACGTCTCTTAATTTCACTTGAAGGTCCCTGCGAGCGCTGCCAGCACGCCACCGTCAGCTCGTATTAAGAACGCAGCGGGGCTCGCCCAGCCTCCTCTCTGCGGGGACACGGCAGCTCGCGCCTCTCGTGCGGAGCATCCTCGCCTGCGCTCGGCCGCAGCCCGGCGTTTCGGCTGGGGGAGGCCAGGAGGGCGAGCTGGGGCCAAGGGCGAAGTTCCCAGCTCCAGCTGGACATTTCAAGTTTCCCATTGCCCAGAGAAACCACAGACCCGTCTGTACTTTAGTTTAATTGCTGCTTTTCTGAAACACTTCAAAGAATGTTGCTAACCGCAGTATGTGGCACATATTATTAGATTTGTTTTTGGAATATAATGATAAACTGTTGCCATTATGGAGGTAGACATAATTATCTGAAATCTATTTTAATCTATTCTGCCTTTTAAATATTCTATGTTCCCTTTTAATAAGAGGTAGCATCCACCCTTTGATGTTATAGCGGAGGTGTAGAAAGCTCTCCTCTCCTTGCTGCAAATGTTAATTGAATAGCCTCCCTTTCTCTTCATTAGCTGCATTAGCTTGCATTAACACCTTTTAATATCTCTTTAAAATCTTGTTCAATTTACTTTCTTTAATCTTTTCCTTTCCCAGAGTGTTGCATCACTTTGATCCTCATCTTCTCCTTTTCTTTGATGACAACTTTGAGTTTAATTTGTATTTGAATTGAAATGGAAATTTACTAATTCCCCAGAACTCAGCGTGCATTTTACAGGGGTTTGGCATCTGCATTAGCGTTTGGTGCTGCCGGTGCGGTGCCGGGAGGGGGAACCAGGGGGGAGGGAAGAGCGCAACCATCCACATCGCTGCCCGAAAACGCAGCCGCTGCCCCCACGTCCCCTCCTTGCGCGCACACGCAGGCGAGCTGCTTTGCTGGCGGATGCCTCGGGGATCCCAGACGAGGTTAATGAAGGGCTTTCTGCAACGCCGCCTTCTCGAGGGCTTGGCTCCCAGACTCCGGGCGTTCTCGGTCGTGCCGTGCCGTGCCGTGTCAAGCTGTGCCGACCTGCGCCGGTGCTCAGCGCTGTGCAGCGCGCTTCCATGAGATGCACTTGCAGGAGCAAGGCTCCGCTGCCTCCGCGCCAGCCGGGCGGCAGCGCTGGCGAGCAGCCTGCAGAGCTTGCAGGAGCCCCCTCGCCCCGTGGCAGCCCCCAGATGTGAGCTGGGCCAGGCAAGGTCTCCCGGGCGCAGGCACAGAGCCGTCTGTCACCCCCTGCCCCGCAGACACAGCCAGGAGACGCTTGGTTAAGCCTCGCGTGGGTTTTTGCAGGGGAGCAGGATGGGTGGCACAGTGCTTTCCTCCTCCAGTGGCCCAGAGCCCTCTGGGCTGGCTCTCTCTGGGCTGGCTGGGGTTGGCGGAGGTTTGGGCAGGGGACCCGGGGAGGGCAGCACGGCGGGGTCCCCTCTGCCCATCGCAGAGCCGCAGGCTGTGCTGCGGAGGACCTGGCAGGGGTGCGCAAAGAGGGGGAAGCGCCGGAGCACGTTCATCGGGTGTGAGCGTTTTTGTGTTTACCATTTAGTGACGTGGAGGTGAACGGTGTGACAAAGGGTGCTGGCTTCTCCCCTGCCGCCTTTTCCCAGGGAAAGTTGTGGAGTAGGACGTGGGAAGCCCTTTGGCTGTCTCAGCCTTGCTCATGAGTCAGTAATATCTCCACTTATCTCCTACTCCTGCACGTGGAGTTGGGAAACAAGTGGCAGCAACTTCTGTTTTAGTGCTCGGGGACCTTTCTTTGCTGTTCCCCTGACGTCTGGGGCTTCACTCACAGTGCGTTTCTGCTCCTGTCCTCTGGACGGTGGAGGAACCTGTTCACTGGAAACTGGTCCCGGTGCTGAGTGTCGCAGCATCCCACCCTGTTCTCCAGGGGTGGATGTGTTCATTCTAGGTATGTTATAGACCTTTAATAGAGGCATTGGTATCCTTTCTGCACATCACCTTAGTGTCACCTTAACCTCAGTTCTTCCCAAATCATTTGGCTTTTTAATTACAAACTCGTCTGATGTTGATGAGCAGTCTTCAACCTGGACATGATGCCCAGACAACGATGTAGTGATTTCCCACTCTCTCTCTCATAGAACCACAGAATGGTTTGGGTTGGAAGGGCCCTTGAAGACCGCCCAGTGCCACCCCTGCCCTGGGCAGGGCCACCTCCCCCCAGCCCAGGTTGCTCCAAGCCCCGTCCAACCTGGCCTTGAACACCTCCAGGGATGGGGCAGCCACAGCTTCTCGGGGCAACCTGCCCCAGGGGCTCACCGCCCGCACAGGGAGACAGTTCTTCCTCACATCTCATCCCAATCTGCCCTCTGCCCGTCTGAAGCCATTCCCCCTCGTCCCATCACTCCATGCCCTTGGAAAAAGTCCCTCCCCAGCTCTCCTGGAGCCCCTTTAGGCACTGGAAGGGGCTCTGAGGTCTCCCCTTTTTCGCCTTCTCTTCTCCAGGCTGAACCCCCCCAGCTCTCAGCCTGAATCACCACCATTTGCTGATGATTTGCTCGGTGCATCTCAGCGCCCGCGAGCCCCCGCCTGCTGCTGGTCGGTGTTGTGAGTGGTACAGAGAAGACGTCTGCAGTGTGCAGCGGAGACCTCGGCCGCTGGCAGAGCGGGTCAGTGCGACTGAGGGCTCTTGGCCACCACAAACCGGCACCTTTCTCCCTCTCAGCCCTGACACCAGCGAGTGCCCAGAAACGGGGAGGTCCCACAAGGCGCAGACTGGGAGCCGCGGGCAGCCCGGGCTGGGAGGGCACGGGGGCAGCTGCCCGCCGGCGATGCGCAAGGGGCGTCTGCCAGGGAGCGCCGTTCCTCATATTCATCTCTGGGTTTTGCTGGTTTCCCCTCATGTTTTTCACACGGACAGCGGTCAGGCTGGCGAGGCTGCCTGTGACGAGAACTGAACGAATGTGTTTTGAGGCCAGGAAGGTTTATTGCTCTCTCTGCAATTAAATTAAACACCAGCCATGGATGCGCAGGGTACATATGGGCGGTTAATTGAGTTCTGCGTGCCTACCGCCTCCGCTGTGCTTTCGCCCGACAGATACCTGTGTGGTCCCTCGGGCCCTGCGCCTGACTCCGTCCCCGTAGAGCTCTGTCGTTGGCAGTGGACACGCTGCGAGTGGAGCGCGGTGTCCTGGCACGGGGGAGCCCTGCTCCGAGCCACTGCCGCTCCGGGAGCTGCTTTGGCGGAGATGCAGACAGCTTTCTGATTTTTTTAATTTATTTTTTTTTAGGCTTAAAGTGTAATAAATCAGCTTACTCTTTAGAAAGAAATATTAGTTTTTTAAAGACTTTACTCCTGATGCACTTCATCAGAGCGCTTGGTGTCTATTAAAAACAAATTGGCGTGGATTTTAACAATAACATCAGAGATGAATCACTTTTTTCTGAGCACTTTGAATAGTACTCGTTGAGTCCAAAAGAAAAGATTGTTGATTGATACATTATTCACAGGCCTGATTTCTTGATTTCTACGAATATTTTCTTTCTTTGTGTGCGTTTGCCCAGTCCTGCAGCTGAATAGCTCTGGTCGGGGGGAGCCGGTTACCACGGGCTCTGGGTTTCGGGGCCGGGGTGTTGTGTTGCGGCGGGTCGCTCAGCGTGCGACATCGGTAAGGAGCAGAGAGGAGTCTGCCATCCTCCCTCCTGCTCCCCCCGCCCCCCTGAGCATCGCAACCGTGGCGATAGTTTCTGGCGGTTCCAGGCGGATGACTCGCCTCTGCGTTACCCGTCCCTGCGATTGCTCCTGACATAACGAGGCACCGGAGGCCGCAGCATCCACAGGACCTCGGCGTCACGTGCGTTATCCCCTACGCCCAGGCTGACAGAGGTGCGGTATCACCCGGAGCTCAGCTGGATGCTGGCTGTGCTCCGGCCCCTCCGCCGGCTCGTCCCCCTCCCTCAGCCCCTTCGTCCGCCTCCGGCCCCACAGCCCCGTCCTTGTGGCACGCTGGGGGAAGCTGCCGGTCCCCCCCAGACCCCGCGGGGCTCGACACCTCCATCGCTGCCTGCCGGTGTGAGGACGCAGCGAGCGCTTCCAGCACAGCCGAAGCGATGCTCGCTGTGCAAATGAAGCTGTCGGCCTTCGCTGCGGCTTGACAGCGGGGAGATGGCGTTGTCCCTCTTAGAGCTGACAAGCGATCTCTGTCTCCAGTAGGGAAATGAACGGGCCTCAGGTCTCCAGGGAGAAGGCGTTTCGGTCACGGAGGACTGTGCCGTACCGTGTTCCCGTGTCAGACGACTGCGCGCTCTCGCCTCTGTGGCTCTGCCTTGGAGAGATGGGGATTCGCAGGATGTTTTGCATCTTTTTCCTTTTTAATTCCTGTAAAGGAAGCTCTGATTTTTGAAGCATTGCTCTCTTCCTTCTCTTCCTTTGCTGGGAAGAGGAGCTTTGCTTGGAGGCTCGCGCTTTGCAGATGCTCCTGGGGAAAGGGGAGATTTGTCACTTCCAGATAGCTGCGTTTTCACCCGCGCTGTGTGATCCTCCATTTAAACTAGAGGCAGCATCTAACAGCACCTCCCAGGCTGGCGGAGGAGAGCTGCGTAAGATGGAAGGATACAGGGAAGTGTCTTTAAGGGATCATGGCTTATCAGTGAGAATAATGAATTCCCCGGCTCGGGAGGTACCTTGATGGCAGCTTACAGAGCACGACCTTCCCCCAGGCACCGACGGCAGAGCAGGGGCGCCTGGCGGGTGCGATTGGGAAAGACTGAGACAAACTGTGTCTGCCAGCCAGAACGGCCCCTGTTTTCTGTCCTTTCCTAGCCAGAGACCTGCTCCTCCTTTTGCCCATGGGTGGGCATGGGCGGCCTCTCAGATGGAGCAGTATGAGATTGTCCCCGTGTCAGGCTGAGGTCTTCTCACCCGTTGCGTTGTTTTGGGGCTGAAAGGAGCGCAGGGGTGTCACTGATCTGGGTGTCTGCAGAGGGCTCTTGGCAAGCGCTGGCTGTTTGGGACAGTTGGCGGGGACGTGCCATCACAGCTGACCCTTGCACCTTGCGATGTCCCCTCCCCAGCCGGGTCTGTGTGAGGGCACCCAGTGTCACCTCCGGCGGATCAGGCAGTCGCTCACCTCGGTCTCACTGCTGCGCGGCCCCAGGGCGGAGGGTGAAGAGGCGGGGGTTGTATGTGGATGAGGCAAAGTGCTGTTTCAGTCCCAAACTTGGAATGAACTCGGTGTGGGCAGTGCTGTTTCAGCTTGCTGTGGTCCTCTCTGTTGCTCGAGATCCCTGGGAGAGAGAAATAACCTGGAGCGTTGGTGGTTTTCCTCCCTTAGAACCATAGAATTGTTATGGTTGGAAGGGACCTTTAAGATCATCAAGTCCAACCATTAATCCAGCACTGCCGAAACTGTCACTAACCCATGTCCCTCAGCGCCACGTCTGACCGTCTTTTAAACACCTCCAGGGATGGTGACTCCACCACAGCCCCGGGCGGCCTGTGCCAGGGCTTGACAACCCTTTCAGTGGAGAAATTTTTCCTAATTTGCAATCTAAACCTCCCCCTTCTTACACCCCGGGAGAGATCTATCTGTAAACTGCACTCGATCGAAGTGGACTTCTATCTTCTTGCTTATTCTTCCTCTTCCCAAACCCCTCAGTAAGCCTCATGCACCGCTGAACACCTCCAGCCCTGAAACCCCAGATAACCCCCCGCCTCTGTGCCTGGGGGGCACGGAGGGGCACGGGGACAGGTGGGTGCTGGTGCAGCCCGGAAAGCACCTCCGCCTCCACGGGGACGTACGCAAAAAACCCCCCACCCCTGCCCGCTGTAGCTTGCGCAATGTCCCGTAACAAATTGCTGCAGATCCAAAACCCCAACCCAGGAGTCTCCCGTTCCAAACACATGTTGCTGCCTGATCCTGCCCGCCGGGGCTCCGGCGCTGCGCCCTGCTCTCGTGGGAGCTGTGCATGAAGGAGGCCGTGTAATCCAGAGCTATTTCATTATGGGCATTAAGTAAAGGTCTGACGACTCCATGTCGTGAGAAGCTTTCCTTGCAATGTTTACAGTGCTGTTGAGACTGTATTGTATTTTTGCGCTCAATGGTATTTCTCTCATGATTTCCAATAAAAAAAGAAAAAGGGCGCAGAATCTGAAAACCTTCCTCGGTCAGGTTTAATTAGTTTCTGGATCTGACGAACAAAGAGCTCTGAGGTGTTGAGGACCACGTCAAATTAAAACTTTGCTCGCTGTGCAAGCGGTGATGGGGAGATGGCAAATTGGATGTGCCAGGGATGCTCTCTGCCTGCGCCGCCTTTGATATTTCCCCACTGCCGTCTCATCTACGCAGGTGGAAGATGCTGCTGCGGCGAGGCAATGTGTGCTCGCGGGGTCCAGGGCTCTCCCTCGCGCGTGTGCGATGCTGAGGTCTCCCAGCGGCCGTGCTGCCCCAGATCACTGCTCTCCCACCACCCTCCTGCAGCTGCTCAAAGGCGCCTTTATCCATCCCGTTGCTGGTTTTGACTGGAAAATAGAATAGGATCCTTCTGTGCCCGTGAATTGATGGGTGGGATTTTCAATGCTGGAAGACCTGAGGACCTGGCTGTGCTGGGAAGCTTTTGGGGGAGGCTGGCTTGGTGACCTCTTGAAAAAGAGACTGCGACAAAGCAGCTCCTCCATAATTTTAAGACTAGAAAGAAAGGAGATTTGAATGCTGCCGTGAGATGGTGCCCACATGAAGGGAAAATAAAGCCAGTCTTCCATGTGCTGTGGTCCAAAAAGCAGTGAGCATCCAGCACAAACTCTGCTTTACTGCAGAAGGATGTCTTCTACGAGGGTGGTTTTACTTCAGAGGCCTATGCACAAGAATGATGAATATTTCCCATTATTAAATCCAGTTTTATTTGCTTATAACTTTGCAGTTAGCTTCGGGGGGAAACTTTCTGTGGGCAATGTCTGCTTTAGGTTGAAACTTTGTATTTGGGAAGTTTTGGCGAAAACAATTCAACCACATCTGAGAGCAATGGGAGGGAAACAGTCTGCTTTGACATGTTTAAAAAGCAAAATAAAACGCACGCAACGGCACCGCTGACATGCTCGTCTGCACGGAGGGTGCAGCGAGGCGGGCGCCTGGCTCCCAGCCGGGGCGAGCTCTGGGCTGGGGCTCGGTGGGCAGGGGAAAGCTCGGCTCTCTGGCCCGCCGGGCTCCGTCCCCTCGCGCCTGGGACGTGCCGTTCGCTGCCCTCGGTGAGCGCGTGTGCCCCGGTGCATCCCTCCCCTTCAGCACCGCCCCTCCGTGCGCCCTGTGCGGTGCGTGGAAGGGAAGAAGAGAGCAAAGCACGTGGAAGGCAGAGGGCTGCAGAAGAGCAGGAGATGGGGGGCAAGGAGGAGCGCCCGGGGAGTCCAACTCCTCCTCCAGCCTTACCGCAAGGCTCTTAGGGGAAAGTGTAATACTCTGGCGTTGCTCGGGCACGTAGCAAGGAAAGTTGCTCCCAGATCTGGGTTTCCATCAGATAGAAGCGAGCGCCGCAAATCGCCAACCCGTCTGATTGTTTGGGGTTCATCTCAGCCTGATGTGCTCCGTTTCCCGCGGGCTTTGGGTCACTCGGGGAATGCCCGCGGGAAGGCTCTCGCCGGGTTTGCTCAAGGAGCCTCCTGGCACGCTCACGTGCTGCACCCCTTGCACCTCTGAGCCGCCAGTTCGGGCGTGCAGGAGGTTGGCTGTGTGGGTGATGCCGATGTTCAAAGCACCAGCGCCGTTTCCTCCTCTCCTTGGGTGAGCTCCGTGTAGCCCCAGATCCCCTCTGCCTTTTGTTCTCCCTTTTGAATTCGCTTTATGTGCGTGCTGAAACAAAAGAAACTCTGCTGACCTGTGCACGTGCCTTCCCTGCGGGGAGGACCGAAATGAAGGCCTTTGTGCCGTCTCCAGGGGCTGCATCTCCGAGGCACATCCCACGGGATGCTCCAGCGTGCCCAGTGCCGCTCTCTGCTCAGGCCGGTGGCTCTGGTGCGAAGGTGTTTCTGTGCATCTCTGGGACCGATGTGCCACAGCCCCGTCCGCACAGGGGTACGCGGACCGTGCTGGCCCTGCCCCGCCACCCCCTGTGGTTGGGGTGGGTTGTGCCACTGGAGGAGGGCAAAGACTCGCTGTTGGTTGCAGGAGGGCTGTTTGGTGCTGGCCCGCTCGTTTTGTCCCAGTTTGCAATGGTGGAAAAGTGGGGGGTTCTTAGGCTGTGAGGCCGGCTCCTGCAGCTGAGGCGTACCTCCCATCCGGGGTGCCGTGCTCCGTCCCCCTGCAGGAGCCACCACCCGAAACACACAGCCACACGTAGCCTCTTTAATACAACGGCCGAGAGCCACGTGAGCTCGCACGTGCCTGGGAGAGAGCAGAGCATCCCCGAGGGCGGCGTGCCGTGGGGCTCAGCGAGGCTGCCAAGGCGCTGGTGTGCAGCAGGGTGGGCCGTGCTCTCCCAGCGCCGCTGCTCTGTCCGCTGGGCAGGTCAAATGGGGTTTGGTGGCTGAATTTTACCCTTTGGCCTGGGGGCTCTGCTACGGCCTCGTGGGAGCAGGGAGCACCTCGGGACCAGGTCCGCTGTTGTTGTGTTGCATCTCTGTTGGCCATAGCCCTGGGCACCAAACCCTGATGGTGCTGCTGGCCCAGGGAGCCCGGGATCAGCATCAGCAGTTATCAGCTGCAAATACCCGATGGGGAGTTGGGGGTGGAGATGCTCGGGCTGCACCTAGACAGGAGCTCGTCACTGATACTGAATTTATTTCACCTGTCCCAAGCTTCTCTCCCTCCCTCTGCTGCAGCTTGGTCCTGTGGAGGGAGAAAAGCACTTTCCCATTAAAAGCTGGGCTCGGTCCTCCCGGGCTGGCTCTCTGCAAATGTGGCACTCGCGTTCGTCTGGAAGGCTCATTGAACATGGACCCATTTCTTTGCAGATATTTAAATGGAAATCCGGGAGGGTTATTAAGCAGAGAGCAGTGAATTTATTCTGGTCATTTATTATTGATAGGTAACATGACACTATTTTAATAGCGTTCTCTGATCCCGCAGCAGCGCAGCGGTGTGGGGATGGGAGCAAGCTCACGGGGAAACTAAATCCGTTTCCCATGTCGCTACAGCGTCCCGGTTCATCGGAGAGCCCGGACCATCCTTGGGGCGCTCACATGGGACGTGACTCAGGAACTCTTGCACAAAAAAGCCTTGTTGCAGCCTCCCGGGGCCGAATCCTGACCCCGCGCCCCGCGGCGTCTCTCGCAGGAGCTGCGGTGCTGCGGCAGCCGTGGTGCGGGGTTTGGGGCTGGGGAGCTGCGGGCACCCCGCTGAGCCCCCGCGGCGCT
>NW_009647679.1:661228-662512 GCF_000708025.1 Charadrius vociferus
CCGGGCTGCGGGGGGGTGCTGCAGGCACCGGGAGGAACAAGCACCCACAGCCCTTCGCCCGCCCCGAGCCTCCTCCGAAGCCCCGCTCTCGGCTCGCCGTGTGCGGAGCAGCTCCCCGTCCCGCCGCCAGCCCGGCCGGGGGCCCCGCAGGAGCATGCTTTGGGGGCAAACTCCTTTCCAGACGAGCAGAGGTACCTCCAGGACTTCTCAAAGCTATTTATTCTGAGGCCGAACCGCGGCGTCGCTGTGCAGCTCTCTGTGCGGGGTTTGCTCTGGGTTATGATGTACCGGGGTCTGGAAATGAAAGGGAATATTTTGCCTTTGAAAAGGAGAGGGATCGTGTCTGCCGTGTTAAATTCAGAGACCTGGATATGAAAAAAAAACAAACCCTGTGTGTGCGTGTGATGAAAAGCTTCCTGCGAGTTCATCCCATGTAATTGGGATGAGAGCTCTTGTGCTGTGCAAAATCACGGTGTTGGTCGCAGAGGGGACGCGCGAGCGGAGGGGCATGCCGAGACGCAGCCCCTCATGTTGTTTGAACACTGCCTGCAAATCCCAGAATGGGCCATTAGAAATTAAAGAGACGCTGTTAATCTGAGTTGGAAATAAAACAGGACACACATGAGCTCATCTGGTTGGTCTGGACTGCTGCTGGTGTCAGCTTCAATTGGAATAAACAAGTGTTGCTCGACTGTACCGAGCTACTGGAAGGCAGAGCATTGCTGGGAGCGAGAGGCTGCTCCGCTCCCAGATGAGAACCACTTGCCCAATTTCTGCTCATTTTTAAACACAGGCAGTTGTGAAACCGAGAGGGTACTCAGGGGTACTCATTACCACTTCTTCTTTGCAAGAGTTTTCCTCCAGCGCCCATAAAAACACTTCTCGCTCTCACAAGGGATTCCACATCAAATATTCAAGGCAGATTACAGCCAGAACCACACAGGAGAAGGGGGAAGAAAAAAAAAAACCAACCACCTCTAAACTGTTCAGTTGCTTTAATAAAGGAGCCAAAAAGGTTAACACAGAGAAAGGGAGGTGGAAGGGAGGGGAGAGGCTGCTGGGATGCTCCTCGGGGCAGCGCTGCCGTTGATGGATGCCACCTCTAAACTGTTCAGTTGCTTTAATAAAGGAGCCAAAAAGGTTAACACAGAGAAAGGGAGGTGGAAGGGAGGGGAGAGGCTGCTGGGATGCTCCTCGGGGCAGCGCTGCCGTTGATGGATGCCAGCGCAGCCTCCGTTTTGAAGCGGGCGCTGCTCCCGCTGAGCCAAGTCGGGGCACCGGGTA
>NW_009647679.1:663880-664771 GCF_000708025.1 Charadrius vociferus
CAGCTGCCGGCAGGGAGCGGGTGCGTGCCCGGGGGTGCGCGGGGGCACTTGGCACTCTGTCACCGAGCAGCGCCCGGGTTTATTTTCCCTTCTCGCACAGCCTGGAGGGAGGGTGCATGGTGCACGTGTGGTCTCGGCGCCTTTCCCACAACTCCCTCTGCGTTCGTTAGGGGATGCTCTGCTGTGCTGGTGCTTGGACCCGGGGTGTGTGTGATGCCCAAAGCCACCCAGACCCTCTCCAGGGCTGCCCCGCTGCGTCTGGCTGCGGGGAGAGCTGGGAGCAAGAGCTGGGGGCAAAGCCACCGAACCCGCCTGCGGTGGAGGGCTGGTTGCAGCAGGCGTGGTTCGGCCGTGGTTTGGTTCCCCCGTGATCAGCCCCCCGGGGAAGTCATTTCGCAACGCCCCCGCAGCCCTCCACACCGCTCACCCCCCGCGGCATCGCCTGATGGGAGACGAGGGGCGGCCCGGGGTGGGCGCGCGGTGCCGTGGCCGTTCGCCATCGCATGAGCGTTTCACGCAGGAAGCGAGGGGGAACCCCCGGTGCCCTTCCCACGGCGCTCAGCACCTCCCACGGGGTCCGGGAGGGCTCAGGGCTGCAGTCTCTAATTGCTCGGGATTTTCTTTCCCTCTCCCGGTGCTTAATTGCTGGATTTCTCCACGCTAGCAGCACCTGTATCGCTCTGCAACGGGGCTCCTGAGTCACCAGCCACCCGCGTCGAGGGTTTATTAACCCACAGGGGAAAAGCACCCGGCTTTCAAAACACTGCATTCCAGGAGACTTACCCGGTCCCTGCCTCCACCCCACCCAGCCCCACGCCGACGGGTGACGGGTCCGGCTCTGCCCCGCGAGGGTGGCAGCAGCGCCCTGCCGGGGGGCGCGGGTGGGGGCTG
>NW_009647679.1:664982-665892 GCF_000708025.1 Charadrius vociferus
GGGGGCTGCGGGGTGAGGGAGCCCCGACTGCACAGCGGGGATGCTGTGGGGCAAATGATAACGCGGGAAAGGGGGGGGATGGCACCCAGCACCGTGTCCCCCTCTCAGCTTGCTCGTGGCAATGCGATGGCCCCATCCCTGCAGCACGGTGTCGGGAGGGCTCAGCGCCGTTCGCAGCCGGCCCCGGACAGGGCACGGCATCCCAGTCCGGGAGAGCATCAGGGTCAGGTCTCAGGGGTTGCTGCAGCGTGTCCCGCCGGGCAGGGAGCACCTCCGCAGCAGGTGGTGGCACGTGTGGTCCTGAGAAGCAGCATGGGTCGCTGTGGTTTCGTGCTCATAAGCAAATGGATTTGCGGCTTCAGCGGATTGACTCACAGCTGAAGTGTTACTTGGCAAGTGGAGGAGAGCTGCCCCCCCCAGCGCCGCTCCCCGCGCGGCCTCGTCAGCAAACAACACATCACGAGCGACAGTTTAAGGCAGGAGGTGGCCGTGGTTTCTTTTTCTTTCCTGTTTTTTTTTTTTTTTTCTGGGGGTGGTTGCGGGGGGTGTCTTCCCCCTCCCCCCCACCTTCAAGCTGAGATCCTCTTTAAAGAAAACAGTCCCAATCACGGAATCACGGAATTTTCACAGTTGGAAGGGACCTCTAGAGATCATCTAGTCCAACTCCCAAGCTAAAAGCAGGATTGCCCGGAGCACATTACTCAGGACTGCATCCAGGCGGGGGGTCCCCTCTGCTCCCGGCCCCTGGATGCTGAGCTCGGAGGGACACGGGGACGGGGACAGGGTGCTCTGCTCCCCCAAGGACCGCAGCGTGGGAGGCGATCTGGTCTGCGGGTGCTGCAGGGCTCACCGGAATAAACCTGGTTTCTGTTGAGTAATTGGAGGAACTTGTTTGGGTGCTGAAGCAGCC